>NC_080164.1:30550457-30880108 GCF_950295315.1 Erinaceus europaeus | reverse complement strand
ACTCTGCAGGTTTGAGTCTAGGAGCAGAGACCAGTGCCACAAGGGGCCATCTACAGAAGTCACCATGTAAAGCTAAAACCAGGGCAGGGAGACAATTTACTTGACAGATTTTCATACCTGAGACTCCAAGGTCCACCCACCAGCACCAGTTATTCAGAGCTGAGGGCGAAGGAGCAGAATAGTTGCTATGCAAGTAAATTTCATGCCTCAGATTCTAAGTGCCAGGTTCAACCCCTGACACCACCAAACCCAGAGCCCAGAAGAGCTCTGGCTGCAAAGATTAAATCAATTTATTAAAACATCATATCTCTGTTATTAGAGTTATTAGAGAGGTAAGCAGGCACCAGACATGGGTGGTGGGTACAATGAGGGGTGTGTGTGTGTGTGTGTGTGTGTGTGTGTCCATGAATTCTTAAGATAGTATATTAATATAAATAAAAATTAAAATCTCTACTTTTTTTGGCCTCCAGGATTATTGCTTGGTGTTGGCACTATGAATCCACTGCTCCTAGAGGCCATTTTTTCTATTTTATTGGATAGGACAAAGAGAAATTGAGAGAGGAGGGAGAGGTAGAGAAGGAGAGAAAAAGATAGACACCTGCAGACCTACTTCACCACTTGTGAAGTGTCCCCTCTGTAGGTGGGAAGCAGGGGCTTGAACACAGATCCTTGCCCTGGTCCTTGTACTTAGTACTATCTGTGCTTAACCAGGTGTGCCATGGCTCAGCCCCCAAATCTCCAATATTAAAAACAAAAATCTCCAGTGTTTGGTGCAACTCTGGATGCAGTTCTGAAAAGCAAGTAACCCACCACAAGGGCAGAAAGGAGACACTTTCTCACAGCTCTTCACCTTTGCCCAGTACTGGATAGGACAAAACACGCCCAGGCCTGACCCTGTAGAGAAATTAGCACTCACAGAGTGACACCATGTCCAATGTCCCCTGTGACCTCGCACACTCACAGCACAGAGCTGGACACTCGTGGATGAGCACTCCAAGAGTCCCTTCTGTAGTTCCTTGAGTCTGGGACTCCTGGGATCCCCTGAATTAGTGTGCTGTACTTTCAGGATCTATGTTGGCCATCAGAATGTGATCCCACAGTCCTGGGCAGTCAGCTGGTCTGTGAGAACCTTTCTTAAGAATGAATCCAAGCTGTTACAAGCTAATTTACTACTTCTGCACCATGAGATGGTGTGTGTTTGTATATGGTGTGTGTGGCACTGTTTTGTTTTGTTTGCCCTGCAGTGTATGGTGTGGTGTGTGTGCTAGTGATGTATTGTGTTTATACGTTGTCCGATGTTATCCGTCGTGTGTGGTGTGGTATGTGTTGTGTGTCACCGGTGGCATGTGTATATAGACTGATTTACTGTGTGATTGTATATCAGTGTGTGAATGTGTTTTGTGTGTGTGGCATTATGTGTGGTGTTGTCTACGGTGTTGTGTGATTGTGTGCTAGTGTGTGGTTTGTTGTGTTGTGTCTGTGGTGCGGTATGTGTGTGTTGTGTTTTTTGTGTTGTATGTGGTGTGTGATTGTGTGTTAGTGTGTGAGTGGTATGTTGTGTGTGGTCTGTTATATGTGGTACATGTGCATCCCTGAGAGAGAGAGAGAGAGAGTGTGTGTGTGTGTGTGTGTGTGTGAGAGAGAGAGAGAGAGAGGGAAAGAGAGAGAGAGAGTATGTGTGTGTGTGTGTGTGTGTGTGTGTGTGAGAGAGAGAGAGAGAATGAGAGAGTATGTGTGTGTGTGTGTGTGTGTGTGAGAGAGAGAGAGAGAGAGAGAGGACACTATGCAGCTCAGGACTAGGCACTGAGTCCTGGGGGTGGCAGTGCCTGGCCCTGAGGGACAGCAAGAGGTGACATGGTGGCGGTGGTCTGTTATCAGCCTAAGAATAGTGTCACAGGAAGCAGTGAACTCAGGGCTGGACCTGAGGACTCTTGTCTTACCCTGTCGTGTGGTCATTACCTGGCCCTTGCTCCACCCCGAGTCACTTGGATGCTCAGAATCCACTCACCAACGGCACTGCCCCCAGACCCCACACTCCACACCCAGGTGACAATGTGATGACCAGGGGAACTGAGCCTGTGGACATTCTGAAGGGGTGGTGTGGCTGGGGTTACAGAGCTGTCCCAGCTCTCAAAGCCACCGTCCACTCTGCTCACTGCCCTGTCTTGAGTGCAGCTGCTCCCCTACGACACTGGGCACACAAGCTGCCTTGGCTTTGCCCACACGGGGTATCCTGGGATCCTTGGACACCCCCGTGGGTCTCCTGAAGATGCTGAGCTTCCTTTGAGGGTCTGCCTTGTGGAGAACCTAGACATTCCTGAGGGTTTCTTTTAGGCTCTGAGTTCCTCCCTGAGGGTCTCATGGGGTCCTGGACACTCCTGAGGGTCTCCTGAGGGCTCTGGCTCCCCACTGAGGGTCTCCTTGGAGCCCTGGTTGTTTCCTAAGGGTCTCATTGGGGGGATTTGGCCTCTCACCTAGGGGGGAGGTGTCCTTGTGAGAGGTTGTCTCTCACAGAACCTGGAGCATTTTGGCTGACTTCCTTTTCTTCTAATAGGCACACTTCCTCTGACATCACATATTAGCCTGCAATTCCAATTAACTCTATCCCCTCTGAAGATTCCTACAGGCGCTTCTGCCAAGCCATCTTCAAAGCAGCTTCCCAAGCCATTCCTCGTGGGAGACGTGCTAACTATACGCCTTGTCTTGATGCTGAATGCAAGCAATTACTAAAGCAGTATGATGAGTCGGGAGACCCAGATGTGGCTGACCATCTCATTGCCTCCCTGGATGCAGCACGCCAAGCCCGCTGGCAACAACTCACGGAAAGTCTGAACTTCACCCACTCAAGTAGGAAGGCCTGGAAGCTTCTTCACAGACTGGGTGCCGGTAGCCAACCTCCTCCCGGCTCCCATCCTCCCGTATGTCCAAACTCAGTGGCCAGTCACCTAACTCAAGTTGGACGTGCTAAGATCGACCCAGTCTGGAAAAGAGAAATTTCCCATGAGTGGTTATCCCACTTCCGGTTATCTTGTCCATCTCCAAAACTCTCTCCCTTTACACTGTCTGAACTGGAAGATGCTTTGAAGAGGGTTAAACCGGGAACAGCTGCTGGCTATGATAACATCACCCCAGAACTCATTCTTAACCTGGGTCCCGCGGCAAAGAAGTGGCACGCTTCATTCCTGTCCCACATCTTGGAATCTGAGTCTATGCCCAAAGTTTGGCGTCGAGCGAAGATTATAGCGGTTTTGAAACCAAAGAAAGACCCAACACTGGCCGCCAGCTATAGACCAATTTGTCTCCTCTCCGTGTGTTACAAACTCCTCGAGAGGCTGCTTCTGTCATGTATTTCTCATCTTACAGAGAAATTCCTATCACCCGCCCAAGCTGGTTTCTGCCCAGGAAGATCTACCTGCGAACAAGCCCTGGCCCTCTCAACTTACATTGAGAATGGATTCCAGAAGAATTTAAAGACGGGTGCTGTCTTTGTTGATCTCACAGCAGACTATGACACGGTTTGGCACCGTGGTCTCCTAGTCAAGATCTCAAGATGCCTGCCTCCATGGGTGGCCAACACTATATCGTTTCTTCTCCAAAACAGAAGATTCCGGGTGCATCTGGGTGACAAGTCTAGCAGATGGAGACTTGTCTCAAGTGGCCTCCCCCAGGGCTCTGTTCTGGCTCCTATGCTATTCAATATTTACATCAATGACCTCCCAGAAACTTCTTCAAGGAAGTTCATCTACGCTGATGACATCTGCTGTACAACTCAGGCATCAAAGTTCGACATCCTAGAGGAAACACTCACGAAAGACATGTCTCTGATATCTGATTACTGTAAAAAATGGTGACTAATCCCTAGCACTGCAAAAACAGTATCATCTGTTTTCCATCTACACCATGCCTCGGCCTCGCGTGAGCTTAATGTGCAGCTTGGCAATACGAGAATCCGGCATGAAGCCCAGCCAGTCTATCTTGGCGTTACTCTCAATCGCACTCTGTCATTTCACGAACATCTCATAAAAACTGCAGCAAAGGTGGGCGCGAGGAATAACATCATTGCAAGACTGGCCAGCTCCTCATGGGGCGCGAGCGCTTCCACACTACGATCATCATCTCTGGCATTATGCTATCCCACTGCAGAATACTGTGCCCCAGTATGGTTCCGTAGCCCCCATGTCCACTTGGTCGATTCCAAATTATATTCCTCCATGAGGATAATTTCTGGAACCATCCGTTCCACCCCGGTTCCATGGCTGCCAGTTCTTAGCAACATCGCCCCGCCAGATATTCGTCAGGATGCGGCATCATCTAAGTTCATTTCCCACGTCTACGCTCGACCGGACCTGCCAATATACGCGGATATCTTCGCCCACCTTGTCCAACGCTTGACGTCTCGTCACCCAATCTGGTCCCCTATGCCTACACTGAACTTCTCTGTTCCAGACTCTTGGAAACAGAGTTGGCAGTCAGCTGAGGTCAAGAACAAACACCTCATCACAGACCCCTGCAAGCATCAACCTGGCTTTGACCTAGCACGTTATGATTGGGCCCTCCTCAGTCGCTATCGAACAGGACATGGCCGGTGCGCCGCTATGTTCCATCGCTGGGGAGCCAGAGACGACCAAACTGCCCCTGCGGCTACAGACAGACTATGACCCACATAGTCAATGACTGCCACCTGTCCAGATTCAAAGGAGGTCTCAAAACTTTACATCAGGCTCAACCTGACGCTGTTGACTGGCTACGGAAGAAGGGCAAATGCTAGAAGAAGAAGAAGCCTGACATAGAACCTGTGTCCCTGACTTTGAGACAGACAGACAGACAGACACACACACACACACACACACACACACTTCTGAGTGTGACCCCCTTCTGCCTTGGCCACTCCCCAGATGGGCTCAACTCAGGCTGCTCCCTGTCACCCCACTCCAAGGCCCATGCCCTCTCCTCTCCTCACACTTAACACCACATGTTTCTGCAGGGCCAAAGCCTAACCCACAGGAAAGCCCAGGGAAGGCGGGGCCCACTCCTCCAGGGGCATTTGCTGAGTGACCCCTGCAACTGGGACTCACAGGCATGGGAACACTTCACAAATGTGTTTGACAAGCCCAGTGGCTTGGTGACATGGTGGCAAACATGGTAGCTTGGTGACAAGAATGGTAGTGCTGTACATGGGCACAGTCATCACAGAGCAGGACACAGGGGCACTTGTTGGTGTGACCCATCCGGGCCATGGGTCCATCCAAGGCTAGACTTGTGCCTGTTGTCTCCTGCCAGTGTGTGTCCTGGGGAGCGCGTGTGCGGTGGGGGTTTCAGTCTGCTGGTATGATGAGAAGCCCAGCAGGCCTGGGCCCCGGGGTGGCTTCTCCAGCACAGAAGCCAGTGTGGCTGCAGGGGATTGTCTGCCTGGCCTTCCTCGCACAACCCCTCGAAGGTGCTGTGTGCAGGTGAGTCAGAGCAGGGTGCTTGGCCAGGCCTGGGAGGGCTGTGCTTCCAATTAGCCTATTCTTTGGCAGTTGTGCTGACCAGACAGCTGGACCGCTGGCATCTAGCCCCCTTTCTGAGAGCCGAGAGTTTGTATCTTGGTTTGTGGAATTTTAAATGCTGAGGTTTCACTTCTGGGCCTCCAGGCACTGAGAGCCGTGATCATGCTTTAGATAAATGAAATGCAGTGAACTGTAAAATTGGTTAAATATGTGACGCAGGGGAGTTCCCATGTGGGGGAGGCACAAGCAAGATGGAGCAGTCCACAGTGGTGTGCTTCAGCTGCCCACTCCCTCTGCCCACCTCCCCACCATCCATGGCCCCCCACAATCCTCTCCCCCTTCCCCAGGCACCCCTACAGTGCTCCTCTGCACAGTCACTCCATGTATCCACCAGTAGCCTGTTGTTCTAGAATGTTCTTCTCTAATTCTCTATGTGTGCTCTATGCCTTACTCTTTCTGGCTCCTTTTTACGTATTACACAGTATTTCTACTCAGTAACACTTCAGAACTGGCTGGCTGGGGTGGAAGATGGGACTCCCTAGCTGCTGTGCTGAATCGCACTGCCCCTCCCTCTGTCCTGCTCTCTCTCTGTTCTCATCAGCATTAATTGACTTGGTTTATGTGAGGAGATGATTACAGTGCAAGTGCTTTGCTGAAACACCCAAGCCTGTCATCTGTGGCATTCACAGCTCCCAGCTTTCAGTGCACATGTCCAGTTCATCAAGGGTTTTGACCCTAATTTGCTGGCTGCCCTGTGGACGGTGCCCCAGCCCCTCACTTGTTTCTCTAGGATGCCACCTCCCTGACATGGCCACAGCCCTTTGGTCCAACTCAGAAACCTCAGAGCCCCAAACTCATCCTCAGATGCATGTTTCTGACAAGTCCACACTATTTTTTTGCTTTCCAGAGCACTGTTCAGCTCTGGTTTACAGTGGTACAGGGGATTGAATCTGGGACCTTGGACCCTCAGGTATAAGAGTCTCTTTGCATAACCATTATGCTATCTCCTCTCTCCCCCTCAAGTCCATACTTTTCACATCAACTGGACTGTGCTGAGCAGAAACTTTTGCTTTTCAGAGTAAAGGATCTACACTTGGGTGATCCCACGTGACCACCACGTGACCTGGGGAAGGAAGTCTTAACCTGTTTCTGGGCCCATTCTTTCTGGTGAGTATTCACAGAAGCCTCTGCTGCCTGGTGGGGCTCCTGTACAGCTCCAGTGTGGTGGTGCATATCGGACTGCACATCCTGCTGCAATTATTCTCTTCATGTTAACTTAACTCACTTCTGTCACCTTAAAAGCGCAAATGATTTTCAATTCAAAATGCCACATTTTCCACAAAATGACCTGAGGTATCACCAGTGGGGAAAGTACATCAAATTTGGAGTACTGTGCTCTGCTCTTCCCCCCACCCCAAGGGAGACTCCAAGCCAGGGAGTAGGAGAGGTCAGCCTGGCATCCCGTCCCTGACTTCCACAAGCATTTTAATCAGCCTGGGCTTTGGACATAGAATTTCCTACTGGTGGGAATCAGTTTCAGGGAAAAAAAAAAGGCACCCAAAGAGGCCACTATTATTTATTTATTTTCCTTTTTTTTAAAGTTGTGATTAAGTGGGGTTACAAAACTGTAAAATGACAGGGTGTGTAGCCCCACACCACACCTACCACCAAAGATCTGCATCGCCACCCTCCCACCACCCAAGAATAAGCACAAGAGCTCTCACAAGCCTTACAGTTTGCTTGCTTCTGTTTATTTGTTTGTTTTTTCAAGTTCACATGTATCCATTTTCTAGACTCCATATGAGTGAAACCACTTAGTAGTCGTCTTTTATCTCTTTACTTATTTCACTAAGCATAATCACTTCCAGTTCCATTCATTTTGTTCCGAAGGACACAATATCATCTTTTTTTTTTTATATCATTTTACCATTGCATTTTTTCATTGTATTTCACGGAATATATATCTCCTAACTTCTTTATCCAGTCATCTGTTGATAGGCTTTTTTTTTTTCAAAACTCACTGATGTTTTTATGAATAGGTGATGCCTGGAGAGAGACTTACGTGACTATCTCATGTTGAAGGAACACAACCACCAAGTCACACCCAGAGAGACCAAGCAGGCAACAGGGACCCGCAAATCTATTTCTCTGTCTCCTTCTCTGGACCTCACCAGCTGAGCTGCCACATACAAGGGAAATTCCTGCACCTTTTCTCCAGAAAAGAACTTTCCTTTATTACTAAACCATGGTGAATTCCCGCATCAGACCTGATTGCCTGGGCTTCACAGTAACTCTTCAGGTATCTGGTTTCCCCTTTCCTGAGCTGGGCTGACTTCTAAGTTTCTTAAAACCCCAAAAAGAAAATAACATTAGGATCTACGCAGCAATTTCATCCCTGTAAGAAGTACAAATCGCAGAACCTACTTTGTGCTGGGGCAGTGGTGTTCAGTTATTAAATCTGTCTCCTGCATGGACCTGAGAGGCACTGATTATTCAGGGGTAAAACCAAAAAAAAGCGTCTAAATAACACTGCATTTAGTTTAAGAAAGCCGATCACAGCCCTGGAGCTAACCCCTCTTTTCAGTCTGGTGAAAATATAGCCACTAAGCATTTAAATTTGTTATTGTTACTGCTGTCGTTGTTGTTGGATAGGACAGAGAGAAATGGAGAGAGGAGGGGAAGACAGAGAGGGGAGAGAAAGATAGACACCTGCAGACTTGCTTCACTGCAACTGAAGTGACCCCCCTACAGGGCTCGAGCCAGGATCCTCACTCTACCTCACTCCGGTCCTTGCGCTTTGCTTCCAGGGTTATTGCTGGGGCTCAGTGCCTACACTATGAATCTACTGCTCCTGGAGGCCTTATTTTCCCTGTTTTGATGCCCTTGTTGTTGTAGTCTTGTTGTGGTTATTATTATTGTTGTTGATGTTGTTTATTGTTGGATAGGACAGAGAGAAATGGAGAGAGGAGGGGAAGACAGAGAGGGGAGAGAAAGAGAGACACCTGCAGACCTGCTTCACTGCTTGTGAGGTGACTCCCCTGCAGGTGGGGACCTGGGGACTCGAACCAGGATCCTTAGGCCAGTCTTTGTGCTTTGTGCTTTGTGCTTTGCGCTTTGTGCTACCTGTGCCCAACTCACTGTGCTACTGCCTGACCCCCAAATTTTATTTTTTAAGGGAAAACGGTAAAAAGTCTTTTTTCTCTATAATCACACTTTAGTACACAAAAAGTCATTCTTTAAAATAAATTGCATTTAAAATATGCCTAGTGCTGCGTATTGCATCCCAATATGAAAATGCCGCACCTAAGTCTCTCAGTGGCATGCATTTCCACCCACCCTGAACTGTGCAGATCAAACCAGTGGGGTTTACAGTTAATAATACTTACGTATTTTCCCCATATTTGGGAGCTATTCTCTCCCCTGATCCAGCTTTCTAGTCCTTTTTCCGACTATGACACCATCTCCCCAGACAATAACTTAGGTCACCTGCATGTTAGATGTCAAGCTCAGGAAAAAACTAGTAGGGTCATGGGCCCCTTGGAATATACCTAAAATAGACCTACTAGCTTTTTCCGAAACAGAGACCCTCAAATCCTCATCTGCAATATTCTTGTCTTTATGTTCATGATTAGTCAACAATCTTTTCTGCCTTATATCTCAACTATTTTTCAGCCACCAGGTTCCAGATGCAATCATGATACCAACCTGACTTCCCTGGGCAGATGACCCCACCAATGTGTACTGGAGCCCCACTTCCCCATATCCCTGCCACTAGGGAGAGAGAGAAAGAGAGAGAGAGAGAGAGAAAGAGAGAGAGAGAGAGAGAGAGTCTGGGAGTATGGATCAACCTGTCAATGACCATTTTCAGCTGGGAAGCAATTACAGAAGTCAGACCTTCCACCTTCTGCACCCCATAATGATCCTGGGTCCATACTCCCAGAGGGATAAAGAATAGGGAAGCTGGGAACAGGGCGCTGGCACAGCACGTTAAGCACACGTGGCATTAAGCACAAGGACCTGCATAAGGATCCTGGTTCAAGCCCTGGCTCCCCACATGCAGGGGGTTCGCTTTACAGGCAGTGAAGCAGGTCTACAGGTGTCTATCTTTCGCTCCCCCCTCTGTCTTCCCCTCCTCTCTCCATTTCTCTCTGTCTTATCCAACAACAATGACGGCAACAACAACAATGATAAACAACAAGGGAAAAAATAAAAATAAAGTTTCTTTAAAAAAATAATAAGGAAGCTATCAAGGGAGGGAATTGAATAGGGAGTTCTGGTGGTGGGAATGGTGTGGAATCGTACCCCTCTTATCCTGTGGTCTTGTCAATACTCCCATTTTATAAACAAAAAAAGAAAAAAGAAAATAAATAAATCGCATAGCAAAAGAAAGTAAGGGACATAGGCAACCTGGTGACAGGCCAGTCTCACAAGCATGGTGGAAGGTGTGGATGGGCATTTAGGCTGCTCCCACTCTTTGACAATTGTGAATAATGCATCTATGAACACAAGGGTCCATACATTCCTTCTAATTAGTGTTCTCATGTCCTTTGGATAAATGCCTGAGAGTGGTATTGGTAGATCATAAGGTAATTCCATTTGTATTTGTTTAAGGACTTGAAAAGGCCACTTTAAAATCTGGCAACCACTTGATTTACGCCACCTGTGCCTTCAGGTCCAATATCCACAGACCCCCACCAGCAGATGGGAGGGTCTCGGCACTGTGGCACTTGTGTCACCATGAAGGCTTCACAAGACAGCACAGAAGAGTCAGGCTGTAGCGCAGCGGGTTAAGCGCAGGTGGCGTGAAGCGCAAGGACCAGCATAAGGATCCCGGTTCGAGCCCCCGGCTCCCCACCTGCAGGGGAGTCTCTTCACAGGCGGTGAAGCAGGTCTGCAGGTGTCTATCTTTCTCTCCCCCTCTCTGTCTTCCCCTCCTCTCTCCATTTCTCTCTGTCCTATCCAACAACGATGACATCAACATCAACAACAATAATAACTACAACAACAATAAAAAACAAGGGCAACAAAAAGGGAAAAATAAATATATGTTTTAAAAAGATAGTACAGAAGCAGGATTGACAGCAGGTTTAAGAAATTTATACTTGGGGGCCGGGTAGTAGCACACTAGATTAATCGCACATAGTGAGATCTCAGTTGGAACCCCCACCACCCACCTGCAGGGGGGGTCTCTTCACAAGTGGTGAAGCAGGTCTGCTGGTGTCTATCTTTCTCCCTCTCTATCTTCCCCTCCTCTCTTAATTTCTCTCTATTCTATAAAAAAAAAAAATTGAAAAAATGGCCACAGGAGCAGTGGATTTGTAGTGCAGGCACCAAGCCCCAGAGATAACCTTGGAGGCAAAAAAAAAAAGAAATTCATACTCCAGGGCTGGGTGGTGGTGCACCTAGTTGAGTGCACCTGTTACTAAGTGCAAGGACCCAGGCTCGGCCCTCACCTGTAGAAGGGACAATTCACAAGTGGTGAAGCAGAGCCACTCTCTTGTTCTCTCCTTCTCTACCTCTCTTAATTTCTGCCTGCCCTATCAAAAATAAAACAATAAAAGATATTTTCAAAAACAATTTCATACTTTGAAATTAAATCTTTGTAATCTGTGGATAATTTGTTGTACCATTATTCATGATTCTGGATTATTTTAGATTTATTGCTTATGATTGGTTGACTAGAATGGAAGTGTCAGTTTTGTAGATTTGCAGAAATCAGTGAACCTGGGCAAATGGAGTAGTGACTCTATGGCACCCTCACCATAGTAGAGTGGTGTCACCACTGGCCTCCTGTTCACCTCAGGGGAGTGGTAGGCCCTTAAATTCTACAGGAGTGAGGCCTGGGTCTCCTGCTGCCTCAGCCTATATGCACACCCAGCGTGGGGGCGCGGGGGGGGGGGCAGTAGGCAGGCAGGCATCCTACACGAGTTCTGTCTTCTGTGGGTGGGCAGGAAGCTGCTTCCTGCACCCAAGGCCAAGGGCACACCCCAGCTTTCTTAGCGGGTCTGGTCCTGGTCGGTTGGTTGCAAAGCTCACAGGTGCTTGTCTAGGAAATAGCAGCAGGGGTGCTGCTGTTCACTGCTTTGTTCTGAGGAAAGGCCCCTCTTGCAGTTGCTGTCCTGGCCACAGGCAGAGCGTCAGGATGTGCTACAAGCAGACCACCAAGGACCCTCCCATCAGGGCCCTGTGGAGTCCCTAGGGGGACCTTTGACCCACATCCCCTTGATGGGACTAGCCTCAGGGTAAAGCAAGTCTGGCAGGGTAGTGTGTTGGGGCAAGGTGGGGGGTGGTTTGGCTAGCATGCATTGCTCTGGGCCAGGACCACAGCACAAGAGTGGAGGGAGCCTGGTTGCCAGCACACTTAGGAGTTCACCCACCAGTACCCCCAGGAGTCCAGCCACCAGTACCCTTGGGGGTCCAGCCACCGGCACCTCTGGGAGTCCAGCCACCAACACTCTCAGGAGTCCAACCACCAGTACCCTCAGGAGTCCAGCCACCAGTACCTTTGGGGGTCCAGCCACCGGCAACCTCAAGAGTCCAGCCACCAACGCCCCTGGGAAATCATCTACCAGCATGCCAGGAGCCTAAGGCAGCAGGCCAGCATATTCAGACCAACTATTTATTTTTTTAATATTTTATTTTTCATGTTTTAATGAGAGACTAGAGTCTTGTTCAGCTTTGGCTGATGGTGGCGCTGGGGACTGGACCTGGGCCCTCAGAGCCTTAGGCAGTAAAGTCTTTTGCAGAATCACTATGCTGTCCCCCCAGTAACAGCTAACTATGTAAGTGTGGAAAGTCCACATACTCTGCAGAGGTGAGAATGGTGGTGGTGATAATGTGGGATTACTCCTTCCTGCAAAGGCAGCTTTGGAGCTGGTGGGGTCTGGGCAACCCCAGGTGAGCACCTCCCAGCCCACCCCCATCAGCTGTGACATGGCACTGCACTGCTCTTTCAGGGAGCCTCTCATCTCTGCTCACTTTGTGGTGTGGATGGACATTCCCAGCAGGGGTAATGGCTTGTCTGTTACTGGCCATTAAAGTTTTCATGAACTGCCAGCTCCCCCAGACAGCTGTCCTGTGACTTCAGCTCTGAGAGGCCACACTTCACTATCTCACCACAGGACTCTGCTCTGGTCAGTCTCTAGGGAAATAATAATTACCCACATATGTTAGTTGGATTTAAAATTTCTTCAGGGGCTGGGTAGTGGCACAACTGGCTAAGCATACATATTATCATGCACAAGGATCTGGATTCAAGTCCCCACTTCCCACCTGCAGTGGGAAAGCTTCACAAGTGGTGAAACAAAGCTGCAGGACTCTCTCTCTCTCTCTCTTTATCTCCCCATCCTCTCTCAATTTCTCTCTGTCCTACCAAAAGAAAATAGGAAAAAAAGGGAGGGGAGATAGCCACGAGAAGTCATGGATTTATAGTGCTGGCATTGAGCCCAGGCAATAACCCTGGTGATAAAATAAATAAACACATAAATAAATGAATGAATGAATGAATAAACAAACAAACAAACTTATTACTTTGCTGTTTTTGCTAGGCCATTGCAGTAAGAACATCCGGTGACACTAATGACTATGGGGCATCCGGACAAGACCCAATAGTTCTGATAAGTGAGTTCAGCATTGTGGATGGTGAATGTGGACACAAAAATGTCCCCTGGGCCCTATATGGGGACACTTGCTTCTCACTGAGAGTTCAGTACTTTCTCTTTTTATTTTTATTTATAAAAATGGAAATATTGACAAGACTATAGGACAAGAGGTATACATTTCCACACAATGTCCACCCCCAGAGCTTGATATTCAATCCCCTCCCTTGGTGGCTTCCCTATTCTTTATCCCTCTGGGAGTAAGGACCCAGGATCATTATGCAGAAGGGGTACAGAAGGTGGAAGGTGTGGCTTCTGTAATTGCTTTTCTGCTGAACATGGTCAATCCATACTCCTAGCCTGTCTCTCTCTTTCCCTAATGTGGCAGGGATCTAGGCAGGTGGGGCTCCAAGACACACTGGTGAGGTTGTCTGCCCAGGGAAGTCAGGTTGACGCCATGGTATAATCTGGAACATGGTGGCTGACAAAGAGTTAAGATATAAAGCAGAACAAATTGTTGACTAATCATGAACCTAAAGGCAAGAATATTGCAGATGAAGATTTGGGGTCTCCATTTTGGAAAAAGCTAGTAAGTCTATTTTAGGTATATTCCAAAGTGTCTATGATTTAATTAGTTTTTGCCTGAGCCTGACATCTGATATGCAGGTGGACCCAGGTTATTGTTTGGAGAAATGGTGTCTTAGTTGGAAAAAGGACTAGAAAGCTGGATCAGGGAATAGTAGCTTCTAAATATGGGGAAAGTATATAAATATTGTTAACTGTAAACCCCATCAATTTGATCTGGGGCCCATAGTCAACATAGGAGCCTATGTAACCTCTTTATCCCTGTAGGTCTGAGCTCACATTCTGTGGTAACAGCTAGGAACATTCCAGGCTGCAGTAATTTCAGGACCCATCTTCCTTGGGTGATAAGTAGAGTATGTTGTCCAACCTCCCTTCAGAGAATGGAACATTCTCTACCATTATTGATCCACATTGAGGGCAAGGTCCTATAGTAATGGGTCCATAAAGGGATCCATTATGTTGTTCCTGATGGAGATGACAAGTGATAGTGGCAAGAGGGATCTGTTAGAAGTCTAGGCCCATCATATCTGGGTGGGAATCCCAGGACTCCCTGACTAGGGCCCCAGGTGATGAAGTGGCCCAGTAGTGACTAAAGAGTCATCATTAAAGTATGCCAGTCTCTTGCCCTTATTCAGCTTTTGTAGTCCTTACTTTGTCTGACAAGATTAGCTTTGAAGTAATTGAGGGACATATGATAGGAGGTAGATAAGGAGGTTATCTAGATCTAAGTAGAAACTGTTTCATTAGGTACCTTAAGATATCTTTTTAGGTTGTTCTACTTGCTTGCTTCATCTATTGACTCATTGAAAATTATTGTGCACTTTTGCTCTAAGGTATATATTCTCCCCTAAATTATGAATACATGTATATATGCCCTATCTCATGGGCCCTATTCTATATATATAGGTTTTGATGTTTTTGTTAAGAAGTGCACCACCCAAAATGGAATTAAGGAGCCCTATGATCTAGGAAAGGTCTCACCAGAGTAATGAAGTTGAAGGGTTGACATTCCACGCCTAAAGTCTCTGGACACAGTCTGAAGTGAAGCATGTTGAGGTGGTACTAGCTGCATTGATTAGGTTGGGATCAACAGATGCAGTATCAGTTGGTATGACTTGAGAGAAGCATGCAGGAAAATAAGCCCCACCCTAGAGATTCCAGGACTGGGAGATGTATGGGCTTTATAGAGAAAGGGGAAGGTTCCTGCTGTCTTAGAGTTTATGAAGGCAATAGATAGTTATTGCTATAACCAGATTATTTGGCAATTGGGTTAACTTTGAAAACCCCATTGTTAGCATTTGCTGTGTCATACAAGGCCTCACCATAATTTATTTCATTTTATGCTATTTATAATAGCTGTATCTTATTTTTTATTTTTATTATTTATTTATTTATTTATTTTCCCTGTTGTTGCCCTTGTTTTTTTTTATTATTGTTGTTGTTATTGATGTCGTCATGTTGGATAGGACAGAGAGAAATGGAGAGAGGAGGGGAAGACAGAGAAGGGGAGAGAAAGATAGACACCTGCAGACCTGCTTCACTGCCTGTGAAGCGCCTCCCCTGCAGGTGGGGAGCCGGGGGCTCGAACCGGGATCCTCACACTGGTCCTTGCGTTTTGCGCCATGTGCGCCTAACCTGCTGCGCTACAACCCGAATCCCAATAGCTGTATCTTATAAAGCAATGCCACCAGTTTCTTCTGTTCTCACTAGTCCAAACTTTTAGGACATTTAATGTTTCAAAGAACAAGTTATTATTAGAAATATATTAACAATTTGAGCCCATTGTTAAAATTCAATCTGATTACCAATTTGAAGTTTTTAAGTGCTTAGATTGAAGAAACATACTCAGAGCTATGGTTTAGGCATCAAAAAGTTTGAGACATTCAATCCATTTTCCCCCTCTCATATTAATTAGTTTTTTTTGTGATTGTGTAAGTTAACAGGAGTGTAAATTAACACCATTCCCACCACCAAAGGTCTGTGTCCCTCTCCACTCCCCCAGCCACACACCCCCCTCCCCAGTGAAGAAGATGAACATCTACCCTCACCTTCCACCAAGAGATTTTTACTTTGGTGCCATAGTCCAAATTCAGATTCTTCTTTGGGTTTCTCTATCTGTTCTTCTTTCTCAACTTCCATTTATGAGTGGGATCATCCCATACTCATCTTTGTCTTTCTGAATTATCTCACTTAACATAATTCCTTCTAGCTCCATCCAAGATGGGTCAGAGAAGGTGGGTTCATTGTTCTTAATAGCTGCATGAGTTCAGTGCTTTTTAAGTGGTTTCTCCACACCCGGGGAGTTCAGAGTTCGCTCTCTTTTTATTTTTTATTTTTTTATTTTTTATTTTCCCTTTTTGTTGCCCTTGCTGTTTTTATTGTTGTGGTTATTATTATTGTTGTTATTGATGTCATTGTTGCCAGATAGGAGAGAGGAGGGGAAGACAGTGAGGGGAGAGAAAGACAGACACCTGCAGACCTGCTCCACCACTTGTGAAACGATTCCCTGGCAGGTGGGGAGCCAGAGGCTTGAACCAGAATCCTCACACTTGTCCTTGTGCTTAACCTGCTGTGCTACCACCCAACTCCCAGTTCTTTCTCTTCTGATCATGGCAGATTTGTCTTTCCAAAGGAGAACTCAGTGTCACCCCTGGATTCTCAATAACAGGCTCCCACCCTCACCTCAAGGGAAGCAACAAGAAGCTGCCGGGCAGGGCTCACAGGCCCAGCCAAAGGCATGTCTGTGTCCCTACCTGCGACCCCTGCTGGATGTGCCATAATCTGCCTTAACCAGGTGAGTTCACCAGCCTAGCAAGATGATCATCACACTGTGGAAAATTCAGCCATGAGGAAAACAACAGCGTTATACTTGAAAGAAAAACGGAGAAAGAAAAAGTGACAACTTAGAAAAGCTAACTTTTTTTTTCTCTCTTTTTTTTTTTTTTTGCCTCCAGGGTTATTGTCAGGGCTCAGTGCCTGCACCACCATGAGTCCACTGCTCCTGGAGACCATTTTTTTCTCCTTTTGTTGCCCTTTTTTTTTTAAATCATTGTTGTGGTCATTATTGTTGTTGTTGTTTCTGTCATTAGATAGGACAGAAAGAAATAGAGAGAGGAGGAGAAGACAGAGAGGGGGAAAGAAAGATAGACACCTGCAGACCTGCTTCACCGCCTGTGAAGCGACTCCCCTGCAGGTGGGAAGCCGGGGGCTCGAACTGGGATCCTTACGCCGGTCCTTGCACTTCATGCCACTATCTCACTCTTAACTATATACAGAGAGTTGCTGTCTATGTGAACCTGTGACCCTGCAGTCTTGATGTCCAGTGGTTCTGTGCTCCTGCAGTTTTGTGGTCCTGAAATTCACATGATCCTGTAGCCCTGTGGTCCTGGGGTCCAGTGGTTCTGTGGTCCTAAGGTCCTTTGATCCCGAAGTCCCTATGTTTTTTCCAGTCTGTGGTTCCATGACCCTGTGGTCTGTGGTCCCATAGCCCTGTGGTCTGTGTTCCATGGTTCCATGACTCTGTGGTCCCTTGGCTCTGTGGTCTGTGGTTCCCTGACCCTAAGGTCTATAGTTCCATGACCTTGTGGTCTGTGGTTCCATGGCCCTGGGATCTGTGGTTCCATGACCACAAATCTGTGGTTTCTTGGCCCTGTGGTCTGTTGTTCCTTGGTTCTGTGATCTGTGGTTCCTTGACCCTATGGTCTGTGGTTCTATGGTTTCATGGCCCTGTGGTCTGTGTATTTCCCCAGTGGAGCTTGATGCTGTGACAACACTGGAGGGTGGACCACAGTGCAGAAACTGTTACTACACTTTCTCCATATTAACTTGGCAAACTCAGCTCTGATGTGCATGTCCCTGTGGGTGTGCCCTCAAAGCCCATGAATTGTTGCAAAAATGGAAGGAAGGCTGTGGAAGGGTCACTGCTTCAAGTGCTCTTTCCCTCACTGTGAAGGTTTTCAGGACAGTCTGAGATACCCCCACCCCCAGCCCAGACACTCCCCTCCCTAAGAGGGGCCACTCCTTCTCAAGGGCCCAAAACCCCACCCTGAGAGCAAAGCAGCTGGCCCCTTCTGTGAGTGCATGATGCTCTTGAAAGCAATTCTAAAGTTTGTAAAAATTAAAAAGAGTGGTAATAGGAGACAATGTGGAAGAGAAGATGCATCTGAGTCCCATCTGTCAGCTCAACAGTGATGAGGCCAATTTGTAATTTAGTTTCTAAAGTCTAATAATCACCAAATGTTCAGCCAGGCCGCTTGGCTGGTTTCTTGCAGCAGAAACATGCAAATGCAATTCCACAGGGAACGATGAAGGTTTCCACATTGTAGTTATAAACTCAGCCCCTGTCTAAGCCCCAAGAAGATAGACCTCTCTGAGATAGTAGTGCACAAGTCTATTCTTCCTCAAACCCTGTCTAGACTAGACACATATGTACAACTTAGTGTACATGCAAACGCACCTGAGGCAGAGTCTACACACACATGAGGCAGAGTATGCATGTCTTTACGTGAGGTCGTTTATTGCACATACACAGCAGGCAGAGTCTACCTGCACAGACAATGAAGGCAGAGTACACACACACACACACACACACACATGAGGCAGAGTCTGCACACACATGAAGTTCAGTCCACATGCACACACAAGCACGCTAGGAACTCTAGGAGACTCACAGTGGAAACAAGGTCTTCTCTTGCAGATACAGTTGTACTAATATCTGCACAGTGGTTGGTTGAGAGTAAAGCTTGCCATAAATTAATCAGGGGGACAGAGTGGGTGACAGTGTGCTCACTAGAGTGCACATGTTACCATGGCTGAGGACCTGAATTCAAGTCTTCTCCTGCCCTACCTGTAAGAAAGAATCTTTTCCAGCAGTGGAGCTGTGCTGCAGTGTTTCTCCTCCTCTCTGTGTCTCTCTCTCCCTCCCCTCTCATTTTTCCTCTCTCTCTCTCTCTCTCTCTCACCTTCTATCATAAAGAAAGGAAAATGGCCACCAGGAGCAATGGTATTGTGATGCAGGCACCAGTCTCCAACAATTACTCTGGTGGCAAAAAAAATAATTAAATTAAAAAGATTTATTAAAAAACTACTCTGCAGGGCCATTGGCATGCCCCTTGCTTACTGCTAGCTATTGTGTAAGCTAACAGTTTTTTGGTAGGCACTTTTAGTCAGAGGGAAGCCATACAGATGACAGTGTGCTCCCAACCAGCACCTCAGTGTGGCCACAGTCCCTTGGTCAACTTCCTGAACCAATGTCACCTTTGTCACAACTGATGAGCCATAAAGGACTGGCTTGTGCTGACGGTGGCCCAGCTACATGTGCTGCACAGCTCCCAAGTCCTGGCGAAAGCCCATCAGGCTGCCCCCCACAGCCACCAGCAGTGCCTCACACCCTGAGACTCACCCTCCTGGCTTCTTCACAGAGCTTGCAGAGCCCTGTCCATCAGGGAAGGGTCACTCTGGGGTCTTGGGCCAGGGCTTCCATGCTCTAGTCCTAGCATCTATGAATGGTCCTCTTTGTCAGGAGGCAAGAGCCTCTTCCCAGCCCAAGCATGGGAAACATAGAAGCAGAAGGTGTTATCTCTGGTCCTCAGCTGAGGTTCTGGTAGTATGGGGGTCAGACACAGTGTGGGGACCCTCAGACAGCTGGCCTGCCAGCCACAGGAAGATGGTCGGCAGCTGAGGACTCACTACATATGAGCCAGAGAGAGGTGTGCCTGGGTGAGCCCACCTCTGCTCCTTCTCCCTCCCAAGCCCCACAGTCCTGACAGGACCTGCCGGACCTCCAGGGTACAGCTAGCAGCCAGTGCCCTTGCTAGCCGTGAGTGTTCTGGGAAGCGAGCACAGAGTTGAGGCAGGATTCAGGGGTCTTCCTGGATTGAAACCCCCAACTTTCCAGAACCCTGGGTCCCTGGCATTCTGGGAGGGACTGTGAAGATTGGGGGAGATGGGGCAGAAAGAGCAGGTGCCCCTTCAGCATGGGGTCTCTGGGGTCTGGCCAGCAGCAGGAGGGGCATGTAAGGGCCCTCTGCAATGTCCCTAACCAGGGCTCCTCCCACTGGAGGTGATACTTCCATCCTTGCCTCTCAGGCCTCAGGTCTCAGGTCTCAGACCATGAAAGGAACCACTGTCTCTCCCTCAGTGTGTCCTCTCACTAGACCTATGGGAAAGGACAGTTCTCTGATGGGACATTTGTTGGAAATGAGCTGACTGTAAATGTTCTTGTTTAGATCATGACAAGCAAGTCGCTTAGGGCAGCTGACATCCATCGCAGGCTTGCTGCTTCTCTTTGTTCTTAGATTCCCCCATGTTCTTCTCACTCACTGTTCATTCATTGTTTTATGCGCTTCATGAAGACTGTCCGAGGCTGAGGTCTCTTCACGGGACACGCCTCTCACAGCGCGAGCGGGAGGCCACAGCCAAGCTCATTAGCACCCTCCCCTCCCGCTGTTGCCATTTTGGGACGAGACACCTGGATCTCCCCTCTTCTGTCTCTTTAAATACTCCATCTGTCATATTTCAAGCTGGGTTTTTTTAAATCTCAGATTTCCTTTTCTTTCTATAGAAGTATTAATAGACTCGAAAACCTTCAAGAAATTAGAGAGGAGGAATCATGTGGCTGTCCCGCCCGAGCTGTGACGGCTGCTCAGGCCGCACCATATCCTGCATTAGGCTGGTTGAGGGGGAGCACAGAACAGTGTCCACTCTGACTGACCAGTCAGGGTGGGGTGGGGCCATGGACAAGCATGGGAACAATTGCTACTGGTGCTTCAGCCCGGAGCTCATCAAGGCTCTAAACAGTGGCTGGTCAACTGGGCCTTCCTGTGTCAAACAGCTTTGTTTGAAATGTCTTGCTCCCCCACTTTCTTCGTCAAGTGCAGACAGTGAGTATTTTAGGGGCTGTGACCACGCAGCTGTCATAGAGGCAAAATTGCCCATTTCAGAGTTTAGTGACGATGCCTATCACATGCATTAGGAAGGCATCATCTGTCCTCAGTGCATAGAGATGTACCAGGAATAGCCCGACCAGCCTCGGAGAGGCTTCAGTGGTTCTGCCCACCCCACCCAGCAGCCACTGAGAGGCCACTTCTGCAGAGCACAGGCAGTGCTGTGTGACACCCCTGCAGTGTTAACAAGTACAAGGACCTGTGTTCAAACCCCCGGTCCTCCCACCTGCAGGTGGGGAAGCCTCATGAGCAGTGGAGCAGGGCTGCAGGTGTCTCCCTCCCCTTTCTATCCCCTATCTATCCTCTGAATTTCTCTCTATCCAACTCTTTAAAAAAATATATTTAAAAAGGAAGGGAAAGGAGAGGAGGGAGGGGAGGAGAAGGGCAAAATAAAATAGCTGCTGGGAGCAGTGGATTCATTGTGCAGGCGCTGAGCCCCAGTGAGAACCCTGGTAATAATGTAAACATCAAGACAACAGCCATGTCTCCTACTGTGGCACTCTTTGGCGCATCCATGGGGGCAGGGTGCCTGGAACTGGCAGCTTGTGAGCTCTGCAGATCCAGACCCAGCAACAAGCACCCTCCTCGAGTAACCCTGCTGTCCCCTCTCACTACCCAAACCCGAGAATATCCCTATGCCTGGACTCAGCTGGCCATCTCCCATTGCACTCAGGCTATGGGTACAGGGCTGTGCACACTTACAATATGGGGTTCCCTGAAAATAACACCCAGCTCAACCTCCCAGGAGATGGAGAAGGGAGCCTGAGGCATCACAACACAGCATTGTCATCAGGAACATGGGAGTCAGCAGTGGCCAGGGTTGGTCCCCACTGGAAATGACAGTGACCAACTGGCTTGCTGGGCACTTGGAGTGAGGACACTACAGACCACTCAGAGAGGCTGCTCACAGCCCTGAGCTGGTGCTCTGGATGCCAGACTCTCCCAGCTGGTTAAAGACACGTGGTGCTCCACGGGTACTCCGAGCTTTATGGTTTTACCCAGCGTCTACCAGCTCAGTCACACACAGCAGGTCTGAACTCACCCATTCACCCCAGTTTCTTTGCTCTCATTTTCTGCTTCAAATACTACTCTTCTCTACCAAGCATTCCTATCTTTTTCCCTGACACGAAGTCTGGGTGCTAGCTGGCTTCTGTGAACACCCTGTCCTCTGCCTCTGCAGGCACCTGTGACCCTGTTCATATGTGTTCACCAGTCTGCCTCCCTACTGTAACACATCACAGATTCCACAAGATACAACTGCCCACTGCAGGTAACAGCAGCAGACTGTAGCTCTGAGATGCACTGAAAAGAGAAATTACTTCAAAAGTCAAGATGAGATTGACACACTGTGTCTGTGGTGAGGCTGTGCAGTGTGTGGTACGTGGCACGTCTCTATTGGGAAGCTTTGGCCACATGAGGCTAGTGAAGGCCTGGCCCTCACGGTCACAGGGTCTGTGGACCCTCCTGGTGTTGACTTTTGTGAGCATCAGACCTTTAGCAGCTTTCAGTGCAAGACACTTGCTAGGCATGTGGCCTATAGAGTGTCTAGCCAGTGGTCATCTGATGCAGTGCCCACTATGCACACCTCCCAGCCACCAAGCAGCATTCAGGAGCCAGCAATAGGCTTCCCTGTATGTTGGCTCAGGGATCTTACATTCCAGATGTGAGGAGGCCATGTGGTCTGTGTCTCTGTCTTGTTTATCAGCACAGGGTCCTCACAGCCTTTCTGTGATGCTGCAGGTGGGAGGCCTGTGTGTGCCTAGCCCTGGTTCCTGCTCACACACACGGACAGTCCCACTACTATGGACAGCTCCTGGCTGCTACATAACTGAGGCATATGCATTCCATTGACAGAGCAGGAGGCTCCTCTACTGGTGGTCCTCACTCTGTCCACTCCCTTTGGATTCCATGTGACCACTCTCACAGCTGTGAATGGACACTCACAGTTGATCTGACACATGTTCCCCTGAGGATCAGCTGTGCAGGGACTTGTCTATCTTCTGTCATTGGCTGTATGTGAATCATACAAGCTCCCCTTGGGCTCTTATTTCTGTGGTTTGGTCTGTATGTCCAGTACTATTAGAGCATCACAGTGTTCTGATTACTATAGCTCTGTGCACAGTTTGAAATCAGAAACTGGAGTCAGCAGCTCCAGCCCTTCAAGATCACTTTGACTGTTCCGGATCATTATGGTCGCATATGGCTGCTTCAGTGCTATGGTCTCTCACTGTCTTTCTCTACATGTCTCTCCTGCATCTCTTCATCTCTTTCTTTCTGTTGCTATCTTTTAATACATATATATATATATATGGATTGTTTTTTTTTTTGTTTATCTGGAACCATAAAAGACCTAGAATTGCCAAAACAATCTTGAGAAGAAAGAACGGAATTGGAAACATCACACTCCCAGATCTCAAATTGTATTATACGGCCATTGTAATCAAAACTGCTTGGCACTGGAACATAAATAGATGCACTGACCAGTGGAATAGAATTGAGAGCCGAGAAGTAAGCCCCCACACCTATGGACAGATAATCTTTGGCAAAGGTGCCCAGACTATTAAATGGGGAAAGGGGAGTCTCTTCAACAAATGGTGCTGGAAAAAATGGGTTGAAACATGCAGAAGAATGAAACTGAACCTCTGTATTTCACCAAACACAAAAGTAAATTCCAAGTGGATCGAGGACTTTGATGTTAAACCAAAACTATCAGATACTTAGAGGAAAATATTGGCAGAACTCTTTTCTGCATAAATTTTGAAGACACCATCAATGAAATGAATCTAATTATAAAGAAGATTAAAACAAAAATAAACCAATGGGACTACATCAAATTAAAAAGCTTCTGCACAGCAAGAGAAACCACTACCCAAACTAAGAGACCCCTCACAGAATGGGAGAAGATCTTTACATGCCATACATCAGACAAGAGGCTAATAACCAAAATATAAAGAGCTCATCAAATTCAACAAGAAAACAAGTGACCTCCAAAAATGGGGAGAGGATATGAACAGAATATTCACCATAGAGGATATCTGAAAGGCTGACAAACATATAAAAAAAATGCTCCGGTCATTGATTATCAGAGAAATGCAAATAAGACAACAATGAGATACCACTTCACTCATACATACAGAAAATACCATACATCAGAAAAGGTAACAGCAGCAAATGCTGGAGAGGTTATGGGGTCAAAGGAACCCTCCTGCACTGCTGGTGGGAATGTAAATTGGTCCAACCCCTGTGGAGAACAGTCTGGAGAACTCTCAGAAGGCTAGAAATGGACCTACCCTATGACCCTGCAATTCCTCTCCTGGGGATATATCTTAAGGAACCCAACACACCCATCCAAAAAGATCTGTGTACACATATGTTCTTAGCAGCACAATTTGTAATAGCCAAAACCTGGAAGCAACCCAGGTGTCCAACAACAGATGAATGGCTGCGCAAGTTGTGGTATATATATACACAGTGGAATACTACTCAGCTATTAAAAATGGTGATTTCACCATTTTCAGCCCATCTTGGATGGAGCTTGAAGGAATCGTGCTAAGTGAGATAAGTCAGAAACAGGATGATCTCACTCTCAGGTAGAAGTTGAAAAACAAGATCAGAAGAGAAAACACTAAGCAAAACTTGAACTGGAGTTGGAGTATTGCACCAAAGTAAAAGATTCTGGGGTAGGTAGGGGGGAGGGTTCATGATAGCAAAGGACCTAATGGGGGGTGTATTGTTATGTGGAAAACTGGGAAATGTTATGCAGGTATGAACTATTGAATTTACTGTCTGTAAACATTAATCCCCCAATAAAGAAATTTAAATTAAAAAAATAAATAGGGAGTTGGGCTGTAGCACAGCGGGTTAAGCAAAGCACAGGTGGCACAAAGCACAAGGACCAGCATAAGGATTCTGGTTCGAGCCCTGGCTCCCCACCTGCAGGGGAGTTGCTTCACAAGCAGGAAGCAGGTCTGCAGGTGTCTATCTTTCTCTCCCTCTCTCTGTCTTCCCTCTCCTCTCTCCATTTCTCTCTGTCCTATCCAACAACAATGACAACAATAATAACTACAACAATAAAACAAGGGCAATAAAAGGGAATAAATAAATAAAATAAATATTTTATAATTAGAAAATAAATAAATATGTAAGGTTTTTTCTATTTCTGTGAAAAGTGTCATTGGCATTTTGATAGAGTGCATTGAGCCTATAGCTGGTTCTGAGTAGGACACCATGACAACAGCACAATGACAGCACTGTGACATCAGTCTAATGACAGCATAGCGACAACAGTATAATCACATGACACTGTGACCACAGTCCATTGGCAACACTGTGACAGCAGTCTAGAGTCAACAGTCTAATCACACAGCACTGTGACAACACGTTAACACAGCACTCTAAGGACAACACTATGACAAGTTTAATCACACAGCACTGTGACATGTCTCAGGAGGCCCCCTAGCCAGGCTGGAATCTCCTCACCCCCAAGCCCGCCAGAGAGAAGAGTGTGAGCTGTGTTAATAGATGCAGACTCTGAGCTCCATGCCTGGGGTGGGGCCCCCTGAAGCTGGGTATCCCTGTGTGAGACTAGTGCAAGGGCTACACCCCATTTGTGGAAGGCATGTGTCATGAGTCAGCTAGAGTAGAGGGTGGGAGGAGATAGAATGATGGAGACAGAGGCCTTGCTGTAGATGTGAAGAAGCAGGGAACTCCACCTCCCCCTGCCTTCTGATAAAAGTCCCCCCACCCCCTGCCACCTGCCAGCAGCATGTGATTGGGCAGATTAAGTGATGTTATGGCTAAAGTGACAGAATCATCATAAAAGTTGAGAGAGGGCAGACCTGCTTATTGTATGTCAACTGTTTACTTCACAGAAATGTGTTAGAATTTTTCAGAAAGTTGTGGGGTCCTGGATGGAATCCCTGGCTGCAACAGCATGGGTGAAATCTCTCTTAGCATCTGCATTCTTCATTTCATCCTCAAATTTTATAGAACTATCAGAGTGCTGTTTAAATGGAAACAAGATTACAGATTAAAAGTCTACTGAGGTGGGGCCAGATGGTGGTGCACCTGGCTGAGAACACACATTATAGTACACAAGGACCTAGGTTCAAGCCCCTGGTCCCCACCTGCAGGGGGAAAGCTTCACCAGTGGTGAAGCAAGGCTGCAGGTGTCTCTCTGTCTCTCTCCCTCTCTATTTCCCCCTCCCGTCAATTTATCTCTGTCTCTATCCAATAATAAATAAATGAATAAATAAATAAATAAATAATCTACTGAAGGGAAGTCAGGCGGTGGTAGCACAGCAGGTTAAGCACACATGGCATGAAGTACAAGGGCCCGACTTAAGGTCCCAGTTCGAGCCGCCGGCTCCCCACCTGTAGGGGAGTCGCTTCACAAGCAGTGAAGCAGGTCTGCAGGTGTCTGTCTTTCTCTCCCCCTCTCTGTCTTCCCCTCCTCTCTCTCCATTTCTCTGTGCTTTCCAACAATGATGACATCAATAACAACAACAATAATAACTACAACAATAAACAAGGGCAACAAAAGGGAATAAATAAATATTTTTAAAAATTTTTAATCTACTGAGGCCTGGAGGGGCCACATCATTTTGTTGTGAGCTTGTGCCTTTGGCTCCTGGCCAATGAGTGGCCTGTCCCTCAGCTCTTGACACTTGACAGCCAAGTGTCCCTTTGACGCTCCATTTGTACAGGTCCTGTCTTGTAAAAGCATGTACCTGTACAATCTGATAGCTGTGGCTTCAACATGAAAGCTTTCATTGTCCTGGTCTATGACTCTAGGCTTCTTAGTCCCATTCTGTCATCCTCATCCCCCTTCCACGGTCACCATTCTAAACTGACCGGATGTTCATGTGGATGTTTTTTATCAGACGTTTTGAGAATTTCATCCTACTGGTGCTTTACTCCTTTTGTTCTTCACAAAATGCTTACACACACACACACACAGAGACACACACTCATCTGCACACCTGTGTGTTCCTGCACACGTGCGCCCTGGGAAAGCTCCGACAGTGTTTGAGGAGGCTCTGCCCTAACCCTCACCTTGTTTTTCCAGCCCCACTCAGATGATGAACAATCAGCATTTGTTCATCAAAGGATGAGCCACTTCCTTTTCTATTAAAGGCTTTGTCATGGCCGGGAGCAGCATGAGTCAGTGGAAGGTCATGATTTTTCTTAGGGTAAAAAGTCACAGGAAACAAGTCTCCTCACCGGTAGGAAAAACCAGGGACTTGGAGGGTAGCCAGACACCTCTGTCACCTGCTCTGGCACTGTCCCTGGCCCCTGGGCCTGAGAACTGCCCCCAGGACCAGACTCCTGTCCATCTCAAATCCCCTTAGCCACCTTGCCTCTTCTACTCCACACTGGTCAGTCCATGCTGTCAGTCCACACTGATTAGCCCACTTTATATCCCCTCCCTATATCCTGACTGCATCAGTGATAGATAAGATGGGGGCCTTGGGGGGGTCAAGAGGAAGGGGCTTATGGGGGTAGTAAAGGGAGGAGTTATGGGGAGTGGCAGAGAGAGAGGGTGTTGGGTTAGGGTTAGGCTTACGGTTAGGGTTACGAAGTGGGAGAGTCACAGAGGGAAGGAGATCTTTGGGGGTTCACTAAAGGAGGGGGCTTGAGGGGTTTATAAAGGGAGGGGGCTTAGGGGTCATAAAGCAAGGGGGTCTTAGGTGGGTGTCGGTAGAGAGATTATATCAATCAGGAGTGTCTGAAGGATTAGCTTGTGGATTTTCTCCCATTTAACAGCCCCCCCACACCCGGGTTGCATCATCCTTCTTAGAGTTCTATGGGGTGCTGGAAGTTCCAGAGAATGGAGGTCAGAGACCTAGGCTGAGTCCAAGTGTTTCCTGAAGTAACTCCACTTGTCAAGCAGACAGGTCTTTGCGGCCCATGGGTTGTGAAGGTGGTGGGGTAGGGGGCTGTTCTCCTTGGCTGCTTCCGTTCTCAAATAGGCCTTGCCCTCACTGGCCCTCCTGTGTGGTGGCAGAGCCTCCATTCCTGACCCTGTCCCAGCACATGCCGTGCCGTGCTCAAAAAGCTGGGGGGCAGGGGAGAATGAGAGGGAAAGGGCAGAAACACAGTCAGTGCAGAATGCATCAATGGCCTTTATTTGCCTGCCAGCAGGGACTAAAGCTAGTTTACACACACCATACAAAGCGCAAGTATGCACATGTTTATTTTTTTTAAAAAAGAGTGAAATTGGGCATCAGTTAAGAAAGGAGGAGAGTGGGACTATTGATCAGAGGGCAGAGGGCAGAGGGCAGCCTCAGCCACAGAACCTGAAGGAGAGGTTGCCAACAGCCCAGCCCCTTCACTCTGCTAGGCATGTCACTGCCCCACAGGCCTATCACACCAGAGCTAGGTGACTGCACCTGAATCCAGCAGCCCAGCCCCTTCACTCTGCTAGGCATGTTACTGCCCTGCAGGCCTATCACACCAGAGCCAGGTGACTGAACCTGAATCCAGCAGCCCAGCTGCCTAACTGCCCTCTGCCAGCACTCGGCACCCTTCAATTTCACTTGGCATGTGTCCTCTGCCGTGTTCCAGTTGGGGGCTGTGAGTCTTCTGATGTGACCCTCCCCACAGGCTAAGCCCCAGTCAGCGCCCACCTTGAGCCTAGCATCATTCACTGCTACCAATGGGGAGGTTAGATGCTTGAGGGCAGTGAGGACATCAGAGAAAGAGAGCAGGGGACAGACCATAAGCGCATGCTCCCAAGGAGGCAGCCTGGCTACAGAGGAACACTGCCTGAGACCGTGCTGCCATGAACACTGTTCACGGTCATTTCTGCGCTTACTTCCAGGCTGACGGCACCAGGGGTGTCAGACTCTCCAGCAGAGTGTGTGTGGGGTATGGGTGGTGGCTGTCCTCAAGCGTAGTCCTAAACTGAGCTCAGAGGGAAAGGTCACGGGAAGGTGGGGGGGTCATCATGTCCAGGCTCCTAAGGAATCCCATGTCAGCCCAGGCTTTAGTCAAAGCTGAATTTCACACCCCCACCCCCCACCAACACACACACATAGCCCAGCTGTGGCCTAAGGTAGATGCCTGCAAGCCCACCCACTGTACCATCCCACCAGCACACCTCCCTGCACCATCTCCTACCACACCCTCCCCCACCCCCACCTGCTCCACCGCCCAGCACAGCACAGGGTTCAAACCCCAGTTCTTCTGAGGGTCTGCAGGCTGTGCTTCATTCAACAATAGCTCCACAGCTCCTCCTTACATTGCTTTTGTACAGATCCAGCCAGAAACACCAGAACACCGCTCTGGTACATTCATTGCTGGGCATCAGACCAGGAGCCTCAGGCATGAAAGGCCTGAACTCCACCCACTGAGCTAATCCCTATTGTGTTACACTTTATATCACCTCTCATGTCACTAGCAAGTCAAAGAGGACACTACACTGCATCTTAGCCCACAGGCCCAAGGAGTACATGTTAGTGTGTCCATGTACTCGATTGTGTGTGTGTGTGTGTGTGTGTGTGTGTGTGTGTGTGTGTGTGTGTGTGTGTGTGTGTGTGTGTTTTAGTAGGTGTGTTGGTGTGTGCTGGTGTGTGTTAGTGGGTGTGACAGTGTGTGTTGGCTGCAGTGTCAGCATGTGTCTGTGTGTGAGCTGATGTGTTAGTCGGTGTGACACTGTGTCTGTTAGGGATGAGACTCCAGCAGAAGCCACCATCCACAAGTGCATGTCCTCAAAGCAGGCTCACGGCAGTGCTGGGATGCCTGGTTCCCAGCTGCTCATGGGGGAGATGCAGTGGTGCTCACCAGGTGCCACAGGACCTGGGTACCTTCCTGCTCACTCTCCTCACCTCTACACTGGATATAACTTCCCCTGCCCAGGATGCAGAGGCCAGGCTGGCACTGTGTGCCAGCTGCCTGCCGTGAGTAAGAGACTTGCCACTCCAGACAGCACTGTCTCCACTCAGTGAGCAGGAGGAACAGGGAGGGGACTCTCACTGGCACCCCAGGGGGATGTGCTCCCAGAGGTTTTGAATGAGTAGACAGACAGACAGAAGCCAAAGCATCACATACCAAGGGGTGAGTGTGGCACTTCTTCAGTGCTAAGAGCTGCCAGGAAGCCCACCAGCCTCTGATACCACCTGGACATGCAGGAAACTGATCCATTCCCCAGGCTGGGCACCTCCCTCCCAGCCACAGTTGGAAGCCCTGTGTCCACACGTCCAAAAAAAAAGAATTACTATAGGGGGTCAGGCGGTGGCACACCTGGCTAAGTGCACACATTATAGTGTGCGCAGACCCAAATTGAAGCCCCTGGTCCTCACCTACAGGGGGAAAGCTTCATGAATGGTGAGACAGGATTGCAGGTGTCTCTCCATTTCTTTCCCTCTCTACCTCCCCCTCCTCTCTCAATTCCTCTCTCTCTATCCAATAATAAATACATAAATACATTTTTAAAAGAATTTTTAAAAATAAATTATTTGTACAGCTGGTGGCTGAAAATGAAACACCCTTCAGATTCAAAATGAAAAATGCCTCTGGGAGGGCCGACACCCCGGTTCATCCCACACCAGCTCGTGTCTCCAAAGCTGAGGCTCGTCACTCAGCAGCACTGTGGTCAGTGTCCCATGACCTGCCAGGTGCATGTAGCAAGGGTATTATCTACACAGGGGTGGCCATGCAGAGAGATGGTCTTTGTGCCATGTGAGGGGGCTTATAAGAAAACAGCTCTGTTATCCACTGAGGTTGGTAGGGCAGAACATCCTTAGCACCTCAGCTCAGGAAACTGTGCAGAGGCTTCTCCAGGGCTGCGAGTCCAGGGCTGACAAGGTCAGCCTGGAAGGCCTCCCCCATCCCATTCACACTCAAGTTTGTGTCCTGAAAATCCCTGCCATTGCCATTCAAGAATTTGGAGCAGAGCAGACAGATAAGGGGTAAGTGCTTTTGAGACAATGGCTCATGAGGCAACATCTTAGAAAAGAGACATGCATGAAGATGTTTGAAGAGGATGCTAATTCATAGTTCATGATGCCCTTCTCATCCGTGAGGGTGTTGGCTTGTGGTCAGGTGCAGAAGGCTGGCCTTGGTGTGCCCTGCTGGACGCAGGCTGCTAAATTCTAGAATAAGGAGGCCATCCTCGTCAGAGTCAGAGCTCACTTCCCTCAGCTCCATGCCAAGACAATGGGGAAGGCCAGCAGAGACAGCGACAGTGTCTCCCAGGAGGCTAGGAAGACATGAGCAATCAAACATACTCCAAGAGCAGAATTTAAACTCAGAGGAGAGTCGGGTGGATTAATCCTGTGTATGCCACACATTTAGATTCAGGGTATTGCTATTCACGCATTGCCAATGTCCAACACAATGGTCTTTTTTTCATGAGCCTGTGCAGAACACAGAGTAGATCATATTCAAGCAGGTACACTGTCCTCGGTATGTTTACACTTTACTAGGAATACTTTTATTTCTACTTTTGAAAAGTTTTACAAATACAAGAAAGTATCATGAGTAATGTGGCCTATGACCAAGATCCAGAGAATCTAGCATTTCACTATGCCCTATTTCCAGCTGATGTTATTAAATAAAATTAGCAGTTACAGAAATTAGACAGAGAGAGTGAGTGTCCCCTGATGTTCTCCAGAGTTACTTCAGTTAATGGGTGTGGGGCAGGGACCCCTCCGCCACAGGTGCTGGTGCTTGGCTATGCTCACGGCTCCTTGAGCCCGCGCTGTGGTCCTTTCTCCAGATAGAAGAGTTTCTGTCTGTTCCATCTTCTGTGGATCCTTTGGATTCTACCTCTGCTTTTTTGATTTTCTGCAGCCTGCGATAGGACCCATTTGGGCAAATACTACACATGAGAGAGGATGGCTTCCTTATTCCAGAACCTGGCAGAAAGTAGTACATCTTCTGTGCTTTCTGCTTTTTGAAGTAGCTATTAACTTGTTACATTCAATTTAGGCAGCTATGGATTCAAATATTTCTCTGCAGACTTGTATTCTTTCAATTAATTATTTTTTATTTTTATTTAATTTAATTAATTTATTTATTGGATAGAGACAGAGAGTAAATTAAGGGGGGTGCCACACGATGGCACATCTGGTTGAGTATATATGTTACCACGAGCAAGGAAGGACCTGGCTCAAGGCCCAAGTCTCCACCTGCGGGGGGGGGGGGGTTCATGAGTGGTGAAGCAGTGCAAGTGTCTCTCTTTCTCTCTATCTCCTCTTCTCTCTCAATTTCTCTGTGTCCTATCACATTAAAACTAATAAATAAATGTGTTTTTAAGGGTAAACTGAGAGGGGAAAAAGAAGACAGAGAGATGCCTGCAGCCCTACTTTCCCATTCACAAAGCTTCCCCCTTGTAGGTAGGGACCAGAAACTTGAACCCAGGTCCTTGTGCTCAACCGAGTACACTACCACCAGGACTTTACAGACTTGTTTAACTCTGTGGGGTTTTATTTATGTATTAAGGTGAAGTTACTGAGCACACTAGAATTTATGCTGCTTCATCATATTCTTATCACCATTCCTTGTCTGACTTTGCTTCTGATTGTTATTTAGTCCTTAATTTACATTTTAACTAAAAGTAATCATGTCATAGGCATTTTCTTTCTATGAATACCTACTTAGTATGTCTGTCCCCATCTTCTTTCCATCTAGATTGTGCTCCTAATTTTTGCACTTCTGTAAGTGAAAACAGTGCCTCTGCATTTGGCAGTAAGTTATATATTTGAAATTCTTTGTTATATTGTTTTGAATTTTGTATTTTCAAATCTTTAACCTTGGTCCTCTTAAACCTTTTTTTCCAGGACCACTATTTAGTTGACATTAACCCATTTTCTCCCTATACTTGTCCTTAGGTTTTATAACTATGTACATTTCTTTAGTGTTATAAATCATAAAAAAATAATTTTTTGTGAATTATCAAAAACCAAACCTAAGTAGTGGTTTTATTTTTATCCTATGTTTTAACTACATTTTATTTTATCTTCAATCTTATGGCTAATGTCTGCATTTTGATTTCTCTACAATCTCTGGCAAGTGATCAGTGCATCACTGCTTTTCCATCAAAGCCTTTATTCAGACAAGATATGCATTCCTGCACACAAGATACCAGCAATCATCCTTTGTGTTAAATTCCTTATTCCTCATTTTATTTATTCAGCGATAGTATAGTCTGTTGGCAAATAAGTCATATACATTTGAAGTGTCCATGTGATGTTTTCATAAGCTATGTAGTGATCTGGTAAGTTTTCATTTCCTCTTGTGCTTACTTGCCCCTGTGGTTTTTAACAATGGCTTTCTGTCTGGGCTTCTGTGTTGAGGGCCCTCTGGCAATGGTAACCCTTAGTCTACAGCACAGAGGTCCAGGAGAAGCCCCACCTCAGAGCACCTCATCTTTTGTGTCTTGCTGTCAGAGAGGTTATTTCTGGCATGATGTAATTCTCAGAGGATATTGTTGCAATTTCCATGTTAAACTTTGGCTGCCTCTCTGCAAGGCCTGGACACAGCAGTCCGCCCCCATGCTTATTGTTTTTGGCATTCGTTGTCCTTTCTGGGATCTAAACACCATCCAGCCTAGGACTTCAGCATCTGCTGTGGGTGGAGTTGGGCACCCACAGACTCATCCCTTAATGGACTGACAGCCTCCGCACCTCTACAGGTGAGCACTCTGCTCTCACATCTGTGCATACTGCCTAGTGCTCCGGGGCCCTCCATGCAGCCTGCCTCCAGACATGGAAGGTTCCAGGCTCCACGCCACCACCCACTGACTTATCTCCACACATCAATGGCACCAAAGTCCATAGAAAGTCAGAAATAACATCAGTGTTTCTCCACCACCGTGACAGACACATAGACAGACCCTTTGATGTGCTTACATATAACCCTGCCACGTACACACAGTGTTGCTATAGTGCACACACATCCCTGTTTATACACACTTGATATGATGTACACGTGCTTTATACACTTGGTCCAAGCTACGGTGCCCAGCATGAGGGAGGTGCTTCATAGAGCCAAGCAACCTTGGACTGGCTGCAGAGTGTTAGAAATGAGATGGACTTTGAGGCAGAAAATTTGATCCCAATAAACCTCCTGTGTCTTCATGGTGTGCCAACACCAGCTCCAGTGATCCTACAAGTGTAGCCAGAGGGCCTTTGGGTGCTGGGGACACTGAGTGGGCAGCCTCCCCCACCCAAGTCCCAGCATGGACCAGACGATGAGCCTGGTCACAGGCTTTGTGACCCTGGAAGGGATAGCTTACAAGGGCCAGGCAGGGATGGAAGGTGGGGCTGGCTAGGCCTGGGATCTCCTCCAGATCTAGAGGTGCTATAGTGGGCCCAGCCCCTCCCCATCCACACCCAATGTGAGTCCAGTGCCTTGTGCCCTGCTGAATCGCTCAGCTCTGAGCCCCTATGAGCTCTGCCTTCCACCAAGAGGGGCTAGAGCAGGCAGAGACCAGCCCTCTGCTCCCCCTGCAAAAGGCAGCATGCTTCAAATCCCCACCACCACCCATGGATGAGTGCTGAGTCCACAGTGCTGCAGGAAGAGACCGTGTGCCATATTTTTGTGGAGTGTCACCGGTGTCTCCCTAGGGGGAGAAAAGGAGGAGGGTGGTGCCTTGATTTCAGAAAGGAGCCTGTCCCCAAAGCAGGCTGTCCCTAGAGAAACAAGACTTTGCCAACTCTGTCACTGTGCACTCTGCGCCGGAGCTCAGAGCCCCTGCCCCTAGGGGTAAGGACACTAGCCTGCACCTGTGTCTCTTTCTGTCTCTGTCTCTCCTCCACAGAACAGACACACTCCCCCTGCCCAGGCCTCCAGCCCCAGGATCATGTCAACTTCTCTCTAAATCCTTATTCTCCTTGCCCCCATTTCCAGAGGCCCCAGGAAAGATGTGAGAACTGGTCTGGTGGGAGATGTGGGGCATATGGGCTTGGGGAGGCTAGTGGGGAATACAGGTTTAGGGGGACTAGAGGCAGAGGTGAGGTATACAGGCTTAGGGGAATCTTATGAGAGAAATGGGTTGTGCATGTTTAGGGGGGTTGGAAAGAAAAGTGGGGTGTGTGGGTTTGGGAGGCTGGCGGGAGAGGTTGGGTGTGCATGTTTAGGGGGGTTCTGGTGGAAGAGGTGAGGTGTTTAGGGAGGGGTGGCTGACAGGCAGCTGTGTTGTGTGAGGATCCTTTGGAGAGGTGTTCACTTAGCGGAAAACAGCATGCCTGCCCAGCCACCTCGATCAAGCTGGCCTGGTCAGACCAGATGCACAGTCAAGGACTGTTAAATTCAGAGAACCCGGGAGTCAGGCAGCAGTGCAGCGGGTTAAGCGCACGTGGTGCAAAGCCCAAGGACTGGTGCAAGGATCCCAGTTCGAGCCCCCGGCTCCCCACCTGCAGGGGAGTCACGTCTGCAGGTGTCTATCTTTCTATACCCCTCTCTGTCTTCCCCTCCTCTCTCCATTCCTCTCTGTCCTATCCAGCAACGACGACATCAATAACAAGAAGAAGAATAACTACAACAACAATTAAAAAAAAAAACAAGGGCAACAAAAGGGAAAATAAATTTTAAAAAATCAGAGCACCTAAGTTCATGCTTCTTCTGCATTACAGACTCCAGTCCCCCAAGTCTGGGCCAGAATGTCAAGTCCTGCCCCCCACTGGCAGGGCCCTCCACTAGCCATTCTCCACCTTCTTTGGGTTTCTGTTCAGAACACTCATGGATACCTGAGTTGCTTCCAGGTTTTGGCTACTACAAATTGTGCTGCTGTGAGCATAGGTATACGTAAATCTTTTTGGATGGGTATGTTTGGTTCCTTGATGGGCATGTTCTTGGTGGCAGCAGCTGTGGGTGCCAGCTCAGCCAGAGGACTAGTAGGTCACCTGTCAGTGATGGCAGAGTATAGGCCCTGGTAGTGTGGCCAGGGCACCCCAGGACTGAGGACTGGCCTCCATCTAGACTAGGGGTGGGGGAACCACCTCTGGGGGAGTGGCACAAAGCCAAGGGAGCCAGGCCTGCTGAGATATGGGGCAAGGGACTCCAGATGGGGGTGGCTAGGGCAGGAGATCAGGGCAGGAGTGGGGGCAAACCAGTCACCATGCCCAAAGTTGCTGGTGCTGAGTAACAGGAGTTGTGGAGGTGGTCTACATGTCCAGCTAGAGAGTGGCCCCATCAGACAGCCTCCTGGCACAGTCTGAGGCCTCTAGCACCTTCTCTTGTTTAGGCCTACGTGTCTAGTGTGTCAGGGGCTTCTGGTGGGCAAGGTTATTTGCAGGCTCTTAGGGAGGCAGGCAGGGCAGGCAGACTGTAGTCTGGAGCTGCTGATTTGCATCCCTGCAGTCTTGACTAAGAACACCACAGACTGGGGGCATCTCAGATGGGGGTTCATCTTCAGTTCACATGAGAGACAATTTTGATAGCGCGTGCAATGACAGGGCACTCAACACACACAGCAACAGGCATCCAAATTTGTTTTTCCTTTCAGGCCATAAGCAAAATGGATCATCTTTGCTTCACAAGGAAAGAGAAACCTGAGGGACTGGAGACTAATTCAAAGCCACTTTGCTGATTGGCACAGCCTAATCTGTACCCATGGCTGACGACACACTCCATAGTCCTCATGTGGTCCTGGCTCAGCTCTAGTGTGGTCCTGGTTCAGTCCCGGCTCAGCCCTGGCTTAAGCCTGGTGTGTTTCTGGCTTAGCCATAGCTCAGTCCAGATTCAGCCCTGGTTCAGTCCTGGCTCAGTCCTAGTGTGATTTTGGCTCAGCCAGGATTCAGCCCTGGCTTAATTCTGGCTTGGTCCTGGCTCATCCCTGGCTCAGTCCTGATTAAGTCCTGGCTCAGTCTTAATTAAGTCCTGGCTCCATCCTTTCCTAACCCTGGTGTGGTGCTGGCTCAACCCTGGTATGGCCCTGGTTCAGTGTTGCTTCAGCCCTTGTTCAACCCTGGCTCGGTCCTGATTCAGTCCTGGCTATACCTGGTGTGATCCTGGCTCAGCCCTAGCTTAGTTCTGCCTTGGTCTTTGCTCATCCTTGTCCAAGTCCTGGCTCAGCCTTGGCTCAGTCCTGGTGTGGTCTTGGCTCAGCTCTGGCTTGGTCCTGTCTTGGTCCTCGCTCAGCCATGGCTCAGCCCTGGCCTGCTTGGTGGCTTCCTCTGGGCACCTCTGTCTCTCTCTCCCTTATGAGGACTGATCATGTGGCCTCATCCTACCCAGCAAAAACCTATGCTGGCTCTATGATTCCGGTTTTTTTCCACCACTGTCCCTCTGGGACTCATCACATAATTTAAGTTTAAGAGACAGCCCTGTCACTAAGGCTTCCTAAGAAATGACCCATTAAATTAACAACAACAACAACAATAATAAAATCATAACTAGTAACTGCAAATCTTGGGCATGTTATCAGTTCACTATTGGGCAGGAATTTAAGGATTCTAACACTGTTGTGATCCCATGTGTTGCTGGTCTCGCATGGCTGTCACATGGGGTCAGGGTCACTGTGGACCAACCTGAAGCTCGAGGTTAGATTCTGCTGCTGCGACCTGTAAAACCAGTGCGTCCTATGAGCTGAAGCTGAGACCAGACACACCTGACCAGCTGCCCTCTGCAGAGGAGGCACACATGCACAGGTAAGACGGGTCCCCCCTCCAGAGAAAAGCTGAGGGGCAGGTGAGGAGGGGCCCTAGACTCAGAGAAGGGAGGGTCCCAGAAGGAGGGGTCCTAGCTGTCATCCCCTTATGTGGAGTCCCAGCCAGGAGCCTTGGGGTCAAGTTTTCTAGGGTCCAGGGAGCAATCCCATGGCCAGTCTTTAAGGATCCGTTTTTGTTTTTTTGTTTTGTTTTGTTTTGTTTGTTTGTTTTTGTTTTTGTCTCATTTGGTGTCATTACATATTATCATCCTGAGTCCTAACGAGCACAGGAAATAGAATTGTGTTGGGGCAAAAGGAGAAAGAACAGTAAAAAATCAAGTTTTCCCGGCGCTGCTGAGTATTAATTAGATTTCAGCATTTGCTTGCTAAATGCTGAAGCTATTGGTGATGAGGCAGATTCATCAGGATGTCAGAGTGCCCGGAAATGCTGAGGCAGTAATGGGATTAAGCTCTGGAACCCCAAATGCCCCCCCATCTGAGCAGGGAGCCTCACCCTCAGGGAACTCTTTTGGAGACCACGGCTCTCTCCACAGCCTGGCCAGCCAGCTCCATGCCTCCATCCCTGTCCCCTCATTCCCACAAGCTTAGGGCACATGTGCCTGAGAGGTATCAAGGTGACCAGAGAGAAAACATCTTGTTCTGAGAATACATGCAGTCCTGTGGATGGAAGAGAGCTCGGCACAGACCACAGAATCAGCTTGAGTCCCCAGCCCCGTGTCCAGAGCTGGGCCAAGCAGTAGCCTCTCTCATTCTCATTATTTATGTCTTGTACAAATAAACAAATGCTTAGGAAAAATAACATATTTTGGGCTGGTGATATTGCTCACTTGGACAGTGCACTGCTTTGCCATATAGCAACAAGGTTTGAGCCCAGCCTCTACCATATGAAGGAAAAATTGGTGCTGCAGTCTCTTTCACTTTCTCTCTCTCTCTCTCTCTCTAAAATACTTATTTATTTATTTATTTTTTTGAAAGAGACAGAGAAAGGAGGAGAGATAGAAAGAACCAGAGCATCACTCTGGTACATCCTGTGCTAGAGATGGAACTCAAGACCTCATGCTTGAGTCCAATGCCCTGAAGAAGGGAGAGGGGAGGAAAGGATGGAGGGACCTTGGGATCTTGGTACCTGATTGTGGAAAAGGCAATGAAGATAGAAAATGAGATGCCCCGGTGACCATTCGGGATTGGTCCAGAGAAGACAATAGGAAAGCAGAGCTCTCACACTCGTGCCTTGCCCCACCCAGTTAAGGTGAGGCTCATCTAATGTCCATGGCAGAGCAGAGCTATGTGTGAGTGCTCTCCAGACGTATCACGGAGAGTTGATAAATTGTACCCCTGTGTCAACAACTGCATGGTAAACAATTAATTAGCTGGCGATAAAATGATTGAGAGAGAGAGGCTGGGGAGACAGCATAATGGTCATGCAAAAAGATTCTCTTAGCACAAGGACCGGCTTAAGGATTCCCATTCGAGCCCCCTGCTGCCCACCTGCAAGGGAGTCGCTGAAACAGATCTGCAGGTATCTATCTTTGTCTCCCCCTCTCTGTCTTCCCCTCCTCTCTCCAATTCTCTCTGCCCTATCTAACAACGATGACAAAAATAACTACAACAATTTTTAAAAAGGGAAAATAAATAAATAAAAAGTTTAAAAAAAATAAGACTCTTGTCTGAGGCCCCAAGGTCCCAGGTTCCGTCTCCTGCACCACCATAAGCTAGATCTAAGCAAGGCCCTGGGGGGGGGGGGAGATCTTTCTTTGCAACACGGCAGGGGCAGGGAGAGTCCAAGCCTCTCCCACTGACCACCTGCTAGGCGGCTGAGCAGGAACCTATAAGAGTCTGTCAAGTGGATGGTGAGGCTTCCCACTCCTCTGATTCTCTTTGCAAAAGCACAAAGCTGTGGATGTCCAGACAGCTTCGTCCACTGTGCATTCACGCTTGGGTATCCCAGGTGCCCCTGCTCCTCTGGCCCCCAAAACCTAAGAAGGGAGTAGCAGTTGGGCCCTGCCTGCCCTCTGGCTGAGCGAGTGGAAGCATCTGGAGCTCACACGGCACTGAGGCTTCCTGACCATGGACAGGGGTATCCCAATGGTCCCAGGGTGGCTGGGGCACACTCCCTGGACACTAAGCAGTGGCTGAGCCTGGGGCTTCCTGAGCTTGCACCTGGCCCCTGACACAGATGACACAAATGCCAAGCCTGGTCAGCGCAGGGGCACTGCATGACCGTAGGAGACTGTGGTCTTGTGAGCTAGGCAGAGCCTCTTGATTGGCAGCCACAGCCCAGCCTCACGCCCCCCCCAACCCTGATGCTGGCTCACAGGTGAGAGAGGGTCCCAGCAGCCCTGAGTTTCTGACAGAGCATCAAGCCCACCAGGACCTCTCCACCATCTGCAGAAGTGTGGGTCCCATAGCTCTATGGCTGCATGCTGGGGTACATTCCCTCCACACCATTCCACCCTGGTCTCCCCTACCTCCACCAGCCAGGTTCTCCTACCTTTCAGGAGTGAAAGGATGTCTATGATTTCTGCCATTTGGGCCACCTGAGGGAGCAGGGCCTGCAGCTGTCTGTCCTGAGACCTGTCCATTTGGCTCAAACCGCCATGCCCAGGAAGGGAGCCAGCAAACAGGTATGGAGAAGGTATGCAAGCTGCTCCCAAGGGCTGGTCCACATTTCCGCTATACAGAAACCACTCCAGTGTCCTGTGACCCCAGCCCAGACTGTCCCCCATACCCTCACTGCCCCCTAGATCCTCACTGCCCTCCCGGACACTCACTGCCCTTCCAGACCCTCACTGCCTCCCAGACCCTCACTGCCCTCCTGGACCCTCACTGCCACCCAGACCCTCACTGTCCTCCCTAGACTCTCACTGCCCTCCCCTATGTCTCCTAAGGAGACAGGTTAGGCACAGGCTCAGTTTAGCCTCAGTGACAAGGGACAGTGAGACTTGTTTCTGGTGCCACTTAAGACACCCTGGCCACTGGCTGTCCCCAGGGCATGGGCCAGTAACCACAGTGACATGGGGCGGGTAGCAGCTGCAGGATGCCAGTCAGGCCTGCTGTCAGTCACAGCAGAGCCAGAGCTGTCCATCCCTTCACAGGTCCTCAGTCTCATCCCCCATGTGGGTTCCCAAGTGGCTAGAGACCTAGGGACACAGCTCTGAAGCCACAGTGGAGGTGCAGTCAGCACAGACTCCAATGTCCATGCAAACTTCAGAGTGGTCCCACATACCAGGCTGCAAAGCAATGTAATTTCAAAGCTGTTGGGAATATGTACATTGTCAATTTCAAACATTAGCAAGTGTGTTTCTGTCACATTAGCCTGTTTTAACCAACAACCCACAGTGAGAGTTTCAGCTAGCACACACACAAAGCTGCCAATAAGAAGAAGCCACAGGGTCACAGAGGTTTGTGTTGTTTAAATATTGGTGTTATTTATCTATGAGCTAGAGAGTCTCACAGGAATGAGAGAAACCAAAGCACCACACGGAGCACCAGGGATCAAAGCAGGAGGGACCGCAGGCGCACACATCCTGCTAAACTATCTCCCCAGTCACTAGTCTTGTGTTTTTAATGAAATCTTTACCAATTGTCTACTCTGCTAAAATCAAAATATTTTAAATTTTAATCAATTACTATTAATGTTTTCTGTAGCTAATAGCAACATTTTAGGCACTATTTTGTTTCCTTAAAGCCTATCTTGAGGGCCTGGGAAAAAAATCATAATGGTTATGCTAGAAATTTTCTTCTCTGAGACCGACCCCAGAGGTCCCAAGTTCAATCCCCAGTACCACCATAAGATAGAAGTTAGTAGTGCTCTAGGATATCTCCCTCTTTCTCTCTCTCTCTCTCTCTCTCTCCCCTTCCCCTCTTTCTCTCACTCGTTTTCTCTGTATCACATTAAAATAAGTAAATAAAATATATTAAAAATGGGGGTTGGGCGGTAGCACAGTAGGTTAAGTGCACATGGAGCCAAGCACAAGGACCATCACAGAGATCCTGGTATGAGCCTCTGGCTCCCCCACTGCAGGGGGGTCACTTCACAAGCAGTGAAGCAGGTCTGCAGGTGTCTATCTTTCTCTCCCCCTCTCTGTCTTCCCTTCCTCTCTCCATTTCTCTCTGTCCTATCCAACAATGATATCCATAACAACAACAATAATAATAATAACCACAACAACGATAAAACAACAAGGGCAATAAAAAAGAAAAAAATATGTATATTAAAAATACAAAGCCTATCTTTATCAAATTTTGGCCTGACCACCCATGACTCCATGTCTCTGCTTCTTCAGAGCTCTCCCCTTCAGTGGATACTTTTGCAGAGCTGCGTGTGTGCATGTGTGTACGTGTGCGTGTGCGTGTGTGGTGAGAGAAAGGAGAGAGAGAGAAGAGACAAAGAAGAAAGGGGAAATTTTACTTAAGAGAAAATGCATGAAACAAATAGTTTTATTAGGAACAGAATTCTGAATTATCATAATTTGATATCTTGAAATCTAGCTGAATCCAATTAGGATAACTCAGTTTCTCAAGGGAAGAACAATGCCCTGGGCACAAAAAGACAAGTAGCTTCCTGCAGAGGTGGTGGCAGCAGCCTCCCTCCCGTGTGACAGCCCCAGTGCCTCTGGTGTCCCTTCACCCCACACTAGGTGGCCTCCACAGTGGCTGAGCAAGTGCAGGCCCAGGCCACTGAAGCCGTTAACCCCACACTGGCCAGGTGCATCTAGATGCCCATGTGTCTGACAGGTCAACAGGTGTGACAGCTTCTTGCTGGAGTTGCTTTTACTCCTGCCCCCATGAGGGCCCCAAGCCTCTCAGTGGAAGGGAGTCTGCCAAGAATGTGCCCTCTGCTTACTTCCCTGTTGGACTTGTTACTTCAGGGGCTCCCTGTGGTATTTCTCTGGGCAGCAGAAGCTGGCCCTTCACAGCCCAGCATCTATCTCACTACAGCTCGATGATACCCTGATCTCCAGTAGCAAACACCACTACATCTTTGTACCTCAAGCTGCACTGCCTACATAAAACTAAAACAAAGCTTTCACACACATGTAAGCCCCTTTGGCTTCTCTTAGACTGACAGAATCTGTGTGCTCCTCCATGGACATTCTTTCCTTGAGTGTGCCATAGGAGTCCCCAGACCATTCTACAGTTCTGTTCAAGAAGTCATGACCTTCTCTACCACATTCTACTGTTTTCACTGAGAAGGTGAAACAAACAGGAGAAGGTCTGATTCTTGAGCCTGTGAGCACTTATCTTCTTGGTGTGCAGATTAGACAGCAGAATGCAAAGCAGAGTGGAGATGACACCAAGGGTTTCCTCTGGCTATCTTCTGACCAAGTGTTTCATCTGCTCTATTTTCCATTCATTCCTTTTCTGAAATGGTTAGTCTTCTTAGGGCTCCTAAGAGTTATTTATCTTCCAAGTGGATCAAGGACTTGGATGTTAAACCAGAAACTATCAGATACTTAGAGGAAAATATTGGCAGAACTCTTTTCCAAATTTTAAAGACATCTTCAATGAAATGAATCCAATTACAAAGAAGACTAAGGCAAGTATAAACCTATGGGACTACATCAAATTAAAAACCTTCTGCACAGCAAAAGGAACCACTACCCAAACCAAGAGACCCCTCACAGAATGGGAGATCTTAACATGCCACACATCAGACAAGAGGCTAATAACCAAAATATATAAAAAGCTTGCCAAACTCAACAACAAGAAAACAAATAACCCCATCCAAAAATAGGAGAGGACATGGACAGAATATTCACCACAGAAGAGATCCAAAAGGCCAAGAAACACATGAAAAAACGCTCCAAGTCTTTGATTGTCAGAGAAATGCAAATAAAGACAACAATGAGATACCACTTCACTCATACATACAGAAAATACCATACATCAGAAAAGGTAACAGCAGCAAATGCTGGAGAGGTTATGGGGTCAAAGGAATCCTCCTGCACTGCTGGTGGGACTGTAAATTGGTCCAACCCCTGTGGAGAATAGTCAGAAGGCTAGAAATGGACCTATCCTATGATCCTGCAATTCCTCTCCTGGGGATATATCCTAAGGAACCCAACACACCCATCCAAAAAGATCTGTGGACACATATGTTCTTAGCAGCACAATTTGTAATAGCCAAAACCTGGAAGCAACCCAGGTGTCCAACAACAGATGAATGGCTGAGCAAGTTGTGGTATATATACACAATGGAATATACACTATTCAGTTATTAAAAATGGTGACTTCGGGAGTCAGGCGGTAGCCCAGTGGGTTAAGCGCATGTGGCCTAAAGTGCAAGGACCAGTGTAAGGATGGATCCGGGTTCATGCCCCCGGCTCCCCACCTGCAGGGGAGTCGCTTCACAAGCAGTGAAGCAGGTCTGCAGGTGTCTATCTTTCTCTCCCCCTCTCTGTCTTCCCCTCTTCTCTCCATTTCTCTCTGTCCTATCTAGCATAACGACATCAATAACAACAGTAATAATAACTACAACAATAAAACAACAAGGGCAACAAAAGGAAATAAATACTTTTTTTAAATGGTGACTTCACCATTTTCAGCCGATCTTGGATGGATCTTAAAAACTCATGTTAAGTGAAATAAGTCAGAAACAGAAGAATAACTATGGGATGATCTCACTCTCAGGCAGAAGTTGGAAAACAAAATCAGAAGAGAAAACACAAGTAGAACCTGAACTGGAATTGGTGTATCGCACCAAAATAAAAGACCCTGGGGCGGGTGGGGGGAAGAATACAGGTCCAAAAAGGATGACAGAAGACCTAGTGGGGGTTGTATTGTTTTGTGGAAAACTTAGAAATGTTATGCATGTACAAACTATTGTATTTACTGTTGAATGTAAAACATTAATTCCCCAATAAAGAAATTAAAAAATAATTTTAAAAAGAATTTGCAATGTAAAAATTAAAAAGAGTGATTTATCATAAAATAAATTGTATTGTTAGATTTATTCACACTATTCTATTAGGAATGCTGAGGTTTTGCTTTCAGGTGTGGTAGCAACCTTCCTGCTCAATGCACCTTTAGGAAATAGGCCATCTTTCTGGCTCCCTGAGTCTGTTCTGACATCCTGTGTGAGCTATGTGCTTTTGAGTCCTGTGTGTTTTGCTGTAGATGCCTTGAGTCAAGGTCTAGACCTAGCAGCTTCGAAAGCTCACAGATGAGCACAAAAGCAACTGCCAACACGATAAAGGAAGATTCTAGAAATGCCTTTGCTTGGCTCTCCAGGAAGCCTCCTGTCACTGAGGTAAGAACAATGCCCACAACCAGCAATTATCTGGGGACTGCTATCCCTTGGGAGCCCTGGGGAGGAGAAGGAGGTCTAAAGTGGTTGCTGCTGCCCACAGAGAGGGAACCCTTTGGTAGGTGTGTGGCTGTACAGTAAGCTGCTGCCACAGTGGCCCAGCCCTACTATGATGTTAGAGCCACCCTGAAGTCATGGATCAAGGTGGAGATGCTTCTGTGAGATGCAATGAAGTGGGGGAGGGAGCTTCATAGCAAGAGGTGGACATCTCTGCTGAAGAGAGTGACACAACAGGGCCAGAAGTGGCCTGGACACAGGAGCCAGCAACCTCTCAAGGGCTGGGAGGGCAGCTTATGGCCAACACAAAGTTCTTCTGGCGGGGGGGGGGGAGGTTTCCAGAGTTTTGTGAGGTGAGCACTACAGGACAGAGGGCAGGCATTGGGACTTGGGGCATGGTCTATGGGTTCTGGTCTGAGTGTGGGGAGGAGCTTGGGGTGTTACTCTGGTACTGACTCTCCGGGCGAAGCTCTGGGGGAACATAGAGGCCTGGAGCAGGGCCAGGGGAACAACAGTGGCCATGTTGAGAATCTGCCGTGTCCTTCTCAAGCGGGCCTAGGTCTGTGGGTCACCTCCCAGGGTGGGTTGGCCTAACTCAGTAGCTGCTGGGGTGTCATTTGAAAGCGGGTTCCCAGGTAACCCTTAGTGCACTAATTTGGCTGAGTTTAAAATCCTGCGTGGGAATCTGCAGCTGTGAAAGGAAGTGCTACCAGCCACATGCCCTCCCCACCACCCCCCAAAGACCACTCCTCAGATCTCTATCCCCAGCACAGCACATAGGGAACAGCCCACACTCTAGGTCCTTGGGCTGGTGTGGGGGAGGGGGGAATAGAATGCCATGCTGCAGTAAGGCCGCTCCCTGGGCAGTGCATTGGAATCAGAGGTTCCACACTGGGGGCTGCTTGTCCTTCAGGCAAGCAGAGAGCCATGGTAGGGAGAGGGGCGCACAGCTCTGCAGCCCTCATGGGCAGGCACCCCAGCTTAGCTGGGCATGGGAGACCAACAGCACACAGCACAGCACTGTGGGGGCCTGTGCACAGCTGTCTGTGCTCCAGGCAGGTCCTGCAGACTCATGATCTCACTAACATGACACTATAGGACAGGAGGACTCTGCACATGAATAAGGCCTTGGTGCAGGGATTCCCCTGGAACGAGGCTCAAGGAGTAGCACCACTCTAGCTCTGTGGCCCCAAAACCCTGAGTTCTGCTGCAGATTCTCACTGAGGGGACTGGGCAGTGCCAGCCCAAGCCCCCACTGCCTCTAGAAAATGGCCTGGACCCTGTTCACTCAGGGATGTGGGGCAGATCCCATAGTTTTCCTGGGCTGACCCACACTGAGCAAGCAGCACTACCCCCAGGCCTTCAGCTCCTGTCCCATAGCTCATCATGGGGCAGCCCTGCCAGCCCTGAGGAGAGGGCCAAATCAGGGGTCCTGTCAGAAGCCCAGCCAGGCATGGCCCCTGAGGAGAGCACCATAGGAGCTCCCTCACATCTGGGGCTGGGTGACACTGAGAACCCTTCCCCTCTGGGGACTGAGTGGCACTGGGAACTCCCTCACCTCTGGGAACTGGGTGACACTGGGGACAGGGTGACATGGAAACTCCTTCACCTCTGAGGACTGTGTGACAGTGGGAACTCCCTCACCTCTGAGGAGGATAGGGTGACACATAGAATCCCAGCAGCATCTGCATGTCAGTCAGAGCTCCAGAAGCACAAGAACACCACAAGTGAGGAGAGAAGCTGCCCCTAAGCTCCAGGAGTCACTGTCCCTGCAGATGTACCATGTCTCCTGCTGCCTGCTCCCAACCCCACCTCAGATTCGCCCCCTGAAGCAGCCAGATCCAAAAATGCAGAATTCTCCAGGCAGCCTGCCATAGTCCTTTGGAAACAGTAAAGCTGGGACCAGTTCCAGCTCACCTGGTGGGGCCTCACTCTGCCTTAGCAAGGACCCAGGTCTCACCCCCAGCACCCTAGGAGAGCACCCTTCAAGGCAGCAGCAGAAGCTCCATGAATGGTGCAGTCTCTCTTTCTGAGATTAAAAGGGAATGTCTACTGGGAACAGTGGACCTGTAATTGCTCCAGGTTCTAGAGGGAGTGGGGGAGAGGGGAGTAGGGGGCTCAGATTTAAGGGATTGGGGTGATTTCTCTATATAAAGAATAAAGTAAGATGAAACATAAAGCTGCCATGTTTTTGTACATGCAAAATCACTAAGATTGTCATTGCTTCTGGATACAGATTTTGGCAAAAATCACCCTCAGAGAGAGAGAGGCTTTCAAAGAGAGGGCCTTGGGGCAGTGGGCTCACAGCTGGGTTTTAGAGAGCAGGAGCTAAGGTACAATGACCCAGCATGCCCCGGGGTCTGTGTGCCCCACCTGTAGCCTCCCCACCTACGGGTCCTGCTCTGGGCCTCGAGCCCTGGCCCTGTGGGGGCTGCCAAGAAAAGAGCTACCTTTCCCAGCCTGGGCACCACAATTTGCAAGAATGCCCTTCTGAATCCAGCCTGTGGATGGGGCATTTCATGGGACCCATGCTGGACACTAATTAGCCACCAAGGAGTCCTGGAGGCCAGCAGCAGACCTCATCCTATGTGTCTGCCTCACATGCACCCTGAGCTGTGAGCTGGGCAGAGCGGTGTGCATGCATTTATCGAAAGGCTCATCCTGCCTGTCCAGGGCCAGCACCGCAGACCAGGCCAGTGTCTGCAGCCTCAACCCCCTGACCCCAGGCTCCTCCCTCCCCGCTGAGGTAGGGACCAAAGCAAAAAGTAGCATGAGCCCCACTGCCAAGGTCAAACTCAGGGCCATCCTGTGTGAGGTGCTTTCCTCAGGGACACCACAGCATCACCCTCAGGGAGGTCTGTCCCCTCAGAGCTGGCCTGGTCTGGGTGCCTGCACAGCTACTGGGCCCAGAGTCACAGGGAGATCTGCTGGGTAGCTCAAGGCAGTGTCCGGGCACTCATCCTGTGGACAGACACTCCTCTCTGAGGCCTGGGGTGGGGGAAGGAGGTCTCCACCATGAGCACTGCCCAGCCCCCTAGGTCCTTCCAGCCCCACCTGTACAGCCCCATGTGGCACCAAGCAGGGTGGGGGCCCAGCACCCACTCTCCCACTGTGAAGGCACCCTGAGACTAGCAGGGAGCTGGGCATCAGAATCGGCTGCTGTAGAGTCGAGGGCTGGTGTGCACTCAGGTGGGGCTTTTGCTCACAGGAGGGGCATAGTGGCATTCTCTACAGAGGCAGGTGTGCATGTGTGTGTGTGTCTACATGTCTACAACTATATGCATCTGTGCATGTATGTCTACAGCTATGTGTAGATGCATGTGTTGGTGCATGTGTGTGCATACATCTGTGTGTACCTGCACCTGTGTATGTCTGTGAGCTTACACCTGTGTGCACATGTGACTGTACTTGTGTGTGCCTGCGCCTGTATGCCCGTGTGTGTCCCTGTGTGTGGACACTGCCGCCCTGTTCACAGGAGTGGGGGTGCCGAGCCCATGTTCCCCTCCAGCTGCCCCTCGAGCTAGTCAGTCTGGCAGGGCTGCCAGGTGAGCAGAGTCCCAAGTCCTCAGCAAAAACTCCTCTGGGCTGAAGTGCGCGGGTGCCCTCTGCAGGCTGCAGGGCGTGCTGGCTCGGGCCTGCACAGCCTCTGCATTGCCAGCTCAGGAGGGGGTTTGGGGGAATGGGGGGGGTTGGGTGGTAGGGAGCAGCACAATGGGCAGTGCAGGGGGCAGCACTGGGGCAACAGGGAGTGGTGGGGACATCGAGGGGCAGCATGGGGGCAGCATGGCACACTGGCTGCCGTGACTGACGCAGCTCTTCCCAGGATAGATGTAGACATCTGGGGCCTGACCTTTCGGGAGTGGGTGTGCCTGTGGGCAGCCCCAGCCTGGGTGATGCCCTCATAGCCCTGGTGCCTTGCATAGGGCAGAAACCACATGGGCGTCCTCACCCTGCCTCTGCCCACTCCCCAAGGTGAAGGAATAACTACCCCCACCCCGACCCCGGCCAGACAAGAGAGAGAAGCTGGCTGGCTGGCTGCACTGAAGCTGGGGCTTGCTGCCATGTCAGCAGGGCCACCGTTATCACAGTCCTCAAGGGTAGAGGACCCTCCACAGATCCAAACCAGATGCTGTCTTCCTCCTACAAACACCCAGATGGGCCGACACACATACCCTTCTCACATTCACATGCAGACACATGAGAACATGGCAGCCTGCCTTTCTCGCTCAGTTAGACAGAAAGGGAGGTCACATAGCATCATAGCTTTTCCCGGTGCCATGGCAACCCCATGTCATGCTGGGGTTCCAGCACAGTCCAAGTGTGGCATGTCAGGCTTCCTCCTCCGTGAGCTACTTTCTGGCTGCAGCAATCACTGTTCACATGGCCCCCACTGCCCAAGGAGTGCTTGTGCACAGTGCTCCTCACTGCCCCATGGAGTACTTGTTCAAAATGCCCATCAAGGTCCAGGCCCAATGCAGTACTTGTATGAGGTGCCCTTCACTGACCAGGGAATGCAGAGTGCTTGTGCAAGGTACCCATCACGGCCCAACGCAGTGCTTATACAGCGTTCCTTACTAATCCGGGGATCTTGCGCGTGACAGCGACACACAAGGTTTTGTCTTCTCAGACCTGAAGGCTGTCTCATTTTAGAAGGGATTTGTCACAACTGGTCACAAACCACTTCTCCCCAGATCTCCGGCAATGGCAGTGCTGTCCCTGGAGCCAGCTGATACCTACATCTATCATAGGCCCCAGCTCTAACAGCAAACCCGGCAGGAGCCATGTGCTGCCCCATTCACTTGTAGCTCATCTCCACATCTGCCCTGAGACCAGGGGGAGAAGCAGCAGCCCCATCTTGCATGCTGAAATCAAATGGAGTCTCTGCCACTCCTTCCCTGGGACCTGATAGAATGGCCTGCTCGCCCACATGTTCCCATGCTGCCTCCTGGCTTTGCCCTTGCCACCTCCCATATCACCTCCTATGTCCTCTCCTGTGTCACCTCCCATGTCCTTTCCTGAGTCAGCTCCCATGCTGTGTCACTTCCCGTGTCCTTGCCCATGTGACCTCCCATGCCTGCCCTCCACCACGCTACCTTCCATGTCACCTTCCACACTGCTCATGTCACCTCCCATGTCTTTTGTGTCACCTTCTGTGTCCTGTGCTATCTCCCATCACCTTCAGTGTGCTTTCCCATGTGACTTCCTGTACCCTCTGCAGTGCCACCTCCCGTGGCTTTTCCCTAAGTGACAAAACCATGAGCAGAATGTGTCACATACACTAAGGCACCAGACCTGGAGGTGTGCTGGCATGAGCAGACACACCGTCACCACAGGGTGACATGTTGGGTGGACAGGGCATCTGTGAGGAGCAGGAACAACACACGTGGCAAGTGGGTAGGGATGCACATGATACTTTATTACAAGCGGCACCTGTCCCCAGCCCCCCAGGCCCTCCAGCACTGCCTGCCAGCCAACAAGGCCTCCAGACGTGCCAGTGGCTGTGCAGGCACCAGGCATCAGTCCTCCTTGCACCTGGACCGTGCACGGCGCCGGGCTTGCAAGCTCTTCAGATCAGCCATTGCTGTCAGGGTCCTGCGCACCCACAGCACCTGGAAGCAAGGGCGGGGAGGCAGGTGTGAGAGCCAGGCCACATGCAGGGGCCCAGGCCTCGGAGCCACTGTACCCACCACGATGACCATGGCATTGAGCAGCAGTGGCGCTGAGAACACGACGGAGATGAACATGCCCCTCGAGTCGAAGTACTGGTACCTCGAAAACAGCCTGGTGAAGAGGGAGAGTCAGGTCAGCACCTGGTTTGGGGCACCCGCTCTTCAGTCTCTGACTGCAGCCCCTGGAGAGCGCCATGACCATTAGGGAGCTTCCCAGGGCCTGACCCGCCTCTGCTCGCTTGATGGGGTCCCAACCAGCAGCACATGACAGGTGAAGAACAGACTTCCCAGAGAGCCCTTAGCAGGTGAACACATTGGGTGTGCTCCTTTGTAGGGTATGTCTTCGGTTGCCCTGTGAGAGAGGTGCCCCAGGGGGTGTCTGGCATTGGGTGTACCATCAGCTACTTTGCCTCTGGCCCCAGCAGCTCCGGGCAGCCCCAGCTCTGGGTCACAGCCTCTTAGGGGCTAGTTCTTGCTAGAGCTTGCTCAAGACATGGCTAGGAGGGGCTCAGGCACACAGCGCACAGCAGGCAAGAGCCCAGCACAAACCCTGGCCTGCACCTGGCCTGCGTAACCTGCCAAAGCAGGACTAAGGGGGCTGCCTGGGCAGGACCACTAGCCACTCATACTTGTCACATGAGGCAGAGAGTACAAAGGCTGTGCTCAGGGCTGCTGTCACCGGGCCTCCTAAAGAACTTGGTGTTGGGAGTCGGGCAGTAACACAGCAGGTTAAGCACATACCCCTAAACAGGGAGACACTGAGAACATAGGCAGTTTGTGAGACTCTGGGGTTGGGGTGATTGAGAAGGGGGGGGGGTCCTTGGTGCTCTGGAGAGAGGGCTGCTCTGGGAAGGAGTGCACCCTAGGGAGAAGGGTGTTCTGGGTAGTATCTAAGGGATGTGGAGTGCATCACCCAGGCATAAAACTCTGTGCTCAGGGAGTTGGGCGGTAGCGCAGCGGGTTAAGCGCAGGTGGCGCCAAACTCAAGGACTGGCATAAGGATCCCGGTTTGAGGCCCTGGCTCCCCACCTGCAGGGGAGTCGCTTCACAGGCGGTGAAGCAGGTCTGCAGGTGTCTGTCTTTCTCTCCTCTTCTCTGTCTTCCCCTCCTCTCTCCATTTCTCTCTGTCCTATCCAACAACAATGACATCGATAATAATTACAACAATAAAACAACAAGGGCAACAAAAGGGGAATAAATAAATAAATAAATAAAATTAAAAAAAACTCTGTGCTCAGGAACACTGAGAAGCAGGACACACATGGTGACACCCATGGGAAAAGGGTAGCAGAGTACATCTAGACCCCAGGACTCAGGTCCCCAAGCACTTAGGTCAGAACCTGGAGTGAACAGCACAGCCTTCTGCCAGCCCTCAAGTCTCTGCCCCAGGGCTTCACTGGGCCCACTGTGCTGGCAGCTGGACTGTCCTCCAGGGGTCCCGGGGGAGGGGCTGCAACTTTGAGTCAGAGGGACCTTGGCACCCTGAAAAGCACTAGGGTGGGGACAGAGGTGGGGCTGGAGCTCACAGGCAGGGGATGGTGGGGGATAGGGGGGTTGCAAAGGCAGGTAGACAGGGCGCGCTAGTCCCTCATCTAGTATGCAGTGGCCTAACTGCCCTTCCACTGCAGACACTGGGCAGCAGTAGCTTCCATCCTCAGGAAAATGGCTCCCGGCTTTGAGCACCTGATGACCATTTATCAGGCCTGAAAGTCAGCAGAGATGCTTCCCACTACTTGACATCCTGGGTGCTGAGGTCCCAGCCAGACCTCACAGGTTGGCCCAGCTCCAGAGAAGGCTCACCTCCAGTTCATGGCTGCCACTTCATTGATATACTCAGCACAGAAAACGAGGACAACTAAAAAGGAAGAACAGCACATGAGGACAGAAGGTACTGTCCCAAAATAGAGGAGACAGGGGTCCCACAGAGAGGACAACCCGGGTGCCCAGAGAGCAGGTCCCACCTGAACCCTAGGGCTCACCCACTCACCTAGACACAGGAAATGCCCCACCTGCAGCTGGTACCTCTGGGATGAGAAGCAAGTGATCATCAGACACAGCACATGGAAGATAACCAGTCCCACAAGCCACGGTTCAGTCCAGTCTGTCTGCTACAGGACACACAGTGAGGACTGTCACCCTCCACCTCCAGGTTTCGGGGAACCCAGAAAGAAGGAGTGCAGAGAGACTGAAGCTGATGTCTGCCCTGCACTGACCCTCTCAGAACTGCTCGGACTTCAGGTCTCTGTGCCCCCCCATCTCTGCACACTTAAGACATATGCCCCAAACACAGCGGGCACTGACAAGGCTAGGCTGTTCCTGCCTATCAGTGCAGGGCAGAGTGGGGCTGAAACAGAGGAACAGAGAGACGGAGTGGGCAAGGGAGAAATGGACAGAGCAGGAATAGAGAGATATAAACAAAGCAGGCAGGGACAGTGGAGGGCAGTACCTGGAGGCAGAGGTGCATGGGGCATGCCCACCTCCCAGAAACAAGTTCATCCCTCTACTCCTCCCAGACCACCCCACCTGAGCCCTACCAGCACCATCTTAGAGCCAAGCCCGTCCTTCGTGCAGGCCCCGCCCCTAAGCTCCACCCTCCCCCCCCCGCATCCCAGCACAGCCCACCCTCGGCCCCGCCCACATATCCAGGCCCCCGCCCCGCCCACTAATAGGCCCGCCCCATGTGTCTACGCCCCGCCCCTTCCGGTCGACTAGCAGCAGCCCCGCCCCTTCCTGTCGGCTCACGGCCGCGCCTTGGAATCTTGACGATACAGCCGCCCTGCCGAGTAGGAGTGGGTAGCCCCGTGCAGCGAGTTACCGAGAGGACGGCTGGGATGCTGACAGGGAAGGAGCGAGCCGAGAAGGCGGATGGCATAATGCTGGAAAGCCCGCCTCACACCACGTCCCCTCCCGCTGACTACCAAGCGGCCTCTCACGAGATTCCCACCTCTCGCGATATCTGCTGTGTTGGAAGGCTTCGCTTTCATCTCGCGATATTTCTGTTCTGACTCTATAGTAACTGGGCCATTCGAGAGGGACGCCTAGTCCTACAATGGTGCATGGCGACTGATCCCGAAAAGGGGGCAGAACTCAGGACAGTGGACAAAGGGATGGAGGACAGAGCCCAAGGCAATCAATGGACAGAGTAACGGAGAACAGAGCTCTGAACAGTGAACAGAGGGATGAAAAAATGGAGACAGCTTAGGATGGGGGACAGAAGGGCATGATAGCGCCCGGGATAGTGGACAGGGGACAAGGACAGAGCCCAAGGATGTGGGCAGGGGACAAGGACAGAGAGATGTCAGATTCCATTGGGGACAGGTCCCTCAGCGGACAGAAGGATGAGGGACAGAATCCATAGTCCTAAGGGACTATGATGGACTGAGAAATCAGGAAACAGAAGGACCAAAACAGAATAAAGGGACACTGACCCTTGACTGAAACATGCCCACTCCAGCTGTCACCCAACGCGATCCAGCCGGCACAGGCCTGGCTTGGGACGAACCAGCACTAAGGTCGCAGTGACACTGTGGACACTGGAGCAGGAACCTGTCACCTTGGCCCCAGTGTGATCTTACCGCACAACTGTCACCAAGCCTGGCCTGCCTACCAGCTCTTGCGTAGGGTGTGGCATGGCCTGGCACTGTCCTTGCAGAACAGCAGCCCCGGGCCTGCCCAGGCCTTCTACTCAGAGGGGGAAGGTTCTGGGCTGCTGGGCTTCTGAGGCTGGGCAGCAGTCCCAGCGCTGCTCACCAGGGGGCAGCGGTACCCAGGAAATGCAGAAATACTACTGGCAAACCACCACCCGTCCTTCCCACCTGTGTCCCCCTGGGCCTGTTCCCCTCCTACCTGTGTCCCCCAGGATCTGTCCCACCTATATCCCCCAGGGCCTGTCCTACCCACCTGTGTCCCCCTGGGCTTGTACCCCTCCTACCTGTGTTCCCCAGGGCCTGTATCCTGTCCACCTGTGTCCACCACCCCAGAGTTTAAAAGGTTTTCAAAAATGCTAGTTATTTCTATGAAACTGGTCTCAGCTCCCATTGTCCAGGTCAATCCATGCGATTTTTTTTTTTTTTCCTACATCAAAAATGTTTCAGAAGCCGTGTTTTGGGAGAGGCATTGCTGGATGGCAGCTGTGAACTCGAGTGGCACATATGGATGTGGAAAACTGGGCAAGCCTCATTTTGTAAGAGGGAAATATGAAGGAAAGTCCTGGTGTCTTTCCTGACGCCCGCAGGCCAGTGTGGAGGGCGGATGGTTTGACTGGAGCAGCTGCTCTTCCAGGAAGACGGGCCGCCCCCAGGGATGCCTCAGAGGGCCAGGGCTCAACCACACTCCCAGAGCCTACCAACTGAGCTCACCAACCATATTGTCCCTGCTGGCTTGGAGGGGAGGAAGGGCTGTGTAGCCCTGTGAAGCTTGTTGCCATTACTGGCTCTCCTAGGGGTTCAAAATGGCAGATACTAAAAAGGGGATCCCAGGGCCAGATTGGAGCACACCTATTTGAGCACACACATTACCATGCACAAGGACCCAGGTTCAAGCGCCTGGTGCCCAGCTACAGGGAGAAGCTTTTTTTAGAAGGTCTAAAAGTGTCTATCTCCGCCTTTTCTCTTGATTTCTCTCTATCCAGTAAATAAGAAATAAATAATAAAGAGGGGTCCCAGTTCTGCCCCTGTGTCTCAGAGCCTGGTGTAGGTGCCACAGTGAGGTCACTGTGCCCTGCTGGGCTACTGCCCAGCTGCCATGGGCCTGCTGGGCCCATGTGTGGCCTGGAGACCTGGGGGTGAGCAACCCACAATGTGGCTTGTGAGGTACTGCATCCCCTGGTACCAGTGGTCCCAGCTGCCCTGGTGGAGGGTCTTCTTCGTAGACCTGTTACCCGGGGCATACAAGAGTCCTCCACACTTGGCATCCCACAGTGGCCTGGGGACTGGACAAGGCCCCTCGGTGACCAGCAGTCTCCAGAGCTGAGCTGGGCCTGAACGCTGACTGGCCCAAGGCAGATGAGGAGACCATCAGGAAGCAGAGCTGTCTTTGTCCATCTCTGTGTGGGTGACTGAGCAGCCTTGTTGAGTGTCTGGTGTCCTCATAGATATGGGGGGGGGACAGCAGAGGGTGGGTGGCCTAGTCTCCAACCTGAGAGACACTGTTCAGACAGGGGGCACAGGAGTCAGTGCTGGCAGGCTGCCCCTAGTCTGGCACAACCTGCAGTCCATCTACATGGAACCGTGGGAACCAGCAGGAGCCTGACCTTTGATTCCATGCAGCAAGCCTGTGATGTGGCGGCAAGGGAGTCCCCACACCGAACCCAGCTCTTGTTTTCATCCAGGGAGCAGGCTCTGCACACTGAGTTCAGACACCTTGTCCTTCATGCAGTGTCCTTAGTTGAGTCTCCTGCTGGGCCCCAGTCAGCATGCCGATGAAAGGGGAAGCTGGGTCCATGGGGGGATCAGACCGTTCACCCAAAGAAGGACCATTGGAATCTTTTTTTAAAATATATATTTATTCCCTTTTGTTGCCCTTGTTGTTTTATTGTTGTAGTTGGTGCTATTGATGTCGTTGTTGGATAGGACAGAGAGAAATGGAGAGAGGAGGGGAAGACAGAGAGGGAGAGAGAAAGACAGACACCTGCAGACCAGCTTCACCACTCCTGAAGTGACTCCCCTGCAGTGGGGAGCCGGGGGCTCAAACCAGGATCCTTATGCCGGTCCTTGCACTTTGTGCCACCTGCACTTAACCCGCTGCGCTACCGCCCGACTCCTGGATCACTGGAAGCTTGACAGGACAGTGGCGATGTCACTCAACCCAAGATGCACTGCACTTTCTAGCCTCCTCCGGCCAACCAGCTGTACGCCTGCCTCCATGTGCCATAAGCCCACCCACCTGTCCGTATTCATCCATCTACCCATTCTTCATTCATCCACCTTCCACTCATCCTTTCATCCATCCATCTACCCACCTATCCATAATCCACCCATCTACTCATCATTCATCTATTAAACCAACTTTTCCATTATTCATCCATCCATCCATCCATCCACTCATCTTTCCACCCATCATGCATAATCCACCTACCTATCCATCATCCATCCACCTATCCATCCATTCACCCAGTCCAATCACCGCATCCTTCCAATCACCCATCAACCCACCCAGCATCCACCCATCCATCTACCTCTCCTACCATCCACCTCACCCAGTCAACCACCTGTCCCCATCCATCCATAAACCACCCACCTGCCCATTATCCATCCGTCTGCCTGACCATCATTCACCTGCCCATTTATCCATAATTGGTCCCTCTATTCATCCACCCATTCATACATCCTCATAATCCACCTATCTCCATTATCCATTCATTCATCCACCATCCACCCACCATCTTCCGATCTTTCCACCATCCACCCCAGCCAGCCAGCCACCTATCATCATCCTTCCATTCATCCATCTGCATTCACTTATTCATCCAGCCACTACCATCCATCTTCCACCATCCATCCACCCACCAGATGGGTCAGTGATGGCCAGTACATATGAGCACCTAAGCTGTGCCAGTGATGTGTAAAGAAGATGCCATCCTCAATCACCATGGGGATAGGGTCAGGGGATAGGTATCTTGGCCTTGAACTAAGGTCTTCCCCCAGACTAGGGCCTTCTCAGCCCCACATGAAGAAATTGGATTTGGGCCCAGGGACCATGGTGATAAGCAGTTAGCCACACCCTAATCCAGACTGCTCCAGATGTCTGCATGTGGAGACACTACTCTTACTTTCCCTAGGCTTCCTAGCCCAGGGTGGGTCCTGACAGGGATAAAATAGCCAAAGGCCAGGGGAACTGGATCCCAAGAGCCTCACGTCTCCCATGAGAGCTAGAAGGCCACACTGGGGCAGCTCAGCCTGTCCACATAGCTGAACAGGGTCTGTGGTAGACACATGGGTTGAGCAGAAGGTCCACAGACACTAGGGTCCAACACAGGCACTGGGGGGTCCCACGATCCACACCACAGACACTGGGGACTACTTGGTGCAACTGGTCGGCTCCCAGTGCCCCTCCAAAAGGCTCCAATGGATGATACAGAGATTAGCATGATCCTTGCGCAAGGATGACATGCAAATTCATGAAGCCTTCCAAGTTTTTTTTTAAAGGCTCCATTGGGAACACACCTAGACCTTGAGGAGAGCCAGGCACTGTCGGCAGAGGGAGGGGTACAAAGGCACCTGCTCCTAAAATCAACACACCTGCACCAGCTTCCCTTAGCCTATTTCCCCTCTGTGAAATGGATGAGGAGGTCAAGTGGTGGCCAATGGGAAGCCACATGGGATTCTGGGGGGGGGGGGTGCTGGGTGATTTGGCCAGGTGGAGGCTGGGAAGTGCATTGGGGGATAATGTGTGCAGGGGGCTGGGTGAACGATCATTAGAAGCCTGGAGAATAAAGTGGGGCCAGATGATGGAATGTGTGGGGAGGTCAGATGAGCTTGGTTGGGAGTGAGGGGCAGGTGAGGAACCTGGAGTCAATCCCCGCTCCCCAGACCTGGTCAGCACTCTCTCTGGGCTGTTGCCTGTGCCAGAAGGGAATCTGGGGACAGACAAGTCCACAGGATCTGACCCACCCCCAGCCCTGGAGAGTGGGGCCACCTGGGGCCCCCAGCCTCGGGAGGAGCCACTTTGTGTGGGGACCCAGGAGGACACAGGGGAGGCTGCTTCTGAGAGTTAGGGCAAAGCATTCCAGAGCGCTGTGGGGTGGGGTTGGGAGGACAGGGGGAGGCCCCGCAGGAGAGCTGGTCCTGGCAGGGCTGACTGCCCCGGGCTCCGGATAATCCAGTGCTCAAGCCTCCACACTGGCACCAGGCGGGCAGACAGTCTGGCTCCGGCCCTCTCCCCCACAGGCTGGGGAAGTGCAAACCCCCACCCCCACCCCTACACTGAAAGGGCTGCAGCCCTCACCTGAGGGGAGGTGGGGAGGAGCCTGTAGGAGGAGGGGCAGAGTCCAGAGCACTAGGGGACAGGGCTGAGGGAGTAGAGTTGCCTCAGGCTGAGGGGCAGCACAGAGGCAGGGCAAGATGGGGGAGGGGGGTATGGAGGTGGGCAGGTGAGGTCTTGGGTACAGAGACACCTTTCTGTCTGTCCCTGGATCCTCTGGTCAATAGGTAGCCCCTGGCAGGACACACAAGGTCCCCAGAGAGCTAGATCCCAGTGGGCACATGAGAGGTGGCCAGCCTGAAGGGAGTGTGGGCCAGCATCCTAGACACTGTTCACCCTGAATCCCCTTCCCCCCACCCTTGGTGGGTCTGGGGAGCGCTACCCTTGTTCTCTGCAGTGGTTGCCCAGTCAGCCAGCCCCTGTCCAGGTACACTGAGGGCTGGCATCTGGCTCCACAGGTTGGGGCCTCAGAGTGGTCTCCTCTGCTGCTGTCACATGGCCAGTCCTGTCCAGTGTTGCTGTGAAGCAGCTGGACTGTCCCTTCTGCCCTGGGCTGCCCGGTGCACTCTGACCATGTGCCACAGCAGAGGAGACAAACAAACCACAGTCAAGGGGACAGACAGACTGCAACCAAGAGGATAGCCTCAGAAGCAGGGGATGGAGAGGCAGGCTGCTGCATGGGCAGAGCAGGAGGCCAGACCTCATGCCACCTGGACCAGCCACAGGTGTGGATGTGCTGGGCCTCTGCAGGGGCCATGGGTGGCCTGCCATGAGTATGCTCTCCCATCTCCAGACTCCATTCTAATTTCCCTCTCAAGGGTCTTCCTGCCCATGAGACCTGTGTCCTTCCTGGGAAGTGTGGGAGGCAGTCTGGGGCATACCCACCCCTGGCCAGTGGCCCCACAGCAAGAGGGCCACACACAGCTGGAGTGGAGGTGATATCCCTGTGACAGAAGAGTGGGCAGGGGTGAGGCCCCTTGCCTGCTCTGCAGCTCAGGCCTGAGGTGGGGGCAATGGGCAGCTGAGCAGGGCCATTCTGTGCCTGCCACTTTGGGAGCAGAGGGGAGCAGGGCCCAGTGTCTCTGCACCATGCCCTCAGGCTGCAATATTCACGGTCCCAGCAGTAACTGGGGTGAGCAGGGCAGTGTGGAGGAGCTTATGGGGGCAGGCGGGCTGCTGCTGGCCAAAGCAGGGCCTCTGTCTGCACTGGGGTGTTGTTTTAATTCGGAGGCTCCAGCTGGCCTGGCTTGCTTCACGGCAGGTAACAGAGACGCGGAGACAACGGCTGGGCAGGGAAGCTGTATTTCTTTATTCAGGAACCACGATTCATAAACTAAGACAAACTAATCACCAAACAGAACTCTGCTGTCTCTTTGCGCCGGCACAAGCACTCTCTCTTTTACTCTGGAACTCAGGAACTCTCCAACTCTGGCACTCTGGAACTCTCGTACTTGAGAGCCCTCTGAAACTGGCACACTGGAACTCTCTCTTACTCTATAACCCTGAAACTCTCAAACTCAGGAACTCTCGGACTCAGGAACTCAGGAACTCTCGGACTCAGGAACTCAGGAACTCTGTCACCCTCTCTCCAGGTTCCTTGGGGCGGGGCCAAGCAGGCCCGTGAAATTAACAGGACTCATCCAATTCTCTTGGTGGGGGAGGGCTAGAACAAACCAATGTAAAGCATATGACACTGGGGGACTTAGTCAAGGAGGGCTTCTAGCAAAGAGGGGGTCCAGAAGTGGCTGAAGCCTACCCCCAGGGCCAAACCCCCTCAGGTCTCATGAACAACACCCCCAGGTCCAGATCCCCAATATCTAGAATAAACCAGCTTAGTGACACTGTGAGGTGTCCTCTTCCTCCCCCATGAGTACTATGCAGTCCCACCCCTCTTAGTGAGTATTGAGGGGTCCCCTCTCTCCCCAGGCCTGTGATCACACCCCCATACCTGGATATCACCCATGTTCCCCCAATTCCCCCAAGACTCTTCCCCCTCCTAACTCTGCTCAGGGCCTGGCCCTGTCTCTGCCCATCCCTGCACTTGTGGTCTCACCTGGGGCAGGTGACCTCAAGCCCCATCCCTCTGTTCCCAGGTGTAGCTGGGCTCTGAGGGAGGCATGATGCTGCCTAGGTGGTCTAGTACTCCTACAGGCAGGTGGGAGTTCTGGGCTCTGTGCCCCATCACAGAGTTGCCCTACAGCCCTTAAGTGTGTGGGGGGGCTGCCCCTCGGGTCACTGCACATCCTATCTGCTTGGATGGGCAATAATCAGGGCTCCCATCCAGGTGATCACCACATCCTGTCTAGAAGTGCCTTCTCTCCTGCATCCAGAGTATGATGACCCCCCCCCTCCTGCCATAGAGCACAGGGCATCCCAGAGACTCACCCAGGTCCCCATAGACCAGGACTGGCTGCAAGGGGGCAGGAGTGTCTACCAAGCCCTCCTTGTGCTCTGCATGGCTATCCTCCAGTTTCCCAGACACCCCTCCAATAAGGAACCAGCCCACCATGGAGAGACAAAGAAAGCTGGTCAGATCACTCCATACCCACCCACTCCTACCCCACAACCTGACAGGTGACCTGGAAGATAAGCAGGCCCCACCATTCTCCTGTCCCTCCATTCCCTCACCTAGAAATCTGGGTAGAAACCCAGCAGGGAGACACTCTGAGAACAAGGGAATCTTCCGGCCTCTTCCTTCTGAGTGGTGACTCCCTGCTTAAAGCACTTCCTCCTCTTCCAGCCTCTGCACCAGGGCCCTCCTGTACCATAGGCCATCCTGTGTCTATACCCCACAATGCACCTCAGCTCTGCCTGTACTCACAACTGATTATCCCTCACTTGTGCTCACACCTGAGATCACTCCTCACTTATCTTTATACCTGAGCTCACCCCTCACTTGTGCTAACACCCCAGCTCCACCCACACCTAGCTCCACCTCTCACCTATGCTCACACCTATACTCACACCTGAAGTCTACCCACACCTGAGCTCCACTCCACAGCTGAGCTCACTCAACCTTAGGAAGCTGAAAACCCCTCCATCCAGCCAGAGCTCCCTGTCACTGTCGCACTTCTTCTGTGGTGCAGGAATGCAGACCTTGAGGGGCCCGGAGATAGCATAATAATTATTCAAAGAGACTTGCACGCCTGAGACTTTGAAGCCCCAGGTTCAATCTCCAGCTCCACCATAAGCTAGAGCCAACCAATGCCCTGATATAAATAAATAAATAAATAAATAAATAAATAAATAAATAAAATCCAGACCTTGGTCCTGGGGCCTGAGGATGGCTAGTTTAGCTGGCAGCACTCCCACCTGACAGACCACTCTCAGTCTATGACATACACCCCTGCGGTCAGGTCACGGACAGTAGGGGCCAAGGCCATGCTGTCCCCACAAGACTGGGGCATGAGGGGGGAGGGGTAAGGAATGTGGGGAGGGAGCAGGTGAGCCAATACACTCAGAGGTGGGGTGGGTGCCATGGCCTGAAGGGTCGGGGACAGGTTAGGGACCTGGGGACAGATTGGGGACCCATGGGAGTATAGGTTGGGCCTCAGGCACCAGGAGGTGGCAGCACTTGCACAAGAAGTCCAAGAAGCTGCAGGAGACCCAAATGTCCTGCCTTCCCTCCCCCTCCCCCTCCTGGGGGTCCCCACTCTCTGGAACACTCAGAGTCCCCATTCCCTGCCTGGACACCCTCCCTGCCAGGCCCCCACCCCCACACCTCTTGTGCCCAGCCTGTGAGTTTGATCTGGGGCACTGTGCCCCCACCCTGGGAGCCTCAGAGGGTCCAGGGGACCTCACAGACCCCTTCCTCGCACTCACCAGGTCAGTGGCCCTGAACAGCTGTCTCCTGGGGTCTCCCTAGGGATTCCTAGCCTCTTAGGAGCCTGCACTGGGCAGTGGACCCCAAATCCCCCTGGAGGGGTGCCCACTCTGTCCCCACTCCAAACCCCCACAACCAAACACAAGGACCCACTTTAGGGTGCTGGTCACACCCCAAGCATGGGGGTAAGGATCCACAAGGTCCTCACTTCCCACTCAGTCCAGACCAGAGCTGGGAAGTCTTTGTGTACCCTCCTAGTTCTGGATGGGGTCAAGGCCACACCCCTAGGCCCAGTGGTTGCCAGCTTGGGGCTGGTATAAGTACCAGCCCACCCCACCTCCCTGCTGAGCCCCTCCCACACACCCCTCTGGGTAACACCTCTCTCTCTGTCTATCTCTCCCACCCCTCAGCAGAGGCAGCCTCAGGCTCCTGAGATGGGCAGGCAGGCAGGGTGACAGGGGACACTTGCCCCAGCTCTGTAGGTAACGAGAGACCCTGCTTCCCAGGTCTGCAGGTGACAGGGGACACTGCCCCCAGGTCTAAGATGACAGGGGACACAGCCCCCAGTTCTGTAGAATGACAGAGGACACTGTTCCCAGGTCTGTAGGGTGACAAAGGACACTACCGCCAGGTCTTCAGGGGACAGGGGATACTGACCCTAGGTCTGTGGGTTGACAGGGGACACTGTCCACCCAGGTAGGTAGGTGGCCCAGGACACCTCAGGACCTGAGTCCCCTAGTGTCCTGTGTCTGTCAGCTCAAACACCCCAAGGTACACTAAAATGGAGTACTGGGAGAGGCACTGGGGATGCCTAGCAGGGGGTGTGAGACAGAATGCCCCATCCTCCCTGCTAAGGCCACTGGCCTGTCCAGCCAGGGGCTAGTCCAGTTGCTGTCCAGCGCTGTCACCTGCAGTCAGGACTGCTAAGACCATCCAGTGAGAGTTCCACTAATTATAATGGCTGAGAGCTCAAACCCCAGCTTCCAGTGGTTTTGGTTTGGATTCTGGAGAGCCCCCCCCCCACCCCGACCTGGGAGGGGGACAGTACACACTTGTCCTGCCCCTCATTAGGCTCCGCCTCTCCTCCCACTCCCTGGAGCACTCCCACACCCACTTAGGGCTCAGCCACAGCTGCAGCCAGAGACCCTGGGGGTGGGTTTGGGGTGGGGGGACAGGGTCAGGTGTGTGCCCAGAAGATTCCAGACCCAGAGAAGGGGGCTGGTCTCCATGGGAGAGGAGGTCCTCTAGTTAGGAGGGGGCTGGTCCCCACAGGGGAGAGCTAGCCACCTAGTTGAGGGGCGGGCCCCATGGGGGAGAGGGTTCTTTAATTGGGCGGCTGGTCCCCATGGGGGAGGGGTTCCTCTAGTTGAGGGTTGAGGAGCCAGTCCCCATTGGAAAGGGTGTGAGGGTTAGCACATCCTCACAATTTCCCGACAAAGGGAGTTCTCTAGTTGGGGGCTGGTCCCCAAGGAGAGGATCTCTGAGGGAGGGGATCCTCTAGCTGAGGGGCCAGTCCCCATGGGGAATGGGATCCTCTGATCTGGAAGCTAGTCTCCATGAGGGAGGGCTAGTTCTCTATTTGGGGGTCTGGTCCCTACATGGGAGGAAGTGTGGGTTGGAGCATGTTGGGTTTCTGTGTGCCAAGGACTCCTATTGGGGTCCCGGTGTGAAGAAGGAGCCTTCCTGGGAATACCCTCTCCAGTGCAGAGGAAGCTGCTTGACCCCCAGCTGGGGTGAGATGCCTCCCACTGGCACAGCTGATCCCCAGGCACTTCCTGGAGGCCCAGCCCCACACTGTCCAAGTGTGGCCCACCCCCACTGACACCCCCACTGACACCTCTTGCCCATCTTCCTCTGCTCTTCATCTCCCTCCTCCTGCAGAAGTGCTGGCTGTTTGGCAGTTAGCTGGGCCCCATCCTGAGGAAGAAGGACTGTCCCAGCTGCTCAGTTCTCTGCTTCTCCTTCCAACGTCAGGCTGAGGCATGCGCACACGAGTATTCTGCATAGGAGTGGAGCTGGGTGGGTGTCTGAGCTCCATCAGACTGTGGGGTGGGCCCCTCTGTGGCCTTTCACAAAGGTCTGTGCTTGGCTGCCTTTCTCTGTAGCTCCCTCTTGGATCCTTTGGACTGTGTTGATGGCTGTGACCTCCTTCCATGTGGGTGACAGAGTGGTGAGCCCCAGCCCCTACCTGGCTGGGACTGTGCCCTGCCTATTGTCACAGTGTCCACTTCTGGGGACTGTGCCCTGCCTATTGTCACAGTGTCCACTTCTGGGGACTGTGCCCTGCCTATTGTCACAGTGTCCACTTCTGGAGACTGTGCCCTGCCTATTGTCACAGTGTCCACTTCTGGGGACTGTGCCCTGCCTATTGTCACAGTGTCCACTTCTGGGGACTGTGCCCTGCCTATTGTCACAGTGTCCACTTCTGCAGACGTGGGGTTCTTGGTGCTGGGTGGTCCATAGGAAAGGAGGCAGATGGTGCACCTGCAGGCAGGAGGAGATGCCTCTGGGCACTTAGGGACAGCCTCTGCTGGTGTGTGGTGAGATACCCAGGCCAGGTGTGACACAACCATCTGAGCTGGGCTGCATGTGTAAGTGATGAGCATGTATGTTGGTGGGTGTGTATTGACTGAATGCTTTGAGTGTGTGTGTGTGTGTGTGTGTGTGTGTGTGTGTGTGTGTGTGTGTGCATTTGTGTGTTTGTGAGCTTGAGTATGTGAGCTCACATCCTTGAGTGTAGGTGTATGTGTGTATATTTGAATGAATGTGTGTACTTTGTGTGTTTGCATATGAGCGTGCATCTGAGTATGTAATTTGAATGTCACTGTGTTTGCATGTGTTGGCATGTGAATTATATTTGTGTGTGTGTATTAATTAGTCTGAATATGCACTGGAGTGTGCCTGTGTAAGTGTACACTGGAGTGTGTGGGGTGTCAGTGTCCACTAACTGGAGTATGAGTATGCACTTGAGGGTGTGTCTGTGTGTGAGCTGCATTGGCGTATGCATGTGAGCTACATGGAGTACATGTGCACTGGAGTGTGTGAGAGTAGCACTGGGTCCGTGAGAGAGAGGGGGAGAAGCAGAGCTACACTGGAGAGAGTGTGTGTGTGTGTGTGTGTGTGTGTGTGTATTGCACTGGAGTGTGTGTGTGTGTGTGTGTGTGTACGTGCTACACTGGAGTGTAAGCTGCACTGGAGTATGTGTGTGCACTGGAGTGTGTGTGGTGCCCTGTGGTCAGCCTGGCTGGGCCCTGCTCGCCTCCCTGGCGCTCCATCAGCTGCCGCATGAATACACTCGAATGGAACGCTGTGCTCAGCTGACCGGAGAAATAAGAGAAATCGGAGCTGACCAGCCTGCTCCCTGCTGCTGAGCCCAAGGTGGACACTGCCTAGCTTGGGGGCAGTAGTGGAAAAGGACTTGGGGGCTATGAAGTCAGCATGGTGTGCCAGCCCGCTGGAGGCAGGCCTGGGTGAATGCATTCTGCTCCTATAGACAGACAGGAGAGAAAGGGACAGACCTGGGGCAGGAAGTCCCCTGCTTATGGAGGCCATGGCCCAATGTACCACCAGTGGGCCCCACAAAGACACTGTCCTCTCAGAAGACCTGCAGGCTCTGTGCTGGCTACATGGTTCGGAAAATCTAAGGTCCTAGAGCCTCCAAGGTCCTCAGCACACAGTCAGTCCCCAGTCAATACACCAACCAGCCCCCAACCCCTGCCTCTAAGCCCCCAACCCCCTCAGCCCCTTCAGCCCCCTCAGTTCCCCCCACCCCCTCAGCCCTCCAGCACCCTTTTGCCCTCTCAGCACCCAGTCCCCTTGGCCCTCAGTAAGCAGCCCCCAGCTTTGCAGAGGCTCCAGGCAATTTCACCCCATGGCAGCCTCAGGGGAGAGGGAGGGGGAGTGCAGTTACAATTGCCTTCCCCCAGGTGGAGGCCACCAGGTCAGTGTTCTTGACAGAAGGATGTCCAGCTCTTTACCCCTTCTGCTCAAAGTACTCTTGTTTTCTATCAGGGAGCATACCCTAAAGCTCATGTTCCTCACCCAGGCAGAAGCACCCACCCTCCACATCCCTGCACTTGGACCCATGCCTGCAGGGATACTGAGTAGGGGGCAGGGGAGGCTGGGACTGGCTGGATACCTGGGAGGCCAGGAACAGAGGAGCTTGCTTCTGGACTCCCACCAGTTCCTGAGCAACTCCTCCCTGAGAAGATTCTTCCCTGAGCACACTCCTCCCTGAGCACTCCTCCCTGAACACACTCCTCCCTGAGCACACTCCTCTCTGAGCATACTCCTCCCTGAGCACACTCCTCCCTGAGCACACTCCTCCCTGAGCACTCCTCCCTGAACACACTCCTCCCTGAGCACACTCCTCCCTGAGCACACTCCTCCCTGAGCACACTCCTCCCTGAGCACTCCTCCCTGAACACACTCCTCCCTGAGCACACTCCTCTCTGAGCACACTCCTCCCTGAGCACACTCCTCCCTGAACACACTCCTCCCTGAGCTCACTCCTCCCTGAGCGCACTTCTCTCTGAGCGCACTCCTCTCTGAGCACATTCCTCCCTGAGCACACTCCTCCCTGAGCACACTCCACCCTGAGCACACTCCTCCCTGAGCACCTTCCTCCCTGAGCACATTTCTCTCTGAGCACATTCCTCCCTGAGCACACTCCTCCCTGAGCACACTCCTCCCTGAGTACATTCCTCTCTGAGCACATTCCTCCCTGAGCACACTCCTCCCTGAGCACTCCTCCCTGAGCACACTCCTCCCTGAGCACACTCCTCCCTGAGTATATTCCTCTCTGAGCACACTCCTCCCTGAGCACACTCCTCCCTGAGCACACTCCTCCCTGAGCACACTCCTCCCTGAGTACATTCCTCTCTGAACACATTCCTCCCTGAGCACACTCCTCCCTGAGCACACTCCTCCCTGAGCACTCCTCCTTGAGCACACTCCTCCCTGAGCACACTCCTCCCTGAGCACACTTCTCCCTGAGTATATTCCTCTCTGAGCACATTCCTCCCTGAGCACACTCCTCCCTGAGCACACTTCTCCCTGAGCACTCCTCCCTGAGCACATTCCTCCATGAGCACACTCCTCCCTGACCACATTCCTCTCTGAGCACATTCCTCCCTGAGTACACTCCTCCCTGAGCACACTGCTCCCTGAGCACACTGCTCCCTGAGCGCACTTCTCCCTGAGCGCACTCCTCCCTGAGAGCACTCCTCCCCACATGCTGCTCCACACACACTCCTTCCTGCTCTCCAGTCAAGGCTGTGTGCCCAAGTGAGTGGCCCGTGGTGGTGGTAGTGGTGGTGTTGGCGGCAGCGTTGGCAGCGGTGCCCATCACAGTGTCCTCCAATACTGCGGTCTTTGTGGTGGTGGAGGGAGAGTGGGTGATGAGTTCTGGCAGGGAGCTTCAAGCTGATGGCCACAGAAGGTTGTAGGGTGTGCACCTGAGGCAGAGCTCTCACTTACTCTGGGGTGGTGGGGGAAGGTGGGCAGCAAATCCCAGATACAGACCAGCTCTCTTCCACACTGACACCAGCTCCCAGCAGCCACACAGTAGTGTCCACTCTGACCCCAGCTCCCAGCAGCCACACAGCTATGTTCACACTGACCCCAGCTCCCAGCCACACAGCTATGTCCACACTGACCCCAGCTCCCAGCTGCACAGCCACGTCCACACTGACCCCAGCTCCCATGGGTGAGGCCAGAAGGTGCCATGTGCTGGTCGTGCCCCCAGGTCAGACACAGAGGTGACAGCATGGCAGCTCTCAGCAGCAAGGCCGCTGGTGAGGATGAAGGAGGGCATGGCCCACACAGCTCTCTAGATCAGAGCAGAAAGAATAAAACACTTTAATTCTACAGCTGTCCCCAAACGAAAAGAAAGACCTGCTCCCAGTGGTCCCCAGCCACCCTCCCGGGAGCCCCGTCAAACACCTTTAAGCAGTAAGGACAGCCTCCAGGCTACAGGAAGCCAGCACCGAAGCGAGGGCCCCTGCAGTCCTTCCCTATTGTCCTGGGCCCGGCTCAGCCACAACAGAGGCATGCCTAGCAGTCAGTGGTGTCCCGGGCCAGCCCTTCCTGGGCACTTCCAGCACCCAGAGAGGCCTGGAGCACCCCAGTGCCCACCCTCCTGCCCACCCGCTTGCAAACCTCCAGGGCAGAACAGGCTAGGGACAAAAAGAAATCGGAAGTCAAAATTAGTTTGGAAACGGCGCGAAATTCCGGGCACGTTTCTCGCTAATCCTCCCGCTTTGGAAATCGGACTTTCAAGTGAAGGCACGTCCTCCTGGGACACAGGCCGCCCAGGCTTGGGGGCACAGAGGGGCCTGCTGGCCGGGGGCTGCCTGGTAAAGGCTGCATTTCCATCTCCCTTTCGTGAAAAGGCCCTAAAATGTCTCACGGGACCACAAGCCCGAGGGCCCCTCAACATGGTTAGATATTTAAGGACACAGACAGAGGGGTCTGAGGGTGCCAGTAACGCGGAGGTCCTGACTTCCCCTGCTCCCACCTCTAGCTTGAATGCAGCCATCCCCCCTAAAGACGAAAAAGCCCCAGAGGTGACTGCTCAGCTGAGGGGCTCTGCCCACTACCCCATAAAGCAGCCGCATGAACCCCAGAAGCCACACACCACTGCAGAGCTGGGCTCCACCGAAAGGCGACTTGCTCTTTCCAAAGGCCTCTCCTTCCGCTCCCCGTTCCGGCTTGGAGGCAGGCTTCACCCACTCAGGCCAACGCCAGCCAGACAGAAATGCCAGTCTCAGGGTGATAAGAAAATGGAGAATTCTGTATTTGCTTTAGAAAGTTTTTACATATAGATAAACACGCAGTTAAGATAACAGTAGAAGCTCGCGACCCAGAGTGCGATTTCCCCAAAGCGGCTAAGAAATACTTGAAATAGCGTTTGCATAAGAATACGACAGCCTCCCGCGGTCACAGCCAGGGGTCCCACCAGCCCAGCCGGGCCCCCACCACATGCCTGGCTGCAAAACCAAGACAGGGAATCCCGGTGGGAGAAGGACCCCAAAAATGACAGAGACCAGTGAGCGAGGAGCAAGGGAGAGGGAGAAAAGGAAGGGGGAGAAAAAGCAATATCATATACAGGCAATTTCTACACATATATTACAAACTGGGAAAATGACCGATCATTAAGATATACATAATTCATATAAAATTTTGAAATAAAAATAAAAATCTGTTACAGTCATAACTATTCTTTTCCACATTTATAACCAGTACCCACACAGGCAGTGACAGAGAGGAGAGGAGAAGGTGCTTACGAAGAAAATGATTGTCTGCTGAACAAAAAACAGAAACTTGCGTCGTATCTGACCAGTACTCTGGACTTAAAAACAGAGAGAAAGAAGGAGCGAGAGAGCAGAGGAGAGAGCAACAGAAAGGGCCAGACCCTGGCTGTTTCCCTCTCAAGTTCTTCTCTTTCTTTTTTTTTCTTTTTTCGGATAACAAATTCAGAACGGAGGTGGCAGATTCATTTTCTCTCTTTGTGTCAGTTTTGCTTTTTGTCATCACGTGGTGGTTTTTGGAAAGTCGACTCTTTGTGAATCGTTTTAAACTAGAGAGAATATTTTCCCAGACAGAAATAAATCTCATGCAGGTGGGGTGCCGGCCCCTGGGAACCGGAAGGAGAAGCCGCAGGTCCAGGAAAGCGCACGGCAGGTGTGAGGCCGCGCAGGACAGTCCTTCTGGCCATCGCGTGTCTGCAGGAGGGTGTGTGCGTGTGCGGGGGTCAGCCTGCGGCCACGGGGGGGAAAAAGACCAGGGTCACAGGGCAGGAGGCCATCATACATCACATTCCGAGTCGCTGGAGGTGACCGAGAGGATGGAGGTGCCGGTGTCGGCGCGCTCCGCCAGGCTGGACACGCTGGTAGTGGGGCTGGCAGCCGTGGACGGAGACTCTGCCGAGGTGTGCGTGGGGCAGCCGGGCTCGGCCAGCGAGCGAATGCTGCCCGGCCCGATGGCCTGGTGCTGCAGCCTGCGGGGACAGAGAGCACACCTGACACTCGGCCCGAGGCCACCGCAAACCCAGTGCGGCCAGCTTCTTGGGATCCCCCACTCCCTATCTTTCCAGGCTCCTTCGTTTACACTGTAGGTCCCCAACTTCTCCAACCCTGGTGCCCCCCCCCCCCCCGCATTTCTCAGCTGCCTAGGCTCCCTGCTCCCCACTCCATGACTCTCAACTCCCCACTCCCCCGCTCTCCCCAGTTTCCTTGACTCCCTGCTCCCTCTCTCTAACTCCCGCTCCGGTGTTCCCCCCACTCTCCCCAGCTTCCCAGGCGGCTCAGCAGAGGAGCCCAGGGAGGCCTCCACTGAAGCCAGCGCTGGTTGAGCCTGGGAGATGCAGGCAGGGGTGGGCAAGGCCCAGAGTCCACAGCTCCCGGCCTGGGGGCGTCAAGCTTCTGCCACTACCCCAGTCGACCCTGCTAGCCCAACACAAGCCGGAGGTGGGGGACGTTTCCTCAGGCCGGGGGGGTGGGGGAGGGTCCTGACCAGTACAGAAGCAAGGGAGAGGAGGGGGGCAGAGGCTGGGATGACTGTGTGGGTTGGTGTGTGTGGTCAGAGATACAGGACAGGCAGATGGGCCCCCAGCTCACAATCTCCCCCCACCCTCTGAAGCACACCCTCCCCCAAGGAAGCTGGTGCTGCTCCCCCACCCACCCCCCCCCCCGTGGGATGAAAAGTCTGCTGTGGGGAGTGTGAGAGGCTGGGCTCAGTGGAGCCAGGGGCCCAAGGCTCCTTGTGAGGCCGGACGGCCAGCAACAACAGGGCCAAATGAGGGCCAGGGCAGACTCAAGTCCGCTGTTTGTTCACCTCTCTCCCTGGACACCCAGCCCAGGATGGGCATGGAAAGCACTATGACTCTGTGCGGCCTACAGCACTGCCCGCTTTGGGGGACAGGGCGGTACAGACACACTGGACACACACACATACGCACACATTGGCCTGGCCAGCTGCTGCAAACTGTAGAGCCAAGGGGACAGCAGCAGTGGGCCAGGGTCATGGGTCACGTACACAGTGGTGGGGACGCAGAGCGGGCTTCCTGACATGGGGATTGTCACCCATCCACCCACCCACCCCCGACTTCAGAGTGGGGGTGCATGGACTAGACCCACAGCGCCTGGAGGGGGGGGGGCCGAGAGCCCAGCCCAGTGAGGATGCTACGCTCTGGACCCTACGACCTGCCGCGCTGGGGTGGGGGACTTTCGGCCTTGGACTCCCTGCCGCAACCCCCTGGCCAACTCACCTGTTCTTGGCCGCCGCGGCGCGGTCGCGCTGCCGCCGGTTCTTGAACCAGTTGCCGACCTGCGTGGGGGTGAGGCCGGTGGCCTGCGCCAGTTCGCGTTTCTTGCTGGGGTTGGGGTAGGGGTCCTGCAGGTACCACTCCCGGAGCAGGCTGCGCGTCCGCTCCTTGAAGCAGTGCGTCTTCTGCTCGCCGTCCCAGATGGTACGGGGCAGCGGGAACTTCTTGCGCACGCGGTACTTGTCCACCGGGCCGAGCGGGCGGCCGCGCAACTTCTCGGCCTCCTGGTAGTGCGCCTCGAGCCACATGGCCTGCAGTTTGCCGTGCGACTCCTTGGTGAACTTGTGGTTCTCCAAGATGTGGTAGAGGTCGCGGAAGTTGCCGGTGTGGAAGGCCACCACGGCGCGCGCGCGCAGGATGGACTCGTGCTTGTTGATGGCCTCGCACGCCCCGGGCGCCACGGGCAGCGACCAGAGGAAGCGGCCCAGCCGCTCGATGTCGCCCGTCTCCTCCAGCGTCTCGCAGACGCTGGCCACCTGCTCCGGCGAGAAGTTGAGGGTGGGCAGCTGGAACATGGACGTGTCTTCCGCGGGGGCCCGGGAGCCGCCGCCGCCTCCGCCGCCGCCGCCCGCCCGGCTGCCGCCGCCGGCCCGCGCCCCGAGCAGCGAACGGGGCTGCCCCTCGGCCAGGCCGGGCAGCAGCAGGTGCGGGGCGCACAGGTCCAGCGGCGAGCGGAAGACCATGGGCCGGCCTGCGGGGGAGAGCTCAGGCAGCGGGCGCGAGCGGGGCCGGGGCGCGGCGGGGCGCGGGGCGCCGGGGGGCGGGCAAGGCGCGGGGGGGCGCGGGGCGGGGGCGGCCGGCGGGGGAGCTCGGGCGCGGGGGGCACCCGCAGCCCGCGCGCAGCCGCATGGGAGGCGAGGCCCGCCCGAGCGAGGAGCGCCGAGCTAGCGCGCCCGCAGCAAGCGCCCCAGTGCCGGGCGCCTCACCATAGCGCCCCTAAATCGGCGGTGAGTGCGGCGCCCAAACATTTTGTTTCGCTTTTCTATTGGTCTGCGGTGTGTCGTGGTGGCGTCGCCATGGCAACCGCTGCCAATCACTGTCAGCGCTGCCAATCAATGCGGGGAACGTCAGGCGCGGCTGGCTGGGGGAGGGGCGCGGCGGGCGCGGGGGCCCGCGGGGGTCCCAGCTCAGGGCTCTGGGCTCCCCGCTCCGCGGGCTCCCTCGCTCCCCGCTTCCAGCTCCCCCGCTCCCGGCTCCCCGCTCCCAGGGCTCCCTGCTCTCCGCTCTGGGCTCTCCTCTCCCTGCTCCAGGAACCCCGTCCCTTCGCTCCCAGCTCTGGGCTCTCTGCTCCCGACTCTGGGCTCTGGTCTCTTGGTCTCTTCCTCTCTCCGCCCGGCCCTGCTTCCCCCACCGCCGCTGAGGATCCGCACGTTCCGACGGGGTTGGGACGAGCGGGATGGGACGCAGGGGCCGTGCTTGTCTCCGCCCGCGCGAGCACCGGCCCCGAGCCCTGAGCGAGGCCCGCGTGGGCAGGCCAGCGGGCGCAGGTCCGGGTGGGCAGCAAGACTCGCCGTCTCCCCTCTAACCGCGGCCTGCGCTCCGCTTCTCGCTCACAGCCTGGTCTCTCCCGCTCAAAAGGCGCCCGGGCTTCCCCTCTACCCCCGCTGCCCCTGCCCTCGATCTGGTGTGGGGGCGCTCCATGCAGCCCGCGTGCCTTGGCCCTCAGGAGCCTGAGTTCCCAACCCCGGACACTCCAGGGAAGCCTCGGGCCCGGCGGTGCCCGTCTTCACGGACTGCAAGGGGGACCCTCAGAACCGTCTGCGCTAGCTCGCCAGACAGAGCAGCGCCTCCGCCTAGACAGCGCCCGGCCCAACCCCTCCCCGACTATCCGGCCCAGCCCGGGCGCTCAGGTGCGCGGCGTGGGAGGCGCAGTCCGCGCCCAGAGGTCTCCTACCGGGACCGGGCGGCGGGCAAGGGCTGCTTTCCGCGAGGAGCGCACTAAGAGCCTCCGCCCCGCGTGCAAAAATGTGCGCAGCGAGGTCACACCACACGCACGACGGACAAAGGCCAGACTGTGGTATTGAGATGCGGAGTCCAGACTCGGCTAATCTGCCCTCAATAAAAGCTGAAATAATTATCCTAAGCCGCCCTTCCAGAAGGAAAATCATTGAGGAATTCAAAACTTTTTTTTGAAAGGTCCTTTCTACATTCCGATGCAGATGGGGGAGGCCGTGCGTCCACCTGCTTTGGGGGAGGGGGGTGGAAGTGCAATGTGAATGGCCCCGCCGCCCCGATCTCCTCTCCGCGCCTCCGGCCGGCGCCCGCTGGCCCCACGGAGAGAGGCCCGCGGCCGCAGAGCCCTACGCGCTGGGCCCGAGAGGCCGGGCGGCGGGGCTCCTCGCGCCCCGGTGACCAGCCCGCGCTGACGGCCGCACAACGCCTTTCTTCAAGCCTTTCTCTGGAGGTCCGGCTGGGCTGAGGGTGGGAGGGGGAAGAGACAGGGGGAGGCGGAGGGGAAGGAATGAAAGGGGAGGGAGTGGGCTTTGTGCGCGTGTTGGGGGGGGAGAATTCCTACGGGTGGGTTTCCGAAGATTGTGTTCAACTTTTCTGAAAGCAGCTCGTGACCCCGAAACCGCATCCGGGGAGCCGAGGCCCCGGCGCCGCACCCCGCCCAGGCCCGGCCTCTCCCGCCCGCCCTGTCCGCCTGGCGGGAGGCCGGGCAGGTGCCTTGAGTCGGGGCCGCTCCCAGAGCAGGGCGGGCGGGCGGCGCAGAGCGGTAAGTGTAGGCGGGAGCCGCGGGGCCAGGCCAACGCTGGACTGCCGGCACTGTCGGGGATGCTCCTCCTCACCCCAGCAGAGGGACTGGGGCCCGAGCCCTAGAATGCGGGGACAGCGGAGAGGTGGACCGCTGGCTCGCCTCAGGGGGCACAGCGGCCCCTAGCCGCTCAGACCTGGATCCGGGTCTTGGCGCGGCAGGCCCAGGGGCGCGGGCCGTAGAACGGCCGGGACCGGAAGGGCAGTACCCCGCTGGGCGGGGACAGGGGCGTCCAGGATCGGAGGTCTACCCTCAGGCCGCCCGGTTTAAGATTCCGAGGAGCCACTGGGTCGCCAACTCGGCTCCGGAAGGGGCTGGGAGGGGAGTGCAGGCGTAGGCCTGGCCCAGCAGGACCCAGGCTCTCCTCTTGGGAGACACCAGTAGGTGTCCAGCCCAGAGAGGACCGCGGGGTCATCGCAGTCCAGTTGCCTCAACTTTCTGCGCACAGGGGTCCCTGGCAGTGGCGGGTGGTAGTGGTGGTTCTGCAGAATTTGATGGGTCCCTCGTAATGACCCCTATACTGGCTCGGGTTCATGCCCCAGCTAGCTGGGCTGCTCAGCGCCGCCTAGGAAGACTCCACCGAACCACCCCCGTGCCCCACAAGCTCATGGGCAGGCCCTCAGTGTGGACACGGGGCTTCAGTGAGAGGATAATGCCCCCTCCCATGACAGCCTCAGCCCTGACTGTTCCTCCACCTCTCTTCAGCACCCCCTTTCCCCCCCACCCCGCCAATCATCTCCTGCTGCTCAGCCGCCTGCACTGAATTTGGGGTGGCAGCAGAAGCCCTCCACCCTACCCCCCCAACGCAGGAGGCTCAGGGCAGCCAGAACCCTGGCCAGGCGACCTTAATGTAAGCTGGGTGAGAGGCTTGCCCCTCCCAGCCCCGAGGCCCAGCATTGCTGCGGGCAGCAGCAAATGGCTCAGTCTTCCAGGCCCCGGCCTGGAGATCCTGCTCTGGCAGCCAGGGCCTGGCCCAGACCAGCCTCCTCTCTCCTCCACCAAGAGGGGTGCCTGGCTAGCCGGAAGCTGTGCTGGGACCCTAAAGGCAGTTCACTTCCTTCCTGTACCCACCTGCTAGGCCCTGTTCCCACAGCTGTCCCTGGGGTGACTCTACTCATAAAGCTCTTGGGTCCTAGGTGATGCTGGAGTGCTGTAAGCTAAGTCCTCGCAGACCCACGCACTTGGGCCTTCTGGAAGTGTCCCCCATGTGACTTCACAAGCTGGTCAGTTAGAGCCAGAATGGCCAGCCCAGCCCTCCTCCCGCCAGGAGGCTATGCTAGACTCAGAACACCCCCAGCTCAGAGGTTCGCCCGCCTCGCCCCCACCCCTGTCTAAACCGGACCCACCAAGAGGACATAGGTGGGCAGCTGCAGAGAAGCAGGGCTGGACGGGTGACCTGGGCCAGACCCCGGGCAGGGGAGGGGCTGGGCGGGCCGGCGGGCTGCGTGGGGGCTCTGCAGCGGAGGGGCGGGGAGGCAGGGGTCTGGAGGGGTGCGGCTCTTTAAGAGCCGGGCTGGTGGGGAGGCGCAGCCTGCGGGGGCGCAGTGACCCCGAGAGGATTTGCCTGGCGCGGAGGGGGTGGGTTGGGGTGGGGGGGCCAAAGGCCTCCCTGAGTTGGGGGCCAGCGCCTCCTGAAAGGCGGGGCGGCGCTGCTGCTCTTGACTTCTGAGCCGGGCTCAGCGGCCGGAGCGGGGCGGCGGGTGGCCGGGCGAGTCCCCTTCCCCGTTCTGGGCTGCGTCCAACCTCGTGGACCCCAAGCGGACCCTCAACAGGTGGCGGGTGAGTGCAGCGAGCGGGTCCAGCCGCGCCAGCCCCGCCGGCCCCCACCCCTCCGTCACCCCCCTCAACACCCGGAACCCGGCTCCTCCGTAGACTGGGCGGGGAGGGGGGGGGCCTCTCTGGTGGCCCAAGCTTCCTGCCCTGTAGGGGGCGGCCAGCGCCCCAAGCCCCACCCGCACTGGGGCGGTCACCGTGGGGGCGGACACGCCGAGTGTTTGTGGGGGCAACGCACGGCTCCGAGGTGTTGCGTGGAGGGGCGCGGCGCAACAGCTTTTGTCTGGGGAGGGTGCATAAAGCGGGGCGCCCCCAGTGCCAGGCGTCCGCAGAGCCAGCGCGGTTCTCTACAGCAGGGGCGCGCGAGTAGTGGGGTGCAGAAGCCGGCTGGGTGCGAGAAACCTGGGCGTCTGAGGAGAACGTCGGAAAACATGTTCTGAGCTTTCAATCCGGCATGCGCCCGGCCACCCCTTGCCCCTGCATGCACGCCAGGGAAAGCGGGGCGCGGGCGGGGCGGGGGTGCTTTACCTGAGGCCAGGTGCGGGGCGGCGGGAGAGAGGTGAATATTCATCCAGAAGCAGAGTCTCCGAGCTTCGCCTCGCCTCAGTCCTGCGCGCTCTCCTCTGGCGCTGGCTCCCCCTCCCCACCCCTTCTCGGGAAATGCAGGGTGCACTGGGATGCCCTGTGGGGGCCTGCGCCCCGGGTAAGCTCCCATCCCGGTTGGCACACTGGTCCTCAACCCTCCCGGGGGCGCAGCAGCCTTGGTGTGATGGGGGCACCTGGTGGGGCGCAGCTCCCCAAGCAGAGCGGAATGCTGGGGCAGGGCCCCCAGCACCCACACCCACACACAGTCTGGCTCCTTCTTGCTTTTCCCTCCCCCCTCTTCCCCTGAGTCTCCGGGTTTGGGCCAGTCTGAGACCCACAGCTGACCCACAGCAGAGGCACCCTGCGGATGTGGCGTCCTGCCCTGTGGCTGTGGGGTTCTCTTCTTCCTGCAGTGGGTTATGGGGGGTCACTCTCCAAGCTTCTCCCAGGAGGTTCTCAGATTAACAGTTCTAGGGCACCTTGGGGCCCCTGGGAGCAGGACCGGAGAGTGGTCAGTCCCCCACCCCATCCCCACCCTCACCCTAGGTGGCTAGTCAGTCCCTCATCCCCCACTTTAGGGTCCCTGAGGGGGTGACCTCACTGAGAGAATGCTCTAGGCCCTGAAGTGGGGGGTAGGGGTGAACTGATGGCACATTTAAGGACCAGCCTGCCCAATACTCCTTCCAGCCCCTCACCTCCTGTGATTGCTGAAGCCCCTCACAGCTGGGCACTCCAGCCCAGCATGCCCTCCAATCCCAAGAAGAGGCCGTGGTGCTTCTGTGACCCAGAGCGGGAAGGAGAGGAGGAATAGGGAGGCAGGGAAGCCCTGCCACCTCCAACAGTAGCCGCCCACCTCCCCACCCTGAGGCAGCCTGCATTTCCACTTGGGCAGAGTTGGGTGCTCCCCCCGCCACCCCCCAATCACAGGTCTGAGGGTGAGTGGCCATTCGGCAGTTATGACAGTGACCCAGTGGCTCCACTGTCTGGGGTGACGGCTCAGGGACTATGGGACTTGAAGCTGGCCGTGGGCCCCTGGGATACTTAGCAGGAGGGGACGCCCAGGAAGGGCTCAACTGGCCTCTCGTGATACTTTTCATTCGGAGGGCTGGGCTAGGCGGCTCTGCCTGGCGGTCAGGGCTGGGGGGTGGGGGGTGGAGGTGGGAGAGGGGTGGCGGTGGTGGCAGCGGGTGAGGAGCGAGGGCCCGAGGCTTTACTCCTTGCTTGGCCCAGACCTTGTCCAGGAGACCCCCAGCCAGAGGCTAAATGCCAGCTGGTTTCTGAGCCCCCAGCAGCACCACTGGCCAGAGGGTCTGGTCAGCCTGCTGCCCCTGGCCAGGCAGTGCCCTCAGGTCTGCCCTCTGCCCCCAGCTGACAGTAGAGGGTAAGCTGGAGAAGACCCTTCTAGACAAAACAAAGAAGAAAAGGAACTTTCTGGGCCGGCTTTGGAGACCACCTGCAAGGTGCAGAGGGTTCCCAGGACAGGCAGTGCAGGCATTGCCCTCAACAGGCTCTCAAGGACGGAGGCCTCAGGACTCACATTTACGCACACACCAAGTCCCCACAGTTTAGCAGGAGTTTGTTCGTGGGGACTGTGCACAGTAAGGGCGGCACCGCTGTACAGCCTCCTCCAGGACTGACTCTCCTTCTCTCTGACCAGGCCACAGGCTCACCCTCCTTGATGACCCCTGCCCTCAAGTGTCATCATGCCCTGTGGCTGACTCAGAGCAGGACCCCGGGAGACCCCCACCCCACCTCCCCACACACCCTGCAGCCCAGTGGTCCGGCGCCTCCGGGGATCGTTTTTTTTTCTGCACCCCGCCTTTTTCTCCTCGAGGGCCAAAGAGTCCCAGCTCCCCTCTCCCCTGGTGCTTTAGCCGGGAAAAGCAGGCTGAGCTAGCTGGTCCCCTGCCGAGCTCCCTGTGCACTGCCAAGCTAGGCTGAGCGGTCAGTCTGCCGTGAGGGCCCCGGGCGGGAGGGGCCCAGGGCGGCCGGCGAGAACCCCGCGGCAGAGCCCTGCATTTTAACGGCGGTGATTACTAAATTAATAGCAGGCACTAAGACAGATGTCAAAACGTCTTGAAAATGTTTATCTGTGAATAATTGAGAAGGTGGTGTGACGCATTATCTGATTGTGCAATGAAATATGTATGAAGAACAGCTGTCGGCGCGTCCCTCCTGCCTCTCCGGCGGCCGAGCCTAGGGTCTCCACCCCCATTTTGGGGAGCCCCAAGCCCCCGGCCCACAGAAGAGGTTCCCCAGCCCCATGGCTCACGCATGCTGTGGGCGTCCAGGCTCCGTAGGGCGCTCCTTCCGACGCCGCCCCTCGAGTTGGCCAGGGCGGCCTGGGGAGGCTGTTGCGCCAAGGTTCGGAGCTCAGGGCTGGCAGGTAAGGCCCAGTCCCGCTGCTGGGCCGTAGTGGCCGGTGGGGAGGCCTGGGAACTGCTGGGTGCGCTCCGCCTATGTCGACTGCCTCCCCTGTCTCCTGGCTGCCCGGGGCCACAGTGTTCTAATTCCACACACCGTGCTTAGTCTGCAGTGATGGTGCCCAGGAACCTGTTGCAGGCAAAGCCGGTGTTTCTCACGTTTTAAGTGAGGGTCCGAAAGGCCGTGCCCCCCGAGTTCACTCAGGGCAGCGCGTGGAAAGCTGGGCCTTAAGGGACAGAGGTGGGTGGAGGGGACGGGTGAGGTTGGCCTGGAGGGACAAGTGGGCAGGGCTGGGTGCTGACTGACCAGGGTAGGTTCCTTTGGGGAAGTCAAGTGCCCCCCCCCCCCCCGGCCTGCGTGGGACAAGGGGACTGGAGAGCCACGCAGAAGGGAGTGTAACACGCTCCCCAAGTCTGCTCTCAAAGGTCTACAGAAACAGGGTTATCTCAATTATCTGTTGTTTTTATGTCATCAGAACACTCCTCATCTCCACACCGCAAAGCAAAGGCAGGAAAAGCACACCTTCTATACCGTGTCTGTCGAGATAGGTTACGATATCCATTAACAAAAAAAAAAAAAAAAAAAGCATGCTTCTTTAATGAGCTATGAAGCATCCTGCACGAGCACTTTATTACTAATCATAGTTGTCATAGGTGAGAGTGGTTGTCGGTGTGCGGGAAATATTAGATGCTCAGAATGAAACAGACAGACGTGGGATGGAGGCTACTTTTCCTTTTAAAATAAAATTTTACTGAGGTGAAAAAAAACCCTAGCTATTAAGCTTACTTAAAAGATGGCTTTGTTGGTTTAATTATACTGTAGTTATTTTATAAATATGTTTCAGAAGAAGCATGCCACGTTGCATGCCAATGAGGACCGAGCAGGGAAGCTCACAAAAGCTTACATAGCAAACGCCAAATTCTAGTCATTAGCATTCCTATTTATTACAAACTAAAGGAACCTATTAACAGACAAGAATTTCTATTTAGCTAGCATTACAATGTTTGGCCATTAAAATAAAAAGGGCAAAGTATATACGTATTTCTCCCCTGGAAGTATACGTTCTTTTCACCCAGAAGCTATTGGGGAGACAGGAGATGCTTCTGAGTGGGGAGATGCTGTGGTTTTCTGGGAAGTGATGGGGGGAGCATCAAAAACCACTATTTTTAACGCCAAGCTTCTTGCTGTTCATTGGTCTCGAAGTGGAACAGCGCCTCTGGGCCAAGCGGACCTGGGGGCCTGTAAACCGGGCCTGCCTGCCGCAAGGGGCCCTTTGTCTTAATTTGGGTTTGAGCGTCTGCGGATTACTAATTGTTCTTCACTGGGGGAGGGAATGGAGCCTCGGAAGACTGTTTTTGTTTGGATATTACAGTTTCCTTAAATGTTCCCGCTGGTGCTTCTCCCTGGGGGAGACAGCGGTCCAGCGGACCCCAGGCTCCTTCCTCTCAGCCCACTTCCTCTGGACCCAAGGCTCTGGTGTTCCCGCCAGAGCCAAAGGACATAGAGACACAGAACTCCAGCATTAGAGGCAAAAACATTTAGTCACTTTAACTTCTTAAAACCGAGGCCCAGTTTTCTTGTTGTTTGTTTGTTTGTTTGCTTTGCTTCCTGAGTGGATAGGAAAACAAATAAATATGCAGGGATGGAAATGGAGCATATGAAAGAATTTTTAAAAGGTTGTTTTGAATCATACTAGATCACTTTTTTAATGCCCAACAGAGAGAATCCTAGTTATGGCATTCCCCACACCCTGTGCGTTTGCTGAGCCACCCAGCATATTCTCCTAGCCCGATGACTATGAGCCTGTGAGCCCACAGTTTGCTTGGTTTGGGGGACTTTTGCATTAATGGGATAGGAATTTTGTATGAGTACTTTGTCCCTGAGAGGCCTAGATAAAATAAATAACAGGTAGCAAAAAGGAGGGAATTTTTTTTTTTAAGTGCTTAATAAAATGGGATGGGGAACCTCTGTTAGACACCAAGCTGAGCTCCTGCCTAGCCCTTGTCCTTTCCATCCGCAGCGTGGCCGTCCCCCCCCCCCCCATCTCACAGGCAGAGAGAGGAGGGTGTGCAGGCTCCAGGGAAGCAGAAAAACATGTGGGGACACTGGAGCGAACAAGCGGCTACTGGAGAAGAGGCTGGCAGTCTCCACCCTTACCCCCGGCTAAGCCCTTTCAGCGCAGTTGAGGAAATGGCTCAAAATCCCTGAGTGTGTGGAGAAGGTGGCCTCCTGCAGCAAAGGTTAGCGGGCGGGGAAGTCCAGCTCCCCTCACTCAGCCTTGCCCACATGCCCAGACCACCGGCCGTGGCCCCCGCCTGCCCTCCCACCCTCCATTCCTCCAGCAGGCCTGAATGAGAAGGGGTCTGCAAACAGGAGTCTCAGTCACAGGGGTTTAAATAACTCTCCCCATGTTCTTTTTTCTTTTTCTTTCTTTTTTCTTTTTTCACTATCTCTAGGGCTTCAGCGCTCCAGACTGACTTTCTCAAATAGAATGAGATGGGAAGGAAAGAAACCACAGCATCGAAGTCTCCTCTCCATGCACTGGAGTCTGGCTCAAGTCTGGGTCACCCACATGGCCAAGGAGTGCACTGCCCAGGCAAGCTGTCTGGCCGGCCTGACATATTGGGGGAGACCATCTTGGTGAGGACCCAGCTTCCCAGGACTGGGAAGAGGCCCTCACCCAGGTGACTGACTGCTCTGCGACCATGTCCTGTTTACATCTTCAGGAGCAGGAGGGGTTCCTGCAATTCTAAGCAGTTTCTTATTTTTAACAAACCTTCCTCTCTTGGTCCCAATTTAGCCATTTGTTCAATGGAATGCCACGCACATGAAGGGCTGTCTGGCTCCTTCGCATAGAGCCACGTCCACTGACAAGGCCTAGGGTCAGAAGCCAGGACACCTGGTCGTGCACTAATGAGGTGGGCTGGGCCCCCGCCCAGCTCTGTGGGCCCTCTTCCGAGAGAGGCCACACAACACTGTGGAGACCAGGCTGGCCTCTGTTTTGCAAAACAGCAGGGCGGTAGGCTCTGGCTGCCGGCAACCTCCTGGTTTAGGCGATGTTTGATGGAGTTGTCCTCCTCTGGAGAGCAGATGCCCCTGGTCTGAGCTCTGATACAGACTCAGAAATTACAGCCACTAGGGAAAGAGCTGGCCACGGCCAGATAGGCAGGCAGCATCACCTCCCACATCTTTCAGTAGCTAGAGAGGAAGCGAACAAACCAAGCAGGTTGGCCCGGGGGCCCCTTCCCATCTCTCTGCTCCATAGCCAGCCTTTCTCTGCTCTCCTTTCCTTTTTTTTTTTTTTTTTTTCCTAGACCAGCCATTGTTTCTTCCCAAACTGAGCACAACACATCAGTCTGTACATCCAGGGCAGCTCAGTTCCAGTGATGATGGGCCAGGGAGTGGTCCCCACAGGGAGCCACTAGTTCAGAGGAGGAAGCACCAAAGAGAGGGAGGACTCTGTGAGGAGGAGGAACATGGTGGGAGGGACCACCTCAACTGCCTCAGAGCATCCTCCCAGGCTCCATCGTTCCTCCGTGTCCCTGCCCCTGCCCAGGCTGTATATTGGCCATAGGACATATGTCCCTTCCTCTGGCCATCACCCCCCTAGTATGCCTAGGGGCTCCTGTTTGTGCCTACAGCTGTTCCAAAAGTGTCCTGGGCAGAGGAGGGGGTGGACCATGGCCTTGTGTGGTTGTGCAGCCAGAGAGCAGAGGGGCTAGGGTCTCCTGGGCCCCTTTCCTGAGGCTGGCCTTGTACATTCCCTTATCTCAGAAGCAGAGGGTGGAGCCTCACCAGGTGAGCAGGACAGGCTGTCTGCCCACTTGGTTCCTGAAGGCAGCATGGCTCCGCCTCTCACAGCCCTCCTAGCAGAATTTGAATCCATGTCCTGAGCTTCTCATTAGCCTCTGACTCTGACACATCTTCTCCTGAGCAAGTGACTGAACCATTCCTTCACTCAGCAGGTGTGACTGTGTTCTGAGCTTCTGGGCCCAGGTCTGGGCTGCAGCATCCCTGGGGGGAGGGGCTGTGTGTGTGGGGGGTGTATTGAGCAAGCCAGGCCGAACTTACTCCCTCCCCCACCCCCAGCACAGAAGATGCCTGTCCCCCCCCACACACCTGGCTCTCCATCCAGCTCAGTGTGGGTGGGTGGGGAGCGTCTCCATCAAGTTGGACAACTTCCCGGGGAACTTGTGAGAGGGATTGCTTATTCACGCGGAAGGCGCCGCCCAGCTCCTGGCCGGCTGCTCTTTGTGGGTCGGAGGCTGTGAGGGAAGCTGCAAATGGCTTCTCAAGTGACATTTGCTGACACTCACGAGGACGTTTATCTGTGTCCGCCAGCTCACCTCCAGCACGCAGTCCATTTTGTTTTGTTCTTGCAGCAGCCTTGCCCGCACTGCGCGCCAAGATGACAAATGGCATGGGATGCAGTTCTTCAGCGGCACTCAAATGTCACTGTGGAAAATCTCTAATGGACTAAGTGTAGCTTTTCACGTTACAACTTGTCAGGTACTGAGAGATTCTAGAGTTTCTCCTTAATCCACCAGCTTTGGAACCACACATCTGCAAGCAGAAATTAATTATAAGCTGCTCCACCAGAGCCGGGCAACAGAAACCTGGAGAAAACACCTAATATCAGGTCATTCCTTTCTGCTCCTATTCTCATTCCAGTTTTGCTACTTCCTTCCCTCCTCAGAGCAAATGCCAGGTCCGAGTGACAGGCCACTCTGATTAAGTGGGGGACAGCCCCATCCCTCGGGCTAGTGACCCAGTAGCACCCGCCTTCTCCACAATGCCTCCCAGGTCCCTGTGGACTCGCCCCCACCGAGACCCATCCTAAGCCACCAGTCCTAGCCTCCCTGCAGCTGGAATGGGGTGGCCCAGCACAGGAGGGGAGGTAGTGAATGCTGGGACATGCTCCCCCCTTTTCAAGGTCTGTACCCTCCAGAATATGCCCAGGCTGCCAGCCCTGACATCACCACCCTCTCCCTTTACCACCTTTCCATGGGGCTCTGCATTGGGACTATGTCTACCTGTGTTGGGGTAACTTACTGACATGCGCACATTAGTCTTATTCGCAGAGGATCCCCAAGGCTCACAGTGCTCTTACAGCCATATCAGGGGGCTGGAGGGAGTGGCAGGCGACTGACTTAAGGGCCTGGAGAAGGACTGATCTCCTGAGAGCTCGGTCCACTCCTCTCTGCCTGGAGCTGGGCTGAGTCTCCCTTATGGCCACACCCAGGCTCCTCCTTCTACACCCACTCCCAGCCAGGTGGGTCTCCCAGTCTGCCTTCCTTGTCCTCAGACCTGGCCTCCCAGGTCCTGGCTGAGTGACTGTCCCCTGTCCCTAGGGGCCTGGATGGCCTGACAGACCTCTGGGCATTTAAAGGCTCAGCTGCCTGGTGAATAATCGCTCATACCACCAGTGCTCTGTGCCTGTTGTGTCCTGGTGTCTGACTTTTGACAGCTTCCAGATATGGACTCTGGGGAAAAGGAGCTTCTCACACCTTAGATCTCTCTGCCCCCAGTGGCCAGGCCAGGCAATGCAGGGCAGGCACCTGGCAGGGGTCTCAGGCTCTTCTGGGACAGGGGTGCTAGGTGACTCCCAATGTTAGGGAGGAGGGGTCCTGGGAAGCCCCAGGACAGTGCAGTACTGCTCTGGCCAGTGGGTCAGGCCCACTCACCCCTAGCCAGACAGCATTTACCTCTCTTAGGCTGTGTGTTGATGGTCAGTCAGGCAGACTAGAGTGCTGGGGTACAGAGCACAGACAGGTGCCCTGCAGTGTGGGGCCAGGCTACCCAGTCTCTGTGTTCTTGAGAGCTGCCTGGACACCAAGGGCACAGGGGGGAGTTGCCTGGCCCTCATCTGTGTAGGCTCTGTGTATCTGTGAGTGCTGGTCCTTCTCTTCCAGGTCAGAGCTGTTCTCTGGGTGGGTGTTGAACATCAGATGTGTCTCTATGTAATTGTATATGTGTGTGCTTTGGGGGGGTGTGTGTGTGTGTGTGACTATCTGTGTGAGTTTTATCTGTGTGTTGTGTGTTGTGAGTGTGAGTAAGTGAATGTGTGAGTAACTGAGCATTTGTGGGTGTGTTTGAATGAGTGTGCAAGTATGTCTGTGTGTGTGAAGATGAACATTAGTGCAAGTGTGAGTGAATATGTATGAGCTTGTGTGTGACTGTGCATTTGTGAGTGTGTCTGAATGGTATGTGTGAACATGTGTGTTAGTTTGTGTGAATGAGCATTTATGAGTGTGTGTGTCTGTGAATGTGAGCATGTATGGGAATATGAGCATGTCAGAGTGCTGTGTGTGTGATAAGCATTTGTGTATGTGTTTGAGTGAGCACCTAGTGGTGACATTGCATCAAGCAGGCTGCTAACCGCCCTCCGCAGGGGCACATGCTCCCATGGCTCTGTGTTGTCAGCCCTGGTGCCTGTGCCTCCACATAGGACTGTTCCACCAGTCCCCTGCATGGAAAGACTCCCCCACCCTGCCTCAGCCTGTGTTGTCCTCTGAGCCAGACACTTTCTATACCTTTTCCCTGACCCTAACTCACCTCCCCTGACCCACTCCACCACCACCACCTCTGCTGCCCTCCCTTGGAGTCTCTTTTCACCAACTCTTGGAGGCTTAGTTCTGCCCCTGGGCAAAGCTGGGACCTCCAATCCACACTCCATTCCCAGCCAGGCTGGGCCCCAGAGAGGGGAGTGCTAGGAGCAGGGGCTACCAGCCCCCACATCTGAGCAGGCATGCCCCTCCACACACACGCATCTCAGACAGAAGCCCTGAAGCCATCCAGCAAATGCTCACTGAGAGCTCACTGAGGGCTTCCCAAGACTTAGTTTTCCTGTCTGCAGAACAAGGTCATTGGGCTAACTCCAGGTTCTGGGAGAGAGCACCCAGGTCCCTAGGGACAGGCTAGAGGCGACCTGCTTGGCCTCCTGTCTCTGTCCCAAGGCCCACAGGCTTGTGTGCTTCCAGTTTGTAGGAGGTACCCTCTGGACTGGGGACGTATGTGGCAGGGGGCATGTGGCCCCCTGCAGGAGACTCCCTGCAGGAGACTCCCTGAGTGGCCTGCAGAGAGAGCCTGTGGGAGGTAGGCAGGAAGTGGGCTCAGTCAGTCAGGGAGAAACTGCCAAGGGTCCCAGGAGCAGGGCCTCATCATTTTTTAACAGGATGATTAAAAAGTAATTCCCCAACACGGAAGTCCACTCAGATGCTGGAGAAGTCCTCGCAGCTTTCTGTGGGGGCACGGCCCCAACAGAGGCAGCGGCTGATGTCTATTAAATATTTGCTTTTCTCTCCGGTCCTCACTAGACTGAGTGATTTGTGTTTGGCAGAAACCAGCTGCAATTACATTAGTCAATCCAAAAGCCCAACTTGCTCATACAAAATGCAAACAAATTAGTTAAAATGGCCTAATTAGTGGACTGTAAAAATACAAGCCAGGCTGGCGGCCTGGTGTGCTGCAGGGAGGCTGTGCTCAGGGGCTCAAGGCCAAGCCGACGGTGCCCGCTGTTCCCCTGTGCTGGGGGCTTGACCCACCCAAGCCCACTATGGTGGCTGGTCTTCTACTTCCCCAGGACTTTGTCTTTGGCTGAGAGAAGCCACAGAAGGAGTATGGGTTGGAACCTGTTGGAACTATCTTGGATTGAGGCCTCCGTACTTGCCAGTGCCTTAGTTCGCTATATTTTGCTGAAGCTCATGCCCTTTTTAAAATTAGAGGGGGCTCAGCCACCCAGAATAATCTGTGTCTGCAGGAGGACCTGGGTTCTACACTGCCACTGGAGAGAGAGGGAGAGGGGTAGAGGGAGAGGGAGAGGGAGACTGAGAGGGAGAGGGAGAGAGGGAGAGGGAGAGGGGGAGAGGGAGAGGGGGAGAGGGAGAAGGGGAGGGGGAGGGAGAGGGGGAGAGGGAGAAGGGGAGGGGGAGGGAGAGGGGGAGAGGGAGAGAGAGAAGGGAGAGAGAAGAGAGAGAGAGGGAGAGAGAAAACGAGTGACAGAAAGGGAGAGACCAAGTAGAGCAAAAGAGAGAGAAGAGAGACAAAGAGAGGCAAGAAACAACATCTCAGATGAACGAGAGTACTCAGTGTCTACCACTCAGGAAAAATGAAAGTGAGAGGCCGAGTGGTGATGTACCCAGCAGAGCACACAGGTCAGCATGTTCCATGCATGAGGACCCAGGCTCAAGCCCCTAGCCCCCACCCATAGAGGGGACGTTCATGAGCCATAGAGCAATGCTACAGATGTTTCTCCTTTTTCTCTCTCTCTTTTTTATTTCTGCCTCTCACCCTCTACTTAAAAAAAAAAGTAAATAAACAAGGAAAGAAAGAAATGGCTTCTGGCAACAGTGGAGTCATGCAGACAACAAGGCACAGCAATAATTCTGGTGGCAAAAAAAAATAGAAAATTTAAAGATATAAAACAGGGAGTCAGGCGGTAGCACAGCGGGTTAAGCACACGTGGCGCAAAGCGCAAGGACCAGAGTAAGGATCGTGGTTCGAGCCCCCGGCTCCCCACCTGCAGGATAGTCACTTCACAGGTGGTGAAGCAGGTCTGCAGGTGTCTGTCTTTCTCTCCCCCTCTGTGTCTTCCCCTCCTCTCTCCATTTCTCTCTGTCCTATCCAACAATGATGACATCAATAACAACAACAATAATAACTACAACAACAATTTAAAAAAGACAAGGGCAACAAAAGGGAACATAAAATAAAAAATAAAATTTAAAAAAGATATAAAACAAAATAAAATAGAATTAACGTGCTCAGACTACAGTGTAGCTGAGAGCCAACAGTGGGTCTGTGCACTGCCCTGCCTGGGGCTGGGCCAGGGTGGAGTCTGTGTGCAGTTCTGATTAGAAAAAATATAATAAATTTATTTATTTACTTACTTACTTATTTATTTGCAGTGGGAGAAAGAGAACCAGAGCATTGCTCTGTCACTGTGGCTCTTGTGATGCCAGGAATGGAACAAGGCCCTCATGCCTCAGAGTCCCCCACAAGCAGTTGTGTGGAGATGATGAGTCTACAGTAATGGCCTCCACTCTGGTCAAGGCCAGGAACTCCCAGGAGGCACTCATGCTCCACTCCTAGGTGATACACCTCAGGGATGCACTTGTTCTCCATCCCTAGATTCTGAGCCCCACAAATGTGGGATCCACAGACCAGAGAATTGGATAGACCTATTACCATCATCTGTGCTGTGGAAGCCCTCAGAAATTACTCAGCATCAGACAGCAGTGCCCCCAGACTTTACCCTGCCCACCTGGAGCCCCCCAGGAATTCTCATGAAGTTAAAGTTATAATCATCCCTCTAGCTCAGACCCTTTTTTTTTTTTTTTGCAGAGAGAGAGAGGGAAAAAAAAGATGTGCAGCAACAACAAAATATTTTAAATAATGAACTCAAGCCATCTCAACAAAGCTGTGACAAAGAAGTTGTCCTGGGCCACTGTGCCCCTAAGGGTATCCCCCACCTCACAGCTCTGGAGGTGAGAAGTGTGGATGGCCAGAGTGGGGATGCCTCCAGGCTGCAGAGGATGATAAGGATGGAGCCATGGCTGCTCAGTTCCATTGTGGTGACTGTCATAAGCCACTGTGAGGGGACTGAGCATGCTATGCCAAGACCTCAGTGGGCCTCTGTGAGCCTTGAACCTGAGGAGTTCGTCACCCACAGAAGGCCCACACCCACCTAAAGGCAGCAGGAGATGGTCCCAGTGCAAAGAAGTGGGTGAGTGCCATGGGGGAAGGCAGGCAGAGGGATCCAGCAGGGGGCCAGGTTGCTCCAACTCAGGCCTCCCCACAGCACATCATAGGGCATGCAAGTCCCACCAGCTGCTCCTCTGACCTGTCTGTGTGTCCATTCTTCTGGGCAGACTCCAGTCCCTGTAGCAGGGCCTCCACTCAGGTCTGAAGAGGCGAGGGTGTGGGCAGGTGGCTGGGTCCCTAGGGACGGGGGACAGGGGTGTACCTCGAGCTCCAAGACATCTCTCTCTCTCCTCTCTCTCTTTCTCATTATCTTTATTCATTCACCATATAGAGAAATCCAGAAATCAAGAGGGAAAGGGGTAATAGAGAGGGAGAGAGATAGAGAGACACCTGCAATACTGCTTCACCACTCACAAAGCTTTCCCCATACAGGTGGGACTGGGGGCTCCAACATGGTTCCTTGTGCATTGTACATGTGCACTCAACCAGGTGCACCACCACCCGGCCCCTCCAGGACACATTCTCTATGTCCATGCCAACCACCCAGGACCAAATAGAAGGGACATCAAGTGTGCTATCCTGTCTGGCTGTGCCTCCCACACCCTCTTCAGTACTTGGGTCCTAAGTGCTCTGGGTGGAGCTCCACGTTGTGGCCAGGCCCCAGGCTGGCTGTACTCTGCTGCCGCAGGTGTGTGAGACCTGCTGGGCAGCCCTCTCTGCTGGCTTCTTTCAGGATCTTACAGAATCAGCACTTCTTTCTGAACTGCTTTAGTGGTGTCCCACACTCCGAAATGCAGTTTTTTATCTTCCGGTGCTTTTTAATTTCCCTTAGCACAGGACTGCTAGCAGAAGGCCAGCTTGTCTGCAAGTCTCTGATCAGTATTGTAGTGTAGACACTTAGGTGGCAAAGCCTTTCTTCTCAACACATGGAAGTGTTTTTTTCTTCTCTCCTGGCTTCCGTTGCCATTGCTGGGAACCCAGTGGTCATTCTACTGGAAAGGACGTGTTTCCTCTCTAATTGCTCTTAAAATGTTATCTTTGTCTTGGATGATCTGTAACTACAGGCGTGAGTGGGTGTGCATGTAGCCACTGTGATGCTAAGTGCAGCAGATCAGAGCTTGACAACTCAAAGGAGTTTGCTCATTCAACACAGATGTGAGTCAAATCAATGAAAATACACACACAGGCGGTAAGCCGGATGCTGAACCTGCCTTGTGCAAAGGAGTTCATTGCTGTGGAGAACAATTCTGTGAACAGGGCCTCCTCAGGCTTGCAGCCTCAGTCCCAAGACAGTTTACAGTGGTGCAGATGTGAACTCGTGACCCTGAACATGCTCCCGGCTTCCTCTCAAACCAGTGATGTGAAGCAAGCAAAGGTCAGGAGCCCCTTCTTCCCCCGAGTCGAGTCCTGCATATGCACAGCCCACCGCTTCGTTTCCTCTTCTCGGCACTGGGGACACGTGTGCCGTAGCCTCTTAGTGCCACATCTCAGCACTGCCCACTGCTCTTTCTGAGTCTTTTTGTTTCTTTCTCCTTCTTCTTTCTTTATTTTTTTTTTTTTGCATTTACTATCCTGTTATCTGGTTCTTTCTCTTTTTTTTGGTCTCTCACTGGTTGAAGTCATTTATTGATTGAATTTTGTATTTCAATAAATTCATACTTTCTTTTCTTTTGCCTCCAGGGTTATCGATGGGGCTCAGTGCCTGCACTATGAATCCACTGTTCCTTTGGTCTTTTTTTTTTTTTTTTTTTTTTTTGCATAGGACAGAGAAATTGAGAGGAGAGGGGCAGATAGAGAGGGAGAAAGAAAGACATCTGCAGACCTGCTTCACCACTTGTGAGGCGACCCCACTGCAGGTGGGGAAATGGGGGCTCAAACTGGGATCTTTGAGCAGGTCCTTGCACTTCATATTATGTGTGCTTAACCCAGTGTGCCACTGCCCAGCCCCCCAAAATTTTACATTTTTTATTGGTTAAGCTTCTGTTTAATTTCTCTCCAGACTTCCTGGGCATTTCTTTTCTTTCTTTCTTTTTAATATTTATTTACTTCCCCTTTTGCTGCCCTTGTTGCTTTTTTTTTTTTGCTGTTATAGTTGTTGTTGTTGTTATTGATGTCGTTGTTGTTAGACAGGACGAAAGAAATGGAGAGAGGAGGGGAAGACAGAGATGGGGAGAGAAAGATCAACACCTGCAGACCTGCTTCACCGCCTGTGAAATGACTCCCCTGCAGTCCTTGCACTTCATGCCACATGCACTTAACCCGCCCAACTCCCTGGGCATTTTTTTTCTTTTTTTTATTGGGAGGATTACTGGTTTATGGTAAAGACAGCTGTTGGTACATGTGTAAAATTTCTCAGTTTTCTGGAAAACACAGGCTAGGTCCTCCTTCACCATCACGCACCAGGACTTGAAAGCATCCCTTGCCCCAGGGTCCTTTACTTTGATGCGATATGTCAAACCCAGTCCAAGTTTTACTTTATGTTCTTATTTCTCAACTTCTAACATGAGTGAGGTCATTCCATATTCATCTTTCTCTTTCTAGCTTTTATCACTTTACTTGATTTTTTCAAGCTCCATCCAAGGTGAAATGAAGTACATGAATGCATCATTCTTAATAGTTGAGTAGTATTCCATTGTGTGTGTGTGTGTGTATCACAAATTTATCAGCCACTTATCTGTCATTGGATACCTAGATTGCTTCCAGATTTTGGCTTTTACAAATTGTGCTGCTATAAACACCAATATACACAGATCTTTTCAGATGGGTGTATTTGATTCCTTAGGAGATTCCCAGGAGAGGAATTGCAAGGTCATAGGGTACATTTCTAGCCTTCTAAAACTGCTTTCCACAGGAATTGAACCAATTTACAGTCCTACCAGCAGTTCAAGAGGGTTCCAATATTCCTGCAACCACTCCAGCATTTGTTGTCTCTATCCATTTATTTATGTATTTATTTATTTAATAGAGACAGAGAAATTGAGAAGGGAGGGAGAGATAAAGAAGAAACAGAGAGACACCTGCAGACCTGTTTTACCACTCATGAAGCTTTCCCCCTGCAGGTGGAAAGGTCGTTCCTGTATGTATAACATTCTCACATGAGTGAAGTGTTATCTCGTTTTTGTCTTACTTTGCATTTCTTTGACAATCAATGGCTTGGGCCATTTTTTCATATGTCTGCTGGCCTTTTTTATCTCTTCTTTGATGTGCATCTGTTCATATCCTCTCCCCACTTCTGGATGGGGTCTTTTTGTTGCTGCTGCTGAGCGTGGTGAGCTCTTTATGTATTCTGGTTATTAGCCTTTTGTCTGATGTGGCACATAAAGATCTTCTCCCATTCTGGAAGGAGTCTTTGTTTGGATGGTGGTTTCTTTTGCTGTGTAGATTTTCAATGTGATGTAGTCCCATTGTTTTATTTTTGGTTTTGTCTTCTTTGTAATTGAATTTGTGTCTCAAATTTGAGATGTCTATAAGTCTTAGATGAAAAAGAGTTCTGCCAATATTTTCCTCTAAGTATTTGATACTCTGGTCTAACATCCAAGTCCTTGATCCATTTGGAGTTTACTTTTGTGTGTGGTGAAATGTAGTGGTTCATTCTTCTGCACACTTCTCTCTCTTTTTAATTAATCAATTATTTATTATTGGATAAAGGCAGAGAGAAATTGAGAGGGAGTGAGGAGATAGAGAGGGAGACAGAGAGACACCTGAAGCCCTGCTTCACCACTCCTGAAATTTTCCCCCTGCAGGTGGGGACCAGGGGTTTGAACCCAGGTCCTTGCTCACTGTAGTGTGTGTACTCAACCAGGTGAGCTATTGCCTGGCCCCCTCTTCTGCACATTTCAACCCAATTTTCCCAACACTGTTTGTTGAAGAGACTCTCCTTTCCCCCATTTAATATTTTGGGCCCCCTTGTCAGAAATTAGATGTCCATAGGTGTGGGGGTTGTCTGGGCATTTCTAAAGCCTTGCACTTCTCTGGCAAGAGGGACAGCATAATGATTATGCAAAAAGACTTTTATGCCTGAGGCTCCTTGGTCCCAGGTTCAAGCCCTGTATCAGCATAAGCCAGAGCTGAGTGATGCTCTGGTTTCATTCTCTGTATCTTTCTTTCTATATCTGTCTGTCATTAAAATAAATAACTAGAGGGGCAGGAGGTAACACAGTGGGTTAAGCGCACATGGAGCAAAGCTCACAGACTGGCGTAAGGATCCCGGTTCGAGCCCCTGGCTCCCCATCTGCGGGGGGGGGGGAATCTCTTCACAAGTGGTGAAGCAGGTCTTCAGGTGTCTTTCTCTCCCCCTCTCTGCCTTCCCTTCCTCTCTTGATTTTTCTCTGTCCTATCCAACAACAATGACAGCAATAATAGCAACAATAATAATAACAACAACGACGATAAACAACAAGGGCAACAAAAGGGAAAAAATAGCCTCCAGGAGCAGTGGATTCATAGTGCAGGCATCAAGCCCCAGTGATAGCCCTGGAGACAATAAATAAATAACCTCTCACTTTTCATCAGACCTTTAATTATTTCCTTTATTTATTTAACCATGCTGAGCTTGGTTCTCTTTGTGCAATATCTTATGGATTAAATTCCAGCATTTTCTGGCTTGTGCTTCTTGGAGCACTCTGAGATTCTTATATTTGTGTTATTTTTCATTCACAGAGTACTGTGCTGGTTTCAGGTACAAGATGACTCAGGGTGTGTGTGTGTATGTGTGTGTGTATGTAATGATCACAAAGTCTACTTGTACATCCAGCCTATGTGTTCTGTATCCATCTATCACTGACGGAGACTTAAGTTGTATCCAAATGCTTAGACTTGTAAGAGTGAGTTTGTGCCTTTGACATTTTTCTGGGGGAATTTGGGGGGTTTGGGGTACAGTTCCTTTAGAGAGAGGAAATCTGTGTCCCCGGGAGTCTGAAGCATTATGACCTTCACGGTTTAAGTCATTGATCTCTTCAAACCTGTTGTCTCCTCTGTAAACTCTAGTTCCTCCACTTAATTGGGCATCTGTTGGCACATTGTGGAAGAAAGCTTTTGTGCTGGAGAAAAAGCAGCAGTGTGCCCACTGGACCCCTTATGAGTCTGGGTCAGAGAGAAATGGTTGGTTTTACCATGAAAACAAGTGAAGAAATTGTCCTGGGTAATCTGAGCAGGGGAGCCTTACCTGCTCACAGGTACTCTGATTAGGTGGATTTACCTGCTCACAGACAAACTGACCAGAGGGATCCACCCACTCACAGGACAGGCACTGAGGGGATGCACCTGCTCACAGGTACACTGACCAGATGTGATCTACCTTCTCACAGAAGCACAGTTCAGGGGCATCACTTGCCAAAGGTGCAGGGAAAGATCCAACTGCTCTCAGGTGCACTGACCAGATGGATTTACCTGCCCACAGGTGAACTGAGCAGATGCAATCTATCTGCTCACAGATGCAATGACCAGGGAAGTCCACCTGTTCACCCAACACTATTTCTAGCTTCTTGCTTATGGGGGGAACTACACATTTCCCAAGTTTTTATGTCCAAGAAAAAATTATGGCTTTCATAAGAAATTAAAAAAAAAACCCTGCTGTTTGCTTTCCTATCATTTTTCCTAAGAGTCAGACATGAAACCCATGCCTTTCCCAGAAGACCCCATTTCTTTGCTGAGAAGCAGAGGCTGAGTTTCTTTTTTGGTGCAGGGTAGGACCCTAGGCCTTCCCGGAGCTTCCCAACACCAACCCACCCTGGGCCCATTGGCATTCTGGGATGCTTGAGTACTTCCTGGAAGATATACTCATCCAGCCAGGGGCCTGCAGTTCTGCCCCTCGGGGGCCCGCCCCACCCTCCTCCACCTGTTACAGGGTCATGGACAACTACATCCTTCTTTGGACAATCCACCTGCCTCGTGATCCATCCCTTAACAGAGGCCTAGCCACAGGAGTATGGTGGCCAGCATCAGGCACACTGGGCTACATGAGACAGGCAGGCAGAGGGGTGTGCTAGGAGCACAGGCTGAGTGGGCACACGCCACTGGAGTGTGTCCCTCTGAGATTTACTTCTTTGTGGCCAGGAAAGCAGCACAGTTATTAGAGTTCTGGGCTTGCCATCACAAGCTCCTGAGTTTGACCCCTGGCATCATATATGTTAGAGTGATGCTCTGGCTCTTTCTCCCCTTTCTTGTGTTAATAAAGCTTTTAAAGCAGTCCATTTGTGTATTTATTATGTGTGAGAGAGAAAGAGTGCAGACAGTGGTGTGGGGTTGGACCTGCAGCCTCAGTGGCCTCAGCATGCAAACTGGTGCTCTGCCAGGTTGAGCTGTCTCCATAGTCCTGCTTGTCTTTGCTGCTTGTCTTTCATACGGGGTGGGGGTTGGGTAAAGAGGAAGGGGGAGACACAGGGGAAGGGTTGGAGACACGTGAGGTACAGATCAGTCAGCACAGGAGAAGTATCTAAAGAAGGGATGGCGTGAGTTGGGCGGTAGCGCAGCAGGTTAAGCGCATATGGCACAAAGCACAAGGACCAGCGTAAGGATCCTGGTTCAAGTCCCCGGCTCCTCACCTGCAGGGGGGTTGCTTTACAGGCGGTGAAGCAGGTGTCTATCTTTCTCTCCCCCTCTCTTGTCTTCCTCTCCTCCATTTCTCTCTGTCCTAACAGCGACAACATCAATAACAACAATAATAACTACAATAACAATAAAAACAAGGGAAATAAATGAAAGAAAGAAAGAAAGAAAGAAAGAAAGAAAGAAAGAAAGAAAGAAAGAAGGGATGGCATGTGTGATGTACCACACAGAGGGCAGGAGGGCTACCACTGCTGAAAGGCCCACTGGCCACGGTCTGACGGGATGAAACTTGCAGGAGGCAGAGACAATGGATAGTGGCACCAGGTGCCAGCATGTGGGGGACATCCACCTCCCCTCAGGACTCACCCTGTGTCCCAGGAGGCAGCAGAGATGGGGCTGGTTCTCAGATGCCTATGCTGGGAGGAGGGGGTCCCTCAGTGGCCCCAAGGTGACCAGCCCCATTGGAGTGGACAACATGGACAAGTACAGACAACCCCGAAGGACACTGCATCAGGTCTCCCGCAGCCCATTTCTATGGCCCTGTCCCTGAGCTCTGAGTCACAAAGATGCTGGAAGATGGTGGCCATGGCAACCAGGTGGTCATCAGGGCAACTCCAGGTATGGTCCTTCCTGCCATGCTGCAGGGTCCCTACCTCCCAGGGACAGGAGCCGGCATCCCCAGGCCCCAGGCTCTGAAGAGGCAGCACCAACAGAGCCCTCCTCGAGCCCTGTTGTCTTGGGTCAGGTCCCACTGCCCAGAAGACAGCTGCAGAGTGCCCATGTCCTCACAAAGTGGTTCCACAGGTGCTGGCAAATAAGCCCAGCTGACAGCTCAGGGTAAAGGGCCGATGTGCTGGAGTGTCACTGTGTGCAGAGTGAGGCAGTGACTTGCAGTGCTCACAGGAGTGTCACTGTGTGCAGAGTGAGGCAGTGACTTGCAGTGCTCACAGGCCAGCTGAGATGGTGGTGGGATACCTGAGTTGAGGACAGGCCACCTGGAGCAGTGACAGGTCACCTAGAACAGTGACAGGTCACCTGGGGTGGTGACAGTTTACTTAAAGTGGTTACAGACCACCTATAATGACCACCTAGAGCAGCAGCAGATAGATCACCATGGGCAATGACAGGCTACCTGGTCTGGTGACAGGTCATCTGGGGTGGTGATGGGACACCTGGGGTGGTAATAGGGCACTTGTAGCAGTGACAGGCCACCCAGAGTGATGACAGGTCACCTGGAGCAGTGACAGTCCACCCAGAACACTGACAACTTGCCTGGGTGGTGGCAAGCCACCTAGAGTGATGACAGGCCACTTGGAGCAGTGATGGGCCCCCTAGAGCAGTGACAGTTCACCTGGGGTGGTGACAGGTGCTACTGCAACAGGGCTTGAAGGTGGAAGTCAGAGCCCTCTGGCTCTGCTGTCACTTGGTGATCAAGGTAGCATGTAACATCTGATTAGCTATGGAGAAAAAAGGACATCAGGCAAGATGTCACAGCTTCCCCCTGTAAGCCCCTCCCTCCTCCCATGAGCCCTGAGCCTGTGCCCCCGAGAAGTCATCACTGAGGGGTGACATTCTGGGGACACTCCTCTCCTTATGACATCGCAGGGGGCTCTAAACAGTCCTCCCACAGCTAGCTGCCAGTGGTGGCGGGGAACATGGAGTCTCAGCAGAGCTTATCTGCAGCTCCAAGAGAAAGACCATTGTCCAGGAACCACTGGATGTCATCTCTGCAGGTCTCTGCAGGCCAGCCTTAGCCAGTGGCTCTGCTCTACCCTGCCAACGAGGCTGTCCCAGATGGGCCTTGCCCCCATGCTTTCTTCCACAGATAAAAGGCAGGGACACATGTCCCTTTATCACTGACAAGTCACCCACGGTGGCATGCTGGGGACTCAGTGTTAGTCCTGAATCTTAGAGAAGGTGGTTTGGGAAGAGCTGTGTCATGGGGAGAACTGAGAGGCCCCAGCAGCAGGACATGATGGCAGGCAGGGGACATGGTGGCTGGCAGACAGGATGCCCTCAGCACCTCTTAAGCCAGGCCCTCACAATTGGGAGGAAGTGCTCTTGGATGGATGAGGGGCCCTGGGAATGGTGTCAGGCAGCCTGTCCTCATCGCATGTGCTGGGTGTGGTGCCACCTCTGCCTTGTCCAGGCCTCGATAGTCTTACAGGACCAGGAGCCACTGAGCCCACAGCCAGCTCTGGGTCTGAGACCACCTTCTTGGTCCTTCACTGCAAGAGAGGAGCCCACTGGCATCTGAGAGATGACCATGAGCAGAGTGACAGGAGCACCCCCTCCCCATCATGCTGGCCTGGCTGGACATGAGCTGGCCCCCTGAGCAGCCTGGAGGCAGTAAGGCATAGGCCAGGCTGCAGTGCAGCCAGTCAGCAGGTTTGGAGGTGCCCTACCTGGGCCCTGGGACAACCCCCCTCTGACCCTGTGGCCCTGGTCCTGGCTTCTCAGGGCGGCCAGGCTGGCTCTCTCATACACGCCTGCCACTCCCTGCTGACATGTCCCACAGTTGCGGTCATAACAGCATCCATCCCTGTGACCCTCTGAACTGGATGCCAGGGGTTGGGTAGGGTGCAACGTTGCAGCTGCTGGCTGCCTCGAGCTTGCTGTGCCTGGACGCAGGCCTTTGAACCTGGCCACAGGCTTCCGAGCTGGCCACAGAGGAAGGACAGAGTGTCTCGGGGTATTTCAGGCACTGGCCTTCCTGTGCCGTCCCTAAAGGGGGTCATTCATGGGGCCAAGGGTCAGCCCTGGGCCACAGAGTACATTCACCCAGCCCGCCCATATCCCCACCCAGCCTTCAGGCCCAGCCCACTACCCTCAGGCCTGGCCTTTCAGAGCAGACAGCAGGGGCAAGAGGTGGCTCCCCACACAAGGCTTGCAGCCTGGCCACAGGAATCTTGACTCTTCCTGTTGTTAGCCCCAGGATGTTACCGGGTGTCACCATCCACCTAGCATGCTGTTTATGTTTACAACAGTCCTACTGTCCACCCATGCCAGGTGCCCACACCACCCCTACCTCCCAAACTGCCCCAAACCGCTCCGCACCACCCCAGACCAACCCAGACCTCCTTTCCAAACTTTCCCAAACCTCTTCAAATCTAAGAGGATTTGGCCTCCTGGGGTCCCCACCTGACTCAGGGGGGTCACACAGGGCAGGCGCTAGTCACCCAGCTCCTAAGCCCCAAAACAACAGATGCTCTGCACCCTGGCTCACAGAGGGTCTGCTGAGAAGCACCCTGTGTTCAGTACCCCAGACTCCTTGGCAGCCTGACCTGAAAGACCACTGGGTTTCCTCCCATGGGCAGGGGATGGGTTTGGGGTCCGCCTGTGGTTTAGTGTCCAGGACACAATGATGCAGGCTTGCGTCAGGTCCTCCATCACATTGGAGGAGGCTTTGGTGCCATGATTTCTCTCCTTCTCTGTCTTCCTGCTGAAAAAGCCAACCTGAATGGTGAAACCCCAGAGATTAAGAATAGAAAGAGTGAGAGTCTGGACTGAGACAGCCAGGCGCTGGGCCCACAAGTCTGCAGCAATTCCCAGGGCCAGCTTCGGGCAGGCGGGCAGGCAGGCGGGCAGGCAGGCAGGCAGGTGGGCGGGCAGGGGCTCTCTGTGCTGATCTCCACAACCCTCCCATGCTCACTGACCAGCTGTCTATGGGCAGATCCTCCACCCCCTCTGGAAGGCAGGGGCACCCCTAGAATGCTGGCCCCTGGCAGGCCCCTCACCTCAGCTGCTAGTCCGAGCACTCCCGGTACATATTGTCTTTGCAAACACACATTGAATGTGGCTGCACTTGTAGGAATAAATCAGTATGATATAAGCGATATTTAGTAACCGATAATTACTGTGTGTTAGCCATCTGCTACTCCCGAGGGTTTCACCAAACCCTTTCATAAAAGCAAAATGATACTCCGCGGCCAAATTATATAACATTAACGGAATATTTTATATGCGAAATGCTGTATTTCTTTACTTTTCATTCAACTAAAAATGTACACAGTCAGTAACAAGCCTTTCAGAAAGCTGCATATTTATCCAAAACATTTCAGAGGCAGAAAAAAAAGTCAAGTGAGAAAAATGACAGTTCAGCCACATGAGGGCTAGAAAGCACATTAGAAAAGGATCCTCATTACAATAATAAATGAGGACCCTGTCAGGCCAGGCGCCAGCCTGCAGGCCTGGCGGTAGAAGGTGTGTGTGCCCAGCACCCACCCGACCCCACCACACCCCACAGGGCCTCATGCAGCTCTGCCTCAGCTGCTGGAAAGTGCTCTGAGGCCCTGGTTCCTGTGGACAGACACCAAGAGCAGAGACACCCACCCTGAAGGTAGACTCCCTACAAGGCCACAATGGTATCTCAGATTGAAGGGGCCATGGGGGGTGGGCAGAATGCTGACTCCAAGGCATCTAAAGAATGAGGGGTGACTGGCCTGGGGTTCAGCAGGTCCAACTTGTGCCTGGCTGAGGGAGGAGACAGTGTCCCAATGAGTGTGAGCAAGGGCAAGGGCATGGAAGCTTCTAGAGAGCAGGGGAGCATGGAGGATGAAGGGGATGGTAGCACTGCAGGGGCCTCTGCACCTGACATGTCCTGCCTGTCTGTCCTGCAGCAGCCCTGACTCAGATGATGCTGGAGGCTCCCATCTGCTCTTGGCCAGCTCCCATGTTTCTGAAACCGCACTGCCATTTAGAGGTTTTCCTCTGGCTTGGAACAGGCCTGCCACTTGCCAAGATCCTGCTCAGCCTGCCTCCCACCACCCAGCTTTGCTGGGGAGTGTCCCACAGGACCTGTGTGGACACTGTGGGCTTTCTCTCCACTCTGAGACTCACAGCAAAAGGCCCCAGAAGTGGGGGTGGGACCCCAAATCTGCCAAGATGGGGCTCTGTCCAAAGGCCTGTCCCAGTATGTGTGCCTGTGACATGTGTGCACACGTGTGAATGCTGTGCCTTCATACACATGTGTATTTGTGCACAGAGGTAAGTACTGTGCTCATATGTGTTTGTGTGTGCATGCATGTGAGAGGGGGGTGGTGTGCCCCCCAAAGCCGGAGAAAGCCTTGGCAATATGCCTGAAAGTTACCGTTTCCTGGGGGAACCCGCTGGAGGTGGATGGAGGGAGATCCCTTGCCAGGACAATGAGAATGAAAAGTGGGGTGCAAGGACCCCACTCACCCTGAGAAGAGAGTCAGAGACAGCTCCAGGCAGCCTGGGGCCAGCAAGCAGAAACGCTAGGCCCGTAGGGGGAGGCCGGGCAGAGCTGAAGGGGACACGCAGCTTCAGCTGTGGCCGAGGGCTTGTTTATCCGATGCTGGGAGCAGAGCGCTGGTGCACCATATGAAAAGCATTTTTGATGAGTTCTTAGATTAGGAAGACTCGGTTTTGACAGAGAATGATGTGTACAGGAGAGCAGCTATCAGGAGATCTGCCACTCGCGCCTTTCTGCTCACTGGAAAATATCAGTATTATTTACTAAGCAGATTAGGGCTGAATTGGAGGAGAGGCCAGTTGTCGTGTGCAGATGCAGATAAGATAAGGCGCTCCCTTCCCAGCCGGCTGTTATCTGGGGGCTGGCAAGCGGGGATATTAAGATGTATGTGGTAATTACCGTGGCAGGAGCAAATTTCAGAGCCACAAGTTTAAACCCAAATAAAATGCCGGCCTTTAATTAGACAGCTTTGAAATATTTTTCTCAGTTAATTGCAATGGGGAAAATAAATCAACATCATATTTGAAACTGATTCGCACAGGGAGGGCCAGGGCTGGGAGCGGCCGGGATGTGGGTCCAGGCTCTAGTTCCAGCTGTCTTGGCCAGCTGCCCCCTAGCTAGGGGGGAAGACCCCCAGGATGCCACTATCCAGGCCTCCTGGAGGTGGGGAGCACCCCTCTGCTGTCCCCACCTATCTTCACTCTTGAGGTCTAGACTCAGGCCTCCCCTCCCCTGAAGGTCCCCTCTCTCAGGGGGCAGTTCTGCTGTCCTTGTCCCATATCCTGGGACAGCTGCCACACCCAGCCATGTCTATGTCCTGGCAAAACCAGTGTCTCGTGCTCACTAGTGTCCCCAGGAGGGACAGCTATATTTCTAGGATGAATAGTTCTGTCCTTGTGTCCCCAGGTAGACAGTATTCCCCATGTTCCAAGGCTCGATGACTCTCTCTTTGTGTCCCCAGGTAGACAGTTGACAAGGTTCCATTCGTGTCAGCACTCGTGTGATTGTGAACTGTGTCACACCCAGACCCACACACCAGCTGCTTTGACAGACTAGCCCTAAGGGAAGGGGCTACTTTGTGTCTGGTCACTCAGGTGGACAAGCTTGTGGGGCCGCCAGGGTTGGCCCAGCCTCACTGGCAGTCAGCTCCCAGCCCTTCACCCACCTCTGCTCCTGACCTGGGGTCTGTAGCTCAGCAGTGGCCAGGGCTCATGAGGCCACACTGGCTAACTTGGCTGTGGCCCTGGCCACACCCCTACAGTAGTCAGGGTCCTCCCAGGGCAGCACATGGCATCTCAGAGGTTCCCATTTTCTGGGTGGGTGAGGGGCAGGGCAGTGAGTGCCCCAAAGAAAGGACACACAGCCAGAGGGGTCCTGTCCTCTCAGCTGCACAGGCTCCTAGAAGGTAGGGTGCATGCCTGCCACTGAGGATGGGGACACTTGGCACCAGAGGAGCCAAGTCTGTAGCCCTGCTTCTGGATGCTCCCAGGCCAGTGTCCCAGGCACCCAGAGGTGGCCCGCCACCCTCTGGTGAGGAGGAAGGGGATGCTGAGGGCAAACCAGCATCTCATGAGCCCAGCCTCAGGGGGTAGCCCTGCACCCCTCCACTGGACTCTGGGCGTCCTTCCTCTGAGGTGCTGTGCCCCTACTTCATATGGTGAGGAGCTGGGAGGTTGATCCAGCATCCGTCCAGTTTCCTCACACCAGCACACACTTACAGGTGTACCTACAGATGTAGTGCACACTCACATGTGGTCATACATGTGCAGTATACACTGTCCCATATATCTAATACGAGCATGCATGTGGTCTGTATGTCCAACATGCACACATGACCACATGTGCTTACGTATATCTGGTATACATACACACTTGGCCAGGTGGGTACACTCACATGTGCTCACTGCACTAGCACACGTGGCCATCCATGTTCAGTGCACACCCATGCATGTGCACATATGTTCATACACATTCAATGATCACACATCTGGCATTCACTATACTCATGTGGTCACACATGCTCATGCATGGTCTCACATGCTAAGTGCATACCAGACATTTTCAGTATACACTCAGGTGATCAAACATCTTCAGTGCAAACTTGCACAAGCTCTTACATGTCCAGTGCACTCTCACACATGGCCTCAGGTGTCGAGCGCACACTAACATGTGATCACACGTGTTCAGCAGACACTGGTGTAGCATGTTCCCTGCACCACCCCCCCACTTGTCCCACCACAGGCCAGGTGTCCTCTCAGCAGTGACACGGGGGCTGTGTGCTGGCAGTGTGGGCACACAGAGCAGTGGCAGCAGCCGCTCTGCAAAGAGCAGCCGCTGGGAAGTGCTCTGGGCCCACGCTTGCTCACAGGCAGATGTGGAGTGGCTGAGGTGGCGGCAGCTGACCCGGGTGCAGCATGGTGGTACAGGCTGGTGGGGACCCGCCATCCAGAAATGATTGACTCTTGATACTATCGCCACAGCCTTAGTGACACCCCCCGCAGGCTGGATGCTCCTGGTGGAGCTGAAATGATGGATTTTTCCAATTTATTTCTTGGTGGCAGTAATTCAGACAAGGAAATGTCTTTGCTTTCTGCTGGAGCCCTATGTGATTAGGCGGAAAAAATCACAGGAAACGACACAGAGAATTTTCAGCAAACTTAATACATTAGTAGCTGGGGATTAGAAAGTGAAACACTTTCTTGATTTCTGATATTGAACAAGCGGACCCCTGATGGCCTCCCCACTGCCCAATGTCACAGTCTGAGAGGGATGGGGTGGGGGCAGGGTTGGCAGGTGCTTTTCTGAGTCCCTGAGTAAGTAGTGCTTACTGAGTAAGCAGTGCTGCTGTTTTGTGCTCACACCGCCAACTATCCCGGTAGTGCTGAACCCACAGACTATGCCCTGTCCTAGCTGCCATCTGCACACTCCAGGTCCTGCCTCGTCCTTCCTGGAACCAGAGCTGGAGCCGGAGCAAGAGCTGGAGCCGGAGCCGGAGCCGGAGCCGGAGCTGGAGCCAGAGCTGAATTCCAAGCAGCTCTTCAGAAGCTCTGTAGCTGCTATCACTGCAATTCAGAGCTCCTAGCAGAAACACGGGTTTGTCCATGGCACTGGCTGTGGGAGTGTGTACACAGGGCTGGCTGAAGCAGCCAGGACATGGGACACATGACACAGGTTGGTCTCACTTTGAGGGAACTAAGGCAGTAAACAGGCTGGCCTAACACCAATGCCCATGCACACTCATGTGAAAGCATTGCTGATGATGTGACCCTTGCTTCCAGGAGCAGATGGGCCAGAGCAGGGCTGTGTCCCCCCACATTCCCAGAAGCCTGGGTTCCCACTCCCAAACCCCCAGTCCTCATACCCTGAACCAAGTCTGGCAGTGGTGAGGTTTCCCCATAGCATGGCAATGTCTGTCCCCACAGTCAGACACAGTCAGACCAGCTGTCAGGGCCCAGGGTGTACTCACACTGACCACATCTGTCCAGGGCCTCAAGTGGCCACTGGCTGCCCTCTTTCCCTGTCTCAGAGGGGAGCAGCCTCCCTCGATTTCCCTGAGCCTCTCACCACCCACCCCTGAACCACTCACAGCCTTAGGACTGGGACCAGCTTCATTTTTCCTGGGACCCCAGCCTGTCTTTCTGCTCTGCTCTGCTCTGCTCTGCTCTGCTCTGCTCTGCTCTGCTCTGCTCTGCTCTGCTCTGCTCTGGCAGGGTTCCCACATGCAGCCCTATATTAGCCCCAACAATAAAGCCCCCCCAAGACCTGTCCAGCTTTGAAGATTCCCGAGGCCTGTCCATCTATGAAGCTCCCTAGACCTGTCTAGTTATGTAGGGCCCCCAGGCCTGCCCCATTTAAGAATGTCTGTCCAGTTGTGCAGGCAGAAGGCATGTTGCTCTGACCCTTTGGAATTCAGTCTCTCTCCCCTCAAATTTCTCCCACTCCACAGAGCCCAAGCCTTTGCCCACTGTGAGTGTCCTGGGCATGTCCTCAGTTGCTGCAGTGCTGTGTCCTTCCATACTGAGCCTGGGGGTCTCATTGTTTCCCCAGGAACATAGGCACACAACACTTCTAACTCAGAGAAGAAAGGCCAGACCATCCCCAAGTGGGACCAGGCTACCCAGAGCTACCACCCAGAGCCCTTTACACATGGCCTGGCTCAGTGCCACCTCCAGGAGGGCAGACAGACACATGGGATAATGAGGGGACAGAACACAGCCATGGCAACAGAGCAGGGCCATGGCAGCTAGCTATGGGCAGCCCTGCATTCCTTTAGTCCAACCCCCACATCTGGCTCAGCCCCGGTCTGCAGAGGTGTGATATTGATTACCAGAGGCCAGGGACTTGCCTGCGGCCACACAGTAGGTACTGTTAAGGAGACAGGTACTGCCCAGGAAGAGAGTTACTGTGCCCAGTACTACCAGGAGGGAGAGAGATGCTGGGCACAGTCCTGCCCGCTGCAGATCCCTGGTAGCTGTCTTCAGCAGGGGAGACTCAGGCAGTGATGGACCACAGCCACCAGGGGCACAATCAGCTCTCTGTGTGATAGACCTGTGTCCCCACCCTTTTTGTGACCAGAATTTGTGGCATGACCTCCCGTTGTGACTTGATTGGGTTCTGCTCTCTACACTGGGACCGAGCCATTTGGCACGTGCTCAGACTGCTCAGACCTCGGCAGCAGTCACAGGAAAATCCATCCTCAGCACAGAGCTCCTGGCCATCCTGTGCCATGCAAGGAGCTCCAGGCCTCTCCAGCACTAGTCATCTTGTTTACGGTGCTTATGCCAAGGCATTCCACTTTGTTGTCATAGTTTTCAGCCTTTTCCTTCACTTCTGAGAGATTGTGTTTTTGCCCAGGACCGAGGACAGTGTGTTTCCTGCTCCACACATGGGCTCTGCACATAGCCTTATAACAAGGAAAAGAGCAGCATGCCCATAGGAAATGCAGAATCCACCAATAGAGAGCCAGAAATTACAAAGCAGGATTGGGAGACAGCACAGAGGCAGAGCACTGATGGGTGTGCCTGAACTCCCAGAGGCTGCAGGTTCAATCCCCAGCACCACCTTATGCCTGAGTTGAGGTGCTGTGGTCTCTCTTGTAAAAATAAATGAACAAGCGGGAGTTAGGCGGTAGCACAGCGGGTTAAGCACACGTGGTGCAAAGCACAAGGACCGGCGTAAGGATCCTGGTTTGAGCCCCCGGCTCCCCACCTGCAGGGGAGTCGCTTCACAGGCAGTGAAGCATGTCTGCAGGTGTCTGTCTTTCTCTTTCCCTCTCTGTCTTCCCTTCCCCTCTCCATTTATCTCTGTCCTATCCAACAACAACGACATCAGTAATAACTACAACAATAAAAAAAACAACTAGGGCAACAAAAGGGAATAAATAAATAAATATTTTTTAAAAAAATAAAATAAATGACCAAGCCTGACAGCAAAGTGCACCCATGTCCCAGCACTTAGACCTAGAAGTACCTTCCTGCTCCCCAGACCTCTTGAGGTGATCCCCCCTCACCCTGAGATGTTATCATCTGCTTCTGTCCAGCTCAGCTGTGGCTAGCTGAACTCATCTTTTTCGCAGCTGTGTCATCTGTATTCTTTGGTGTCTTGCCTTTTGTGGTTCAATATCACTGTTTTGCCATTTGCACCTGCAGTGTTCCGTGTGACATGCCTTTCTTTCCTGCTTACAAACATGCTTTGTGTCACGCCAGAGCACCACAAGAAGCAGCACCTGCTCAGACCTATTCAGAGTGCCATCTTGAGGGCCACCTCTCTTTCTCACCCCCAGACAGAGGTAGAGACAAAGGTGTGAAGGCTCGGGGAGCAGAGGGGCTCTGCTCCGAGGCCTGGGCTGCCTCCAACCTTTTCTGGACAGGCTCTCCCCACAAGGGGCCACAGCCCTGAACTCCCACCCCCAATCCCTTCTCTCCTTCGCAAGGAGTGGCTATAGTGACAGCTCCAGGGGGCCCTGCCCAGCCATGCTTGTAGTCCAGGATGGTGCCCAGCACCACACAGCAGCATGGCCCCAGGGCATCTCTGGTGTCTCTCTGTCTCTCTGAGAAAAGTCACCCTGGGATGGTGAAGCTGCAGGTTGTGTCCTGGCTGGTGAAGGTGCCAATTACCAGTGCACCTGTGAGCCATTCCCTTGGTGTGTGTTTTTAACTTTGTGAGATTTCAGCCCCTGAGTACTTGGATTTTTTTTCCTTCAGGGAGAGGCAGAGAGACAGACAGTGAAAGAGATCACAGCACCAAAGCTGGCTTTAATGGGGTTGGGCCTGGGTCTACCTGAGTGGTGCACTTGGCAAAGAATCTTTGGGTTTTGAATGCTATGTTTTATCAATCCTGTTAATGGTTTCTGTTTTGTTGTTGTTTGTTTGTCTTATTCTGTTTTTGCATGCCTAGATACTTTCCTCATTCTGGAATTATTTCTAAAAACCTCCCACACTTCCTCTTTTTCCCTCTTAGGATGTATGTGTGACACGTGGGTCTTTGGTCCACAGGAAGTCCTTTAGGTGTGAGAGAGAAGACAGGGACACCCGGCCCTCCCCACCTGTTTATGGACCCCATGGCTTTGTAAAAGCCTGGAATCAGCAGAACCAGTGCCTCACACCTGCTTCAGTTTCCTAGCTTCACTTATTCATTTGTTTTCCCACACGAAATGCAGTTTCCATGTTCTGAGTTTCTTTCCGCTATCAAAAATTGTTACTGGGGCTTAAAAGCTTAGGGCCATACCTTTCGTGCAAGAACAAAGTCATCTTTCAGGGTCTGAGCTGTCACCTGTCGCCTTGACAAGGGTCTTGTTGTGTCCCTCCCAGCCCCCAGCCCCCAGCTCAGGTCTCTCCTGACAGCGGCAGTGTTTCTGTTGAGGCTGTCCTCCAGCTGACTCCACCACTTTGTTGCACTGGACGCTTCTCAGTTGGCCCTTGTGCTTCTGCTTGCTGGATGAGCAGCCACATCCTCCCTGTCCTGGGCAGCACTTGCTAAAAATGCCGATGAAAGGAAAACTACAAGACCATCACCTGTTCCTTTCTGACAGTGGAATCTGTCTGTGGGGCCACTTGGCTTCTCCCCCCAGCAAGATGCAGAGAGGTGGAACAGCTGGCAGCTTGTCCCTCACTGCAATCCACATCCCCCCACTTCAGAGCTGGACACACCACTAGGGAGGTGCTTGGGCTGGTGGGGTGTGGGGTGGGGATGGGCCTGCAGAGAAGTCCCTGAGTCCCTGGCAGAGATGCAGGGAAAATATGGAGGCATGGAGACTGGGGAACTCCGGGACTTGGGGACACAGCCGGTCCTCCATGAACTCTGACCTTGGCTTATTTTGGGTGGGGTGCTCATGCAGGCCAGGCTGGGGAGGTGCTATGCCTTTTTCTCTAATAGCATTGCGGCCTATTTCTATTTATCTCTGCTCCCCGGCCCCTCCCGCACGTGGGCACATTAGAGGAGAGCTGTCGTTCTGTTAACCTTTCCTTCCAGGAGAGTTTATTTTCAAGAGGAAACATTTGATAAAGCTCAGAGCAATTTTAAATACATGATTGGCCATGTCCGCACTTGTCACTTATCACTTGTGCTGGTGTGACCTCCCTCCCCTCCGTTAACCTTCCCTCTGCGCTTCCTGTGAAGACTCTGCATTTAAATTGCTTTTCCTCCCATCCCCAAATTCCCCATAACTATAAATAAATTTAATTACCATTTCCAGAAGTGTAAGCAAATCTTCTATTACATTTCGTCTTTTATCTCCTCCTGTCCCTCCACCAAATGCACGGCTTCTCAGCGGCCCCTGAGGCCCCAGCACCTACATCCCCTCCTAGGGCCCTCACCCCCTCAAGCCTCAGCCCCACACTCCCTCCCAGGGCTCTCAGATCCCAGGGCCCTCAAGCCTCAGCTTCTATGCTCCCTCCCAGGGCCCTCAGTCCCCAACCCTCATACCCCTTCTCAGACCCCAGCCCCTTTCTGCCTGTGCAGAGCCCTGCCTGGAGCCCTACGGTGCAGATTTAGGCAGAGTTAAGGGGCCTCCACAGGGCTTTATGGTCACGTGCCAAGTCCTCCTGACTCCACGGCTGGGCAGGACCCTGCACAGGTGGACAGAACACCTTCCTGGAGGGCTTGCTCTACAGAGAAGCTCAGAGCACATCCCCTTCTCTGCCGGTGACAGATAGTAGTACAGCCACTGCTCCTACGAGACCCACAAAGGCCATGTGTCTTACCCACAGTGAGAAAGGGACGCACACACACTTTCACTTCCATTCACACACACACTTACATGCACACACATATACACACTCACATTCACACACACAAATACACACATGAGTGAATGCACACTCCACACAAATGCATGTACACACACACACACACACACACGCGCGCGCAGTGAAACCCCCATGCTACCCACTGCCATAGTTTTGGCTTCAGTGTGGGGCCTCCCAGGAGCCACTGGAACCAAGGCCAGATTTGGAGTGTAGTGGTCTAGGTGTAACCATCCTGACACCTACCCTTCAAGTCCCCCAGCTGGGGCTCTGAGACCCAGCTCCTAGCCCCCAAGCTCAGTGTATATGCAGCCCCCCATACCCCTCACTGTCTCTTTGCTGACTTTGTCTCATAGCCACACTGCATTGGGTTGGTGGTTTCATGCAGAGACAGACCCCGAGCACCCAGCCCACACACACCCCCAGCAAGATGCTGGGCCAGGTTCACAGAGGCTCACACCCCACACCTGAGCTCAGCCTCCAGCCCTGCCTCACCCCTTCCTCTGATAAAGCTGCCTCTGGACTTCTGCTGAAGTGTGCACTCTCCTGAAGCCCTAGGCCTGAGGGGGGCCAAAAAGGGCCTGGGAAGGGGACAAGAGGCCAGGGGGAAGAGGCAGGAGACCTGAGGAGGGGGAAAGAGGCCTGAAGAAGGAACAGGAGGCCAGGGAGGGTCTAGGGAGGGGACAGGAGGCCTGAGGAGGACACAGGAGACATGGGGAGGACACAGGAGACTTGGGGAGGACACAGGAGACCAGGGAGGGCCTGGGGAGGAAACAGGAGGCTGAGGAGGGTATAGGAGGGGAGGACTGGCAAGGGGCCCAGGTTCTCATGTGGGTGCTCCTCATGTCCACACATGTTTTTTCTGAGCCCTCCAGCCCCAGCCCCTCCACTCTCTGCCGGGTTAATAGGCATGGCCTGGGTCGCCCGACATCCGCGTCTCAGATAATATGCTTACAGTGATTACAGCGTAATGGTTGTTGGCCTCATTCCTCCCACTTCTGACCGTGGAGAGGGGGCAGGGCTGCTGTGTCCAGCTCAGAGTCGCCTGAAGACACCACAGGCTTGGAGAGCATCCTCAGCCCCCTGTAGGAACACACAGATGTAGGGACATGGCACACAGGTACTCCTCAGGCTTCCCGCTCCCACAGAGCTGACTGGGGCCCGGAGCAGGAGCCCCTCCCATAGTCGCCTCTGCTGGGCCTGCAGGCTAGATGGTGTCACCTGGGTCTGGGTGCTGTCACCTGGGGTCTGAATGATGTTTCCTGCAGGCTAGATGATGTTCCCTACAGGCTGAAGGGTGACACCTGGCTCTGGGTGCTGTCACTTAGGGTCTGGATGATGACAACTACAGTCTGGACAGTGTCACCTGGGGATGCATGATGTCATCTACAGTCTGTGTGCTGTCACCTGAGGCCTTGGTGATGTCACCTGGGGCCTGGGTGCTATCACCTGGAGTCTGGGTGTTGTCACCTCGGGCCTTGGTGTTATCACCTGGAGCCTAGGTGCTGTCATCTGGGGATGGACAGTGGGATCCCAGCTTAGGAGAGCAGGGAACATGATGGGAAGTCCTCCACAGACTCCATGTGGGGCATGAGGTTTGAGCTGGGTGTGAGTGCAGACCTGGCTTCTTTTATCCTGTGCCCTTGCACCTACAGGCCTGCTCTCAGGTTGGTTGAACCTGGATTCAAGGCCCCAATACTTTGTGTTCTCCCACCCCCAGCAAGCCTCAGGTCTTGCACGACAGTCCTGCCTGGGGACCGCCAGGGAATTGGCCCTCACCTGGTCACACCAGGCCCTGCACTAACTCAGCTGCACTCCATGGCCACTTGGAGCTGCGGCTTCTCTCAAGTTCCATGTCCTTGTGGGTGGGGGAAGCCCCTGCAGGGGGTCACAACTGCTTAACAGAAAAATGACCCATATTGCAGACATATGGGTGATCTGTGGAAAATCTCAGCATTGCCTCATAATTATATACTACAAGTTTTAATTAACTAGAGCTCCGCACATCACAACGCCCCATTAAAATGCAATTAATCCTTTGATTAAAAAACAAAAAGCATAAGTATTTACAACAAAACACAAGTAGAATAATTACAAACATCGTGTACCCATTTCTTTTATTTGGGTGTCACTTGTGATGCTGCGCTCCCTCCGCGGATTCAAACACACACATTATCTCACGCCCGCAGCCGCGTGAGTGACAGCACACGACACGCACGCAGCAGACGTCCGATTGATTCCTCGGCCCGAACAATGCCATTTGCATGCTTGTTTCTGTAATAATAAAGATATGCCATTCAGAATTAGAGCCGGCCAGGCCAGTGGCAGCTAATTGTGTTGTATGTAATGAGTGCAATTTCAATTTGATCTCACCCTCAGCTCTGCCTGCCGCACTCGCTAAGTACTTTCAAGTCTTTGTGGGGAAATAATTGATTTTTTTGTGCTGTGGGCACAAGAAATTATTATGATCTTTTGAATAATGCCAGAGAAAAGACCAGGACTGATTTAAATTGGTGCATGGAGAAGGCTCTGCATGGCCCGCGGGAGACTGACACACTGGCCTATGCGGGAGGCCGGGCTAAGGAGGCTGCTGGTGGGACCCAGGGCCAGGGGCTAGTGTGGGACTGGTGGCCCTCATTTGCTCTCTGAGGAGGTCAGCAGCAGGGGCCTGAGCCAGGCTGAGTGACGGGAGTGCCTGCCCCCTACTGCCCTACGGGTGGAGGTCAGTGTGGGCAGGGCTGTGACTCCCAAGGTCCAGAGGCCGACCTTTTGGACAGGGGGAAAGAGCAGTGGCTACACGGGCAGCTCACTGTGTCTCTCTGACATGGAGCCTGACGGGACATGGAAATGGGTGACCAGCAGCCACTTGTTCACTCCAATTCCTGCTTGGGAGAGGTAGCCCTAGCTAGTGCATATAGCTCTGGGTGGTGGTACAGAAGGCTCTGGACACCCTTCCTCTGTGCCCGCCTCCACAGCCCAGCTCTGAAGCCCCCATTGACCCCCTCCTCCCACCATGGCCCGGCCAGACTAGGCAGCCAGCCCCCAGGAGAAGGCACACAATCCCGTCACGGGCCCCCTTGAGTGCGCCCACCTCCCAGCTCTCCTTCTGGGGAGGCAGTGCAGTTAATTTAGCCGGCCATAAGTAAAGAGTTTCTAATCTGGCGCAGGAGGCGGTGGGAATATTGGACAGTTTAAAGGTTAATCACCATCGCCTGGTTACACAAGTGAGGCAGAACTAATTCCTGCAAAGGCAAATGGCCTGCGGTTTTATCAGCAGCGCAGATTAGGAGTGCTAATACACAGCACAGAATGGGCGCTGAAGGGCCGGTGTCCCCTTATCGCCAAACTTTGCAACAGAACTCGGCGCCGGCACAACCTCTGCACCTCTATAATCAGCCCTCCTTCTGCCTCTCGAGCAGAACTATCAAACAATCCTGCCCAAACCCCGCCACCAAATCAGGGCATTACAGACCACGTCTAATTGGAAGATCACTATAATGAAGGCAAAGATAAAATACTTTGGCTGTTGGCCTAAAACGTGGATCAGCCGCACATAGGAAGCTATCTTGCTATGTCACATTCGGGGAGATTTACATAAACAATAAACTCCATCGCCCGCCCCCAGTACATCTTTGTTTACAGTCAATGGCACCTAAAGCCGTGTGTGTGTGTGTGTGTGTGTGTGTGTGTGTGTGTGTGTGTGTGTGTGTGTGTGTGTGTGTGTTGAAGCCAGTAGTTCCCAGGCCTGCGCCTCAGCCAAAGATGTGGAGGCTAGGAGGCTGGGAAAGGCCAAGGGCAGCTGAGAGGCTGGGGAAGGCTTGGAGGCTGAGAAAGTCTGGAGGAGGCTGGTAGAGGTTGGAAGGCCAAGGGAGAAGGAGATTGAGGGAGACTGAGGGAAGCTGGGGAAGGCTGAGAGGCTGGAAAGCTGAGGGAGGCTGGGAGCCTCTGCAGCATGTCCACTCCTAGACACTTAAGTACTGGAGTGCTCAGTGCAGGCAGGCTGCACCCTGCTCAGGCTGGCTCAGCTGGGGGCTGTCAAGGGTTGAGGTGTGAGAGGAACAAGAGTGGCAGAGGGTGCTGGAGGTCTTGGGTGTGTTGTCAGAGTAAAACCAGTAGCACAGCACTCTGCTGCACCCAGGAGCACCCACTTTCCAGGAAAGCATCATCAGGACAAGAGGAGGGACTAGGGGTGTAGACTTGGGGTGCAGCCACATCTTGGATGGAGCTTGAAGAAATCATGTTAAGTGAGATAAATCAGAAACACAAGAACGAATATGGGATGCTCTCACTCATAGACAGAAGGGAAAACTCTAAGCAGAACTTGGGCTGGAGTTTGTGTATTGCACCAAAATAAACGACGCTGGGGTGGGTAGGGGAGAGGGTTCGGGTGCTGGAACATGATGGCAGAGGATCTAGTGGGAGTTGTATTGTTATGTGGAAAACTGGAAAATGTTACACATGTACAAACTATTGTATTTTTTTTCTTTGCCTCCAGGGTTATCGCTGGGACTTGGTGTCTGCACTATGAATCCACTGCCCCTGGAGGCTATTTTTCCCTTTTGTTGCCCTTGTTGTTTATTGTTGTTGTTATAATTATTATTGTCATTGTTACTAGATGGGACAGAGAGAAATGGAGAGAGGAGGGGAAGACAGAGAGGGGGAGAGAAAGACAGACACCTGCAGACCTGCTTCATCCATATGGAGCAACGCCCCCCCCTCCCCGCCACAGATGGGGATCCAGGGGCTCAAACCAGGATCTTTACACCAGTCCTTGCGCTTTGCACCATATGTGCTTAACCTGCTTCTCCACCGCCCAGCCCTCTAAACTATTGTATTTTACTGTCAACTGTAAACTATTAATCCCCCAATAAAGAAATTAAAAAATAAGAAAGATTAGAGGTGAAGACACAAACAGCCCACCCTCAGGTTTCTAACTTCCCCACCTGATGGCCTCCCCCAGCCTCCCTCAACCACCCCCAGCATTCCCCAACAGTTTCTAGCCTCCCTTGGCCTCCTTTGACCTCCCAGCCTCCCCCAACTTCCTGGCCTTCCAGCCTCCCCAGCCTTCCTCAACCTCCCTCAACTCCCAGCCTCCTAGTCTTGCCCAGTTTTTTTGAGTCTCTCTCAGCACCCCCCACATACACACATGAATGGTCTCTGCAGGACACTGGCTGCCCATGGAAACCACAGCCCACACTGAGAGTTATGTCTCCACCATGTCCCCTCTGTGTTCCCACAGTAACTTCACAGTTCCTCACCATATCACTTCTGTGTCTCCAGGGTGTCCCCACCCTGTCCCCTCTGTGCTCCCCCACTTGTCCCCAGCAATCTGCAGGCAGCATTTCACAGTGAGGAGAGCACCCCAGTGGGCAGGGAATTAGCCTGGTGAGTACAAAGAGTCACTCTCAAACCAACAGCCCATAGCAGGATCCTCAATTCATTCTGTGACAGTAGTCAGTCAGGTCAGCCATGGCAGGGTCAGAGTTTACTCACATTGGAGTGAGGGTTCAGTTATACTTGGGTCAGAGTTCAACCTATGTTGGAGTCAGGGTTCAAACCACATTGAGGTCAGAGCTCAGATCATATTGAGATTAGAGTTCAGGTCATGTTGGGGTCAGAGTTCAGCCAGACACACTGGGGTCAAGGTTCAAACCACATTGGGGTCAGGGTTTAGACCTCATTGGAATCAGGGATCAAATCATGTTGGAGTCAGGGTTCAGTCAACCACATTGGGGTGAGGGTTAACTTAGGTTAGGGTCAAGGTTCAGCCATGTCAGGGTCAAAAGTTAGGCCATGGCCAGGTGGTGGTGCACCTGGTTGAGCGCACATGTTACAGTGCACAAGCTCAAGGACCCAGGTTCAAGCCCCTGGTCCCCGCCTGCAGGGGGAAAGCTTCACAAATGGTGAAGCAGTGATGCAGGTGTCTCTCTGTCTTTCCCTCTCTATCACCCACTTTCCCCTCAATTTCTGACTGTCTTTATCCAACAAATAAAGATTAAAACAACAACAACAAAAAGTTGGGCCATACCCTGGTCAGGGTTCACACTATGTTACGGTCAGGGTTTAGTTATGTCAAGATCAGAGGTCAAGTCATGTTGGGGTCAGGATCAGACCACGTTAGGGTCAGGGTTCAGTCATGTCAGGGTCAGAAGTCAGGCTATGTTGAAGTCAGGCTTTAGACCATGTCAGAGGTCAGGCTTTGCTGAGGTCAGAATTCAGTCACATAGGGGTTTGGGTTTGAAGCTGAGCTCTGGGGCTTTCAGGTAGATCTGTGGCAGCTGCAGGAGTCTTCATGGGGTGCAAGGACGAACACTGTTCTGTGGGGAGGCAGGAGGACTGGGTAGGGCTTAGTGCAAGAGGGCAGGGCGGGGAGGGGAGCATCTTCCCAGGGTGGGGTGGGGAGCTCACACAGTCTCAGGAGCAGGGACAGTGAGGGGACACTGATCTGGGTGCATGGATCTGCTGGGACAGAGCCCTCCTGGGGATACTGTGGGAACACACAGGACATTGCGATGGGGCTGCCTCCTACTGAGGAGTCAAGGCCCTTGACCAAAGGGGCTGCCAGAGTCTTCGTAGGGGGTGTGGCTAGTCTGTGCGCTGGTCTGGTGAGCAAAGGGTGGGCATGGCAAGCCCGGGGCATCTGACAGCAGGGTGTGGTCAGCAGGATAGAATCTGAGCTATGCCCATGCAAGTGTCTGCACAGGCCAGTCCAGCCTAGTCCAAGTCTCTGCATCCCTACAGGCAGGCTGAGTGGGTGGCCAGGCCTGGGCGCTGTAGGGCTGTCCCAGGAGAGATGCCCTCTCTCCTGACTGAGCCCAGTAGCCCTGCCGCAGCTGTGGGGGACTGGCTATCCAGGCACTCAGGGACATCCCAGAAAAGTGATCCAGTTTCTGGTTATTCCTGAGACTGGGGGCCTCCAGTGCCCAAGGTCACCCAGGATGCCAGCCTGACACCTCCTAAGGCAAGGTGCTAAGTCCTCATATGTGCACACATTCAGGCACAGTCATACACACACACACACACACACACACCCTCCCTCTCATACAGTCACACTTGCAAACTTATCCTTACACAAACACTCATATTATCATACATGAACACATATAACCTCACATGTATGCACACAGTACACATTGACATGTAATCATACAACCACACTCTCAAACTCACACTCACTTGTGCATTATACACGTGTTCATATACAATAGCACACTCACTTTCACATTCATGCACACTCACATTAGTGTAACATGCATACACACACTCACATTACCTCACACACTTGTGAGGTCACACATGTCCATATGGGGGTTGGCATGTCCCTACCACAGACCCTTGCATGTCCAGAGGCGCTCTGAGACAGTGGTGGTTTGTCTGTCGTGGCTTCTGGAAACATGGGCACAGACAAGGTTGTTCAGATGTTCTCTGAGGCACCTGTGTGCCTAGCGAGCCCTGTCACTATAGATGGACAGACACCGTAACACACTCACCACAGACACATGGACACACTGACCATAGAGACACACCACAGACAGAGGGACACACTCACCAGACAGAAGAAAATGCTCACTGAAGACACGCAAACATGCTGACAACAGCTATGTGGGCACAGCCTGGTGCTCCATTGTGGCTTTTCCCACCATCAAAGAAGTATGAGGGTCACAGTAGCTCCAGAGAAGGAAGAGGCTGTCACACAAGGATATAGCTTCAGAAGTCACTGGAGGAGGGACGGTGACGTGTGTGTTGGGGGAGGGCAGGGTTGATGTGGCCAAAGTTCTGGGTAGTCTGGGGGCCTCTGTAATGTACTTAGAGCCAGAATGTCACCACAAATGTGAACTGTTGGGTGTTCAGTGTGGTTTCTACCAGAATCAATCCTCCAGAGACTAAAATCTAAATAAAGCTGGAACTAGGGGTAACATCCAGAGGACACTCCTGACAGGACTTGCCTGGAGGAGAGAGAGGCTTCGGGTGACAGATCTGCATCTCAGAAGGGACAGGGCTGTGACCACAGAAGGGACATGGCTAGGGGTCGGGCGGTAGCACAGCGGATTAAGCACATGTGGCGTGAAGCTAAAGGACCGGCGTAAGGATCCCGGTTTGAGCCCCAGATCCCCACCTGCAGGGGAGTCACTTCACAGGCATTGAAGCAGGTCTGCAGGTGTTTATCTTTCTCTCCCTTTCTCTGTCTTCCCCTTCTCTCTTCATTTCTCTGTCTTATCCAACAACAACATCAATAGCAATGATAATAATAATCACAACATGATTAAAACAACCAGGAACAAAAGGGAAAAAATGGTCTCCAGGAGCAGTGGATTCATGGTGCAGGCACGAAGCCCCAGCAATAACCCTGGAGGCAAAAAAAAAAAAAGAAGGGACAGGGCTGTGACCACAGAGAGGACAGGGCTGTGACCACAGAGGGGACAATGTGTGTCACAGGAGGGAGATGTGGTTCTGCAGTGACTCCCATAGGATACAGACATGTGATCTGTCTATGGAGTCTGCGGTACAGTGACTGAAAGCAGTGAGGTGAGCACCAAGTGTGCTGGATGGAGTGGTGGGAAGACCACATGGCCCTTGGGGCCTCCACCCAGGACTGGACACAGGCTGCTTCACTCAGGACAAAGCTTTCTGCCAAGATCTCAAGGAGATGACTGGGCAAGAAAGCCCTGGCTGGCTGAGCACAGCTGAGCACTGGCTGAGGGAGCACAGCTGAGCACTGGCTGAGGGAGCACAGCTGAGCACTGGCTGGGGGAGCACAGCTGAGCCCTGGCTTGGGGAGCACAGCTGAACCCTGGCTGGGGGAGCATAGCTGAGCACTGGCTGGGGGAGCACAGCTGAGCCCTGACTGGGGGAGCACAGCTGAGCCCTGACTGCAGGAGCACAGCTGAGCCCTGACTGGAGGAGCACAGCTGAGCCCTGGCTGGAGGAGCATAGCTGAGCACTGACTGTGGGAGCACAGCTGAGCACTGACTGGGGGAGCACAGCTGAGCACTAGCTAAGGGAGCACAGCTGAGCACTGACTGGAGGAGCACAGCTGAGCCCTGACTGGGGGAGCACAGCTGAGCCCTGGCTGCAGGAGCACAGCTGAACCCTGACTGGAGGAGCACAGCTGAGCCCTGGCTGGAGGAGCATAGCTGAGCACTGACTGTGGGAGCACAGCTGAGCCCTGGCTGCAGGAGCACAGCTGAACCCTGACTGGAGGAGCACAGCTAAGCACTGACTGGTGGAGCACAGCTGAGCCCTGGCTGGAGGAGCATAGCTGAGCACTGACTGTGGGAGCATAGCTGAGCCCTGACTGAAGGAGCACAACTGAGCACTGACTGGGGCAGCACAGCTGAGCTCTGGCTGAGGGATCACAGCTGAGCCCTGACTGGAGGAGCACAGCTGAGCTCTGGCTGGGGGAGCACAGCTGAGCTCTGGCTGGAGGAGCACAGCTGAGCCCTGACTGGAGGAGCACAGCTGAGCACTGGCTGAGGGAGCACAGCTGAGCACTGGCTGGGGGAGCAAAGCTGAGCACTGACTGGAGGAGCACAGCTAAGCTCTGACTGGGGGAGCACAGCTGAGCCCTGGCTGAGGGAGCACAGCTGAGCACTGACTGGAGGAGCACAGCTCTGCACTGGCTGGGGGAGCACAGCTGAGTTCTGGCTGTGGGAGCATCGCTGAACCCTGGCTGGAGGAGCACAGCTGAGCACTGACTGGAGGAGCACAGCTGAGCCCCGACTGCAGGAGCACAGCTGAGCCCTGGCTGCAGAAGCACAGCTAAGCACTGACTGGAGGAGCATAGCTGAGCCCTGGTTGGAGGAGCACAGCTGAGCCCTGACTGGGGCAGCACAGCTGAGCTCTGGCTGAGGGATCACAGCTGAGCCCTGGCTGGAGGAGCACAGCTGAGTCCTGGCTGGAGGAGCACAGCTGAGCCCTGACTGGAGGAGCACAGGTGAGCCATGGCTGGAGAAGCACAGCTGAGCACTGGCTGGGGGAGCACTACTGAGCTCTGGATGGAGGAACACATCTGAGTCCTGGCTGGAGGAGCACTACTGAGCTCTGGATGGAGGAGCACTACTGAGCTCTGGATGGAGGAGCACTACTGAGCTCTGGATGGAGGAGCACAGCTGAGTCCTGGCTGGGGGAGTACAGCTGAGTACAGAATCTGGAGGAGCACAGCTGAGCACTGGATCTGGAGGAGCACCACTGAGCTCTGGATGGAGGAGCACAGCTGAGTCCTGGCTGGAGGAGCACAGCTGAGTCCTGGCTGGGGGAGTGCAGCTGAGCACTGGATCTGGAGGAGCACCACTGAGCACTGGCTGGAGGAGCACAGCTGAGTCCTGGCTGGAGGAGCACAGTTGAGTCCTGGCTGGGGGAGTACAGCTGAGTACAGGATCTGGAGGAGCACAGTTGAGCACTGGATCTGGAGGAGCACCACTGAGCACTGGCTGGAGGAGCACAGCTGAGCACTGGATCTGGAGGAGCACCACTGAGCACTGGCTGGAGGAGCACAGCTGAGCACTGGCTGGAGGAGCAGTACCTGATCAGGACAAGTGAATGGTGTGCCGGAGCTCAGATGACAGAGCACAGGGAGGGACACACAGCAGGGTCATCCTACAAGCTGTGGAAACTGCAGCATAGTAGAGCTCCCTAGGCCACCACACAGACCTGCTGGCCATGATCTGGGCTGAAGCAAGCTGCCTCCAGTCCACACAGGACCTGGCAGAGCCCTCATCCTGCCAAGACAGCCCGCATCTTCTGATGGGGTCATTTAAGCTACTCTGCAGCTTTCATGATGGGGCCTCTTCTCCCTCGGCCTGCAGGCTCCATCGTGAAGGCTCTGGGCACTGGAAGCAGGCTGGGGAAGACTCTGAGAACCTCCCTTCTTCAGAGCTTAAAAAACCCTGGTGAGGACCCCACCACAGCCCCAGGACAGCCTCTCTCAGTGAGCACTGGCCACTGGCTAAACAGCACAGTGTTCATTTCATAATAAAACTTCTGAACACACGTAGAAATGTCTCTATAGAGATCTTGTAAGATGACAGTGTATTAACATTTTAATTAAACATGGAAACTGCAATCATTTTTACCATTATAGAAATACCCAACATTTTGACACATTTCAGGTATAAATTGATAGTTCCAGTCTGATAGCAAATTGAAATAATTTTCGGGTGATATTTGTAAGCTTTCCATGGTGGGAGACGATGGTATTCCCTGCAAAGCTCCAGTGTTGGCGTTCCTGCTCAGATTCCACTCCTGTAGTCTACCTCTCACCAGCTGGCTTCCAAGCACTCTCCCCACAGCTGGGCTCACTGATGGACTAACGTGTTTGCAAAACTCACCCCAAAAGGCACTTTACTTTCCCTGGTAGATGCCAGTGCTTTTCTGGCTGGGAAGTGTGGCGAGTGTGACAGGCATGCTTGCATCTGAGTGCTTGCTGGCACAGCTCAAGCTCACCATCACAGAGACCCACGGTGTTGTGATGGCTACTACAAACAGGGATCCCGGGCTCAGAACACTTTTGAACTTTGGGGGCACATGGATCAGAAGTGCAGATGGAGAAGAAGCAAGAGCTCAAGCAATCCAGGTCTAACTAGTTGGGTTTGTTTTGGAGAAGACTCACACAAGGGCATTTCACAGCTCTACATCCAACCTTTCAGTTCATCAGAGGGACATACACAAACCACAGTACGAGGGCTTCCCTCGGTGCCACCAGGGCATGCCCATATGGCTCCATGGTTCCAATCTTAGGCAAGAACCCCACCTAATGAGCTATATTCCTGGTCCTCTCTAAACCGTTCTGACAATTGTCTTTCTTCCTCCAGTGACATGACCCAGGGGCTGTTCTGGAGGGGGTCTTAACATATATGTTATATAAATTTCAACAAATGTTATCATATTTATTTATTGGATAGAGGCAGCCAGAAATTGAGCGGGCAGGGGGTAGGTAGAGAAGGAGAGAGACAGAGAGACACCTGCAGCAATGCTTCACCACTCTCAAAGTTTTTCCCCTGCAGGTGGAGAGCAGGGACTCAAACTCAGCTCTTTACATATTGTACCATGCAGTCAACCAGGTGCACCACCACCCAGCCCCTGAATGCTTGTTTGGTTTTTTTTTCCTGCATTTTAGCCCAAAGACTTCCCACGAGTTTATCTTACAAAGCAGTATGAAAACTAAGCTTACTTAGATGAAAACTTTGTCACATATTCTCTGTGGCAACTCCCTCCCTTCCAAATCACCACCACCTCCACCACACCATCAGTGCAGTCACAGCGTCCGTTGCTGTCATCACTATCACTTCTTCCACATCACCACCACCTGCATCATCACATTATCACTACCATCATCAGTATTATCTTCAACATCAAAATATGCATTTTCTTTTTTAAAAATTTTATTTATTTATTTTCCCTTTTTGTTGCCCTTGTTGTCTTATTGTTGTTGTAGTTATTATTGTTGTTATTGATGCCGTCATTGTTACATAGGACAGAGAGAAATGGAGAGGGGAGGGGAAGACAGAGAGGGGGAGAGAAAGACAGACACCTGCAGACCTGCCTCACCACCTGTGGAGTGACTCCCCTGCAGGTGGGGAGTCAGGGGCTTGAACCGGGATCCTTACTCTGGTCCTTGTGCTTTGTGTCACATGCGCTTAACCTGCTGCGCTACCGCCTGACTCCCAAAATACGCATTTTCTTTTTGGCTCTGATTTGAGAAAGAAATCCACACTTGGACAGACAGGACTCTTATATTGCTGATGAGAGCCAGCTGCCTTGCTTTGGGTTGCCTGGCTCTTGTGACCCCCCCACCCCCCGAGAGGGGAGGAAGCAGTGGACAGTTTCCTACAAGGCCACATATGACTCATGGGTTCACCCCTCTTGAAATGTGAGTTACCCCCATGCCCCCATCCCATGTCCCCAGAGCACCAACACCCCAGCCACACTGGGTCCGACTCCTACTGTCTCCCTCCCACCCCACCCCTCCCCATCCCCACCGCCCTGCACCAGAGTCAGTCCTGGGTTGGTTTTGCTGGCCTTTTTTCCTTCTTGCTTTGTGTGTTTATGCTGGGCACCTGAGAGAAAGCACCTGGCGCTTCCTTTCCCCTGCAGCTCCCTCATGGGCCTTCTCTTTTCTCCCAGCCAAGCAGGGGCACTTACAGACTTCATGGTGCAGACAACTCAAGCTTCTAGGCTTTGAGAAGTGATGGCATGAAGACATCTGCTCTTGGTGCTTTAGCTGGGTGCCTAGTGGTGGGATTGCTGGATCATAGGGTAGACCCAGTTTGAATGTTTTGAGAAATCCCTACTATTTCAATAGGGCAGCCCTCTCTCTCCTCAAGTCTGCAGCTCTAGCTCCTGGCCCATCAGTGTGACCCAGCTCCCAGCTCCTCGCTCTCAGCTCCCAGCTCCCAGCTTGCTGGAGGCTGGCTTGCTCCGCACTCCTGAAGAGGAAGGAGAGATGCCAAACATTTGTTCATGTGGGTCGTCTATATGTCTTGCCTGGTGAGCAATCTGCTTAGTTTTTATCTCCATTTTTATGGTATTTTGTTTTAGTTTGGCTTGGTTTTTCCTTTCTTTTTTCTTTTCTTTCTTTCTTTTCTTTCTGTTATTGAGTTCTCTGAGTGCTTTATATACTGTGGACATTAGCCCTTTGTCCGTTGTACAATGCGTGAGCATTTTCTCTCCATTCAGCAGGATGTTTTGTCTTGATGATAGTTTATTTGGCTCTGCAGAGGCTTTTTAGTTTAACATAATCCCCTTTGTTTAGTTTTGCTTTTGTTTCCCTTGCCATTGGTGCTGAATCGGTGAAGACTCGAAATAACAGATTTTACTAGAAGGAGATTTTCAGGGAAAAGACAAACAATGGGTGTGTCGTGCTTTCTGTTCTTCCACGTCCCACTCAGGCTTTGCAGTCTGCTTGGCCTGGCGGACACCCATGGGACTCAGAGAGGAGTGAGTGAGCTCTGGGTGAGTTAAGGATTCTTCCTAAGGACTCCTCCCTCGCTGTCCCCATACCCGACCCAGACACAGCGTAAAAGCCACCCGCTGTGACAAACTGTCGGCTGTGCTGCAGGTTCTGAAAAAGCCTGCCAGGGGAAAAAAAAAAAAAAAAAAAAAAAACCAGGACGTGAATGGCTAAGGCAGCCTGGCCACATCGTGGTGGAGGCAGGCCGTGAAGTGTGCTGGCCGCATCTGCGCCCATCTGACGGGTGGTGCCCCGGGGCTGGGGCAAAGGCCTGGCCACCCTAGACATCACCAGGGGCCCTGCTGTCCCCTTTCTCAACTCCAAACCCTGCAGATCTCAGCCCACGCACCTGCTGCAAATCTGCAGGCAAAGTTGGCTGCACGGACATCCCTCAGCCCAAGACTCAGGAGGATTTGCTGGCCACCTGGGGACCCTGAGAATGGGACTATGCAGAGCGCAGTGCATGGTAGCACCAGGCGGGATGCCACCAGGCTCACACCTGACAGAGACTGGGGGCTGTAAATTAATGAAGGAGACACCTGCAGAGCTTGGGGGAGCCCCCCCACTCCACCTCACAGGCTTATCAAAAGCCTATCAGGTGCACTGTGGTACTTTCACATCAAGTATTAGAGCAGAACCCCCACAAGCATGTCTGAGAAGGACCTATAAGAATGATTATTGGGGTAGTCGGGTGGTAGCACAGCGGGTTAAGCGCACTTGGCGCAAAGCACAAGGACCAGCTAAGGATCCTGGTTTGAGCCCCCAGCTCCCCTCCTGCAGAGGAGTTGCTTCACAGGCGGTGAAACAGGTCTGCAGGTGTCTATCTTTCTCTCACCCTCTCTGTCTTCCCTTCCTCTCTCTATTTCTCTCTGTCCTATCCAACAAGGATGACATGAAATAACAACAACAATAATAACTACAACAATAAAAAAGGGCAACAAAAGGGAATAAATAAATAAATATTTTTTAAAAGAATGATTATTGGGTGGGGTGTAGCATAAAGGTTATGCAAAGAGACTTTCATGCCTGAGGCTCTCAAGTCCCAGGTTCAATCCCCCACACCACCATAAGCCAGAGCTGAGCAGTGCTCTGGTAAAAAAAAAAAAAGAATGATTATTAAATAGGTGCAAACTTGGATTCCAAAAGACTTCCCAGTGGCCTGCCAACTGCACTGGCTTCCTAGCTTGCTGAGAGAAGGTCCAGGGGTTCAGCACCTATTGGCAGGACGCCTGGCACTGCCCTGGGGAGGTGAGGCTAGGCTCAAATCTGCTGCCCAAGAAACTCTCCAAGTCCACTCAGACACAAAGTCCACACCTCATCAACTCCAACCACAGTCCCAGGCTGTCAGCTTCAGGGACTTTAAACACATTTGCAGTAGGAAGCTCAAAATTACTGAAGACCTCCAAGCTGAAGCATGCTTTTTAAATGACAATGTGATGAACTTTTTCAAATGGCAATGAGAGGAACCATTTCAATGGGAAACAAAACAAAAAACACATTTCACAGGCTTCCAACATCTCAGTCCATAGGGCTGAACTGTAAGTGTGGCTCCCACTGGCGTCGGAAACCACACTTTCTTTTCTGAGTCTCCAGTTCTCTCCTGCTACAGAGCCTTTTACAGAGATGAATGTTCCAGAACTGGGGACCTGGCTCCCAAGAATTTGCCTCTGATGAGTCCAAGATGACTGTTTCAGCTAGATTTTTATTTGTAAAAGAGCAATGATTACACATTTGTTCTAAAAAGTTAGCGTGTTCTGAAGAAACTGCAGCCAGGGAGGCAAGGAAGACCTTGCCTCCTCCTTGGAGGAGGCCACCTCCAAGGGGTGGCCTCCTCCCCCCTCCCCGCTGCAGCCCATGTGACCCCCAGCCCCTCCCTCCCTCTGTTTTGCTAGCTCATTAGGTCTTTAAAAGAAAATGCAAATCCTCCTCTCTTCATTAACTCATCTTAGAAAATAACTCAGATGTTCCTAATTTCCCGTCTGATTTATCAGACGGGTCTCTGATAACTTTTGAAAGAAGTCTATTCAACATTCCGGAGGACAAAGGCCACTTTATGGAAATAAACAAAAAGACGCCCTGGCAGCACAGGGGACAGAAACGTCGCAGAGTTTGGTAAATGTTGCCTGTCGAGGGATTATCCTGGCTCTGGCAAAGCAGTGCCTCCCCCTGAAAACCATCAAAACGGGGGCAGAATCTTCTAGAACCACCCTGAAAACAGTCAAAGGGGGGGGGGCAGAATCTACAGGGATGGCTCGGGCATGACTGCGGGGAGGAACCGCAGCAAGTGGGGTCCCCTTCTCTGTGAAGGTCACACAGGTAGGACCTGCCCAGCCCCTTCCCTCCCCAGGCCCTTCTAGCATCCACACCCTGCACTGACTGTAGCACAGGACCCCGGGATCCAGAGTCCGAACAGCTCTCTCCCCAGGCAGGGAAGGAGCGGGGGGGGGGGGGGGGGTGTGTGAGTGAGGGCTTCCCTGAGGGTCTGTGAGCACAGCCCACTGGAGCTTACAGCCACCCCCACCCCAGAAATAAGAACAGCCTCCTTTTCCCGGGTAGAAACAGGGGTGAGGGCAGGGCCTCTTTTGTCCAGGATACAAGGCAAGTCTCAGGTGTCCCCGGCAGTCCTTCCTCTGCAGGGAGGGGGCTCACCTTCCCAAAACAGTTGGGGGTGAAGGGCTGGGGACAAGGGCCTGGGCAGCGGGAGGCTAGAGCTGGGGCCTGGCTCCTCCACCTGGTCCTGACTGGGGGGGGGGGGGGGGGCTGCCCTCTCCCAGCCTTGGCCAATCAGCAGGCTGGGCCAGGCTCCCCGCAGCTGGTGGCCGCAGCTTACCTGCAGGCCGCTCCTTCTGCCTCCGGCTGTCCGCTCCCTCCCACGGCTTGGGAAGCGGCGGCCCCACGGGGCTGGTGGCCCCTTGTGGAACTGTCAAAAGCAATAAATATTTTTCTTTTTATTCCATCATTAGAGCCTCTCAGAATGCCAGCCTATTGTCCTGGCCATTCCCAGAGCACTCTGGGCCGGGCGTCATTGTGGCCAGAGTCCTGAAGTGGGGACGAGGGCTGGCCCCTCAGGAATGTGTCTCCGGAGCCACACTCACCCACCCTGGCTCTGGAAAGAGCACTTGTGTTTTTAACACTGGTCCTGGAGGAGGGTGCTCGAGCCACTGCATTGTACCCACTGTAAATAGATGCTCGCGGCAGAATAGAGCGTCTTCCGTGCTAATTAGGGAACTAACTCCAGAAGCCTGAATGTCACTTGCTGGGCCCATTGTTGGGGCTGCTCCGCCCGCCACAATGTAGGTAATTGGAGTTGTACCTTTTAGAAAGCTGCCAATTTCACAGAGGAAGTGCTAACAAGACCTTTCTGGGCCATGTTTTCCTTCTTCCTTTTCAAGGAAGTTACAGACCCTCAGGAGTGGGAAGGGCGGCCGGGCTCAGGAAGCACAGTAATGAACCACTTCAGCCTCCGGCAGAGAAAGGAGGCCTCTTTTGGGGGCCCTGAGAACAGGCAGCGAGACAAAAGGTTCTGTTTAAGCTTGTTATCCCGGACATCGGAGGGCTGCACAGCGTCCCCTGCAATGACCCTCTCCAAACAAGAGTGTCAGCCTGAGCAAATAGGAGCCTCGGCCACAGCCTGGGCTTTGCAAAGCCACATGGGGGGGCAGTGTAAGGGCGGGCCTAAGGCCCAGAGCCCAGGCTGCAGAGCTGCCCAACAAAAGCCAGGACAAGGGGATGAGGAACAGTCAGATATCAGCTCCAGACAACTAGCTGGAAAGGCCTTTTACATCATTTACCAATAAAATAAAATGATTCCACCTCCAACCTTGTTCCCACCAAAGTCAGGTCTTTGCAGCCACTGAGCTGATTAATCGGACTAATTCTGAATTACCCGGCAAGAATGGACGAGAGCAGAGGAGAGGGGGAGTCTGCACGCCCCAAATGGGAAGCACTGCAGCTTTCAAATCTGACAAGTTCATCAAAATGTCTGTAGGAATTACATAAAAAATTCAGACCATAATGAAACAAATTGCTACTTACATTATAGAAAGTCTGCAAAGGCTTTTTATAGGCTTGAAATGCAGAAGTTATATAAACTGCGCAGAAAAAAGAATCAGAAATTGACCTTTACAGATGAGGGCTGAAATTAACAGTCTTCAGGGGGAAAGGAGAAACCCGGTCACAATGGCTTTTAATGCCATTTTCCCTGACTCATTTATCTAGTCGCACATCGAGGTTAGCACAAACAATGAGCACTATGTTTTCACATCTCCACCTTTGTGCAGCCACATGAATTTCTAAAACACTTAAGAGAGCACACACAAACCTGTGACCTTCGAACGGGCTTTTGGATACTCTCGACGTTTAGATAAAAAGACCAGAAAATGGAGCCACTTTTACACAGTAATGGATTCCATTCTGTTAGGTAAACAAAGCTAAATTTTAAAACTGAGCCTTTAAAACTGGGCGGTTCCGTGGCCCCGTGAGGGGCGGCTACGAAGATGGATACCTGGCGAGGGACACGGAGAGGCCCCGGATGCGGATGCGGATGCGAGTTGAGTGCAGCACAGGCCCACGGGCGAGCACAGGCCGCAGACAGGCGGGAGACAGGCCAAGCACAGGCCAGGGGACAGGCGGGGCACAGGCCAGGGACAGGCGGGGACAGGCGGGGACCGAGCCCCACGGGGTGAGCCGCCTGTGGGCGGGGCGCCAGCGCCCAGGAGTGACCGCATTTCCGACGCGCTTTGTGCCGGGCCGCTGGAGGCCGGCGGCTTTGTGCGGAGGCCGCGTCCACTCTGCGGCCGAGTCCCGCCGGGCCGGCCCAGCCCCGCCGGCCACAAAGCGGCGATTAGGCGCCTGGCGGGGTTCCGGCGGCCGCGCACGGGCGGGAGTACATTCCTGCAGACCCTACCCCAGCCCCCCCCCCCGCCCCGAAACCTGCGCGGGACAACCCCCAGGGGACCCCAGCCGCGCGGCTTAACCTGGGCGCAGAGGAGGATGCATCCCCCACCTGTCCCCGCGTGCCCACCGCGTTTCCACATGTCCCCCTAGAGTCTCCCACCTGTCGCTGCATGTCCCTTCGCCTGTCTCCGCCAATCCCCAGTCCTCCCCGCGTGATCCCACCTATTTCCCCCACTGTCTCCGTGTCCCCCCTCCCTCTCCGAGGGTTGCGCTGAGGAAGACTGGGGGAACGCCTCAGGTGCTGGAGCGCCACCCAAACGTGGCCGAAAGGTGCATTTCCTCATTTTCCTGAGTTTGGCAGCTATGGAGACACCAGCAGTGCACCCGGATTATCACCTGGAACTCAGGGCAGGAGCTGGGGAGTGCAGGGGTGCAGGGGATGAAGTGCAGGGGTGGGGCAGGGGATGCAGAGGGCACACCCGCCTGGCTGGCAGGTGTGCTGGTGTAAGACCTGGAGTCCTAACCCCCACCCTGCTGGACCCCGGGGGCCCTCAGGCCTGTCCTGTCCTCATTGCCTGGCTCCCTATGGAGGAACACCTAGGGCTGAGACCTCAGCCCACCCACACCTCACTTATAACCCTAGTGGAATCCAGCTGCTGATGCCATGGGGGGGGGCAGTTTCTACAGGCCTGGACTGAGGGATCAGGGACATCCCCATCTGCTGAGTGAGCAGTGGGCAGCAGGTACCCCAGGTTTGGGTGGGTGGGGAGAAAGGCATAGCAGGTACCCCAGTTGCGGGGTGCAGGCCTAGGACAGCAGACAGCAGGCCCTGAGCCCCTCTGGGCCACAGTCCCACCTGCACCCAGGGCCTGCCCATTTGAAGTGACCCCCAGGTGACAATGCCACTGTGGTGCAGTCTGCAGCTCTGTGAGGGACCCTACTACCACAGCTGCAGAGCCCAGAGCTCCTGGGGACTGGGGGGGGGGGGGGGACACTGCCCTCTCTCTCTTCCTGGGTAACCTTACCCTGCCTTGCTGCCTCCTATCACCATTGGGAGGGTCCTATGATGTGGGCAGTCATCTGCACTGAGAAAATGCTTTCTACTTCACTGGGGTGGGGTGCAAGTGGTGGTCAGGGGTGTCCAGGCTAGGCAGGGACTGCCCATCATACACAGGTTCATGATCAGAAAAGGGGGACAGGTGAGCTTGCAGACAGGTGAACTGAGATGACAAGTGAGCTTGGGAACAGGTAAGCTGAGGGGAACAGGTGAGCTGGAGGGACTGGTGAGCTAAGGGACAGGTAAACTGGGGGATAGGTTAACTGGGGAACAGGTTAACTGGGGAACAGGTGAGCTGGGGGAAGGAAAGCTGAGGAGACAAGTGAGTTGAGGGGAACAGGTGAACTTAAGGGACAAGTGAGCTGGGGGGACAGGTAAACTGAGGGGACAGGCGATCTGGGGGACAGGTGAGCTGAGGGGACAGGTGATCTGGGGGACAGGTGAGCTGAGGGGACAGGTGAGCTGGGGGACAGGTGAGATAATGGGCAGGTGATCTGATGGGGACAGGTGAGCTGAGGGGACAGGTGAGCTGGAGGACAGGTGATCTGACGGGGACTGGTGAGCTGGGGGACAGGTGAGCTAAGGGGACAGGTAAGCTAAGGGGAACAGGTGAGCTGGGGAGACATGTGAACTGAAGGGACAGGTGACCTGAGGGGACAGGTGAACCGGGGCACAGGTTAACTAGTGGTAGCCAATAGTAAGCAAGGGAGAAGAGGACAGCAGAGAGAGGGTTGGCCTGCCGGACAGTGTCTTATCTGTGGTGGCCAGCAGCCCAAGAGAGTGCCTGTAAGCAGTCTGGGAGCCCACTGTTGGCTGGCCAGGTAGAGCAGTCAGGGGGAGCAATGGAGCAGCAGTGTTGTAAGTGCTCTCCTCTCCTTCTCTCTCCCTCCCTCTCTGTCTCTCATGCTCTATCAAATCAAAAAGTCCACATGAATGATGGAGCAATGTAGATGTAGTGCCAGAGACGATCCTGGTGGCAAAATAATAAATAAATACTTTATAACATAGTGTTAAATTATAAAGCCAAACAGTAGGAAAGTGAACCAAAGTGTAGACAGTGGGAATTGCAATTCTTTCGGCCTGAGAATTCCAAATACTCTGCAGTTAGTTGCTACAGGAATGAAGTGAACAGAGTATAACTCAGGCCAGTACTGGACAGCACCTGCAGCTGCATTCCTGTTTCACTGGAGTCCAAGTTAGTGGGCATGCTGTCTGTTCTGTGAGTCTAGCTTCCTGACACCCAGCAGATGAGCTGCAGCCTACAGGAGGAGGATCTTCTGAACACAGAGGTGGTGGTAGGAAACCAGGTGGATTTTTCCTTCACAAGACTGAGAGAACTGTTTGCTCTGTCACACCGTGGCATGATTTTGGTAATAAAAGCATTTCAAATGTATTCTGTGCTTGTTGTGAACCAAGCCTCACAGTGAATATCTAAGAAGAGGCATGTACTTTTCTTAATAACAAATCAGCATGGTCCCACCACAGAAATTCAGTGCATGAATTTCAAGAAAGGATTTAAAGAATATTGGTTTAATAAATTAATGCTGTAGATATTTGTGTTACAATTGTTATTGGTGCTGTGTATTAACATCATACACACTGTAGATGTCCATGTTGTAAATACTGTAGCTATTCATATTGTAGATACTGTAGACATTCATGTTGTGCATATTGTAGCTACTCATATTTAGCCAGTATAGATACTCACATTATAAAATATTACAGATATTCATAATGTAGATGTTATAAGCATCTATATAGTAAAGATTGTGGCTATTCCTCTTGTATTGATAGATGCTATAGATGCTCAGATATTGTAGCTATTCACACGGTGGACACTTAAACTACTTCTATTGTAGTTATTGCAGATATTCATAATAAGGATATAGCACTCATCTAGTGGCAAGTATAGATGTTCATAGTATACACACTGTAGTTATATAATCGATACTGTATATGTTCATATTATAGATGCTGTAGTGATTCATATTGTAGATACTATACTTGTTATAGGTACTGTAGATACATTTGTGGATACTATAATTATCCATATTGTAGATACTGCACATATTCATATTGTAAACACTATATATTTTCATATTATGGATTGCTATGCTTATATTGTAGCTATTCATGTTGTGGGTACTGTAGATATTCATAGATACAGGAACTATTCATATTGGAGATAATACATTCGTATCATGACTCCTGTAGCTACTTATTAGTGTACTTAGACACTCCAGCTATTCATATCTCACAGACTGGAGACACTCACATTATAGATACCACAGGTGCTCCTGTTGGGAATACTTTAGATGCTCATATTGTAAACACTGTAGTCATCCATATCATGACACTGTAGGTGTTCATATTGAAGAGGCTCATATTGCAGACACTGTAGACATTGCCATTGTGACTGCTATAGTGACTCATACTGGAGATGATGTAGATCATCATATTATCGATACTGTAGACATTCATATTGTAAATACTATAGTTACTCATACAGTAGATACTGTAGTTACTTGCATTATACTGTAGATATCCATATTGTAAGTAATCCAGACATACTGTAGATAGACATTGTCATATTACATTATAGTCATTCATACTGTAGATACTATAGACATTCAGCTGAGACACTGTATTCATAACATCAGTGTTCATGTTATAGGTACCATATCTATATTGCAGGTATTCACTTTGTGGATACTCTAGTTACTCATGCTGTAGACAGTGTGGGTATTCATACTATAGATACTACTATTATCCTATAATAGATAAAGTAGGTGTCCATACTGTACATACTTTAGATTCTCATACTGTAGTAGACAATCATGTTATAGATACTGTAGTTCATATTGTAGAAACTGTAGAATTCACATTGCTTCATGAATTCTATAGTAGCTCAGTAGGCTGGATTTAGTGCTGCAATATGCTGTATCCACATTGTAGAGTATCATATTGTTGACACCATATTCACATTGTAATACTACAGTTATTCATACAGTAGAGACTGTAGATATTCTATTATAGATGCTTCACACATGCCTGTTACTGACAGACACTGCGGATGCTCTGGTTATTCATACTGTACATGCTGTAGCTGTTCATAGTGTATTGGCACACCTGGTTGAGCACAGGTTACAATGCACAAGGACACAGGTTCAAGCCTGCTGTCCCCACCTGCACGGGGAAACTTCACACACAGTGAAACAGTCCTGCAGGTGTCACTCTTTCTCTCCTCCTTCTCTCTTTCTCTTCACTCTCAATTACTCTGTTTCTACTCAATAAATGATCAAATAAAAAATTTTAAAAGTTGCAATGTATTGGGTTGTTGAAATATTCATGATACATTTTTGTATAGAAAAACAGAAAAATAGGGAGTCGGCCGGTAGCAGCGGGTAAAGCGCATGTGGTGCAAAGCACAAGGACTGGTGTAAGGATCCGGGTTCGAGCCCCCAGCTCCCCACCTGCAGGGGAATCGCTTCACAGGCGGTGAAGCAGGTCTGTAGGAGTCTATCTTTCTCTCCCCCTCTCTGTCTTCTCCTCCTCTCTCCATTTCTCTCTGTCCTATCCAAGAACAACGACATCAATAATAACTACAACAATAAAACAATAAGGGCAACGATAAGGAATAAATAAATATAAAAAATTTAAAACAGAAAAATAATAAAGTGCAAGGATTCTAGTTCGAGCTCCACCTCCCCTGGTATAGGTGGGTCGTTTCACAAGTGGTGAAGCAGGTCTGCAGTGTCCTTCTCTCCCTGTCTCTATCCTCCCCTTCCCTCTCAATTTCTCTGTCATATTAAAAAAAAAAAACCTAAAAAGTGGCCACAGAAGCAGTGGATTCATAGTGCAGGCACTATACCCCAGTGATAACACTGGAGGACAAAACTGGATAACACTGGAGGAAAACACTGGAGGACAAAAAAAAAAAAATCATGATTTTTCCCTACAATCCAATATATACTATATTCATATTGTAGATACTATAGCTATCCACAGTTATTCATAGTGTAGGTACTGTAGCCATAATGTAGATACTGTAGTTATTCATGTTCTACGCCTGTCAGAACATGGTACTTAGGCCAAACCTGTGGTGAGTGCTAGATGTCCCAAACTTTTAAATACAAGTTGAAGAGACAAATTTTCAGTTGTGTACAGAACCACAGCCTCGTCAAAGGAGACTATTATATAAGTTAGTACCAAAGGCCAGATGATGAGAAGTGGGTGCTAAGTGCTTCAGGGGTTCAGTGAGAAGGAGAGACAGTGCAGTGATGGAAGTGGTGACATTGCAGACTATAGGACCTGGTGACAGAGCTAGTGATGAAGCCAACACTCTCCCTGGGATGTGACTGTCCTTCCTTCCACCTGCCTCCCTCAGTTCACTTGTGTGCCTCAGCTCACTTGTTCCCTTCATGTGACCCTCAGCCTGCCTGTCCTCCTCAGGTCACCTCTCCCCAGTTCACCTGTTTCCCTCAGCACACCTATCCTCTCAGTTCACCTGGTCTCTTCAGTACAACTGTTTCCTCAGCTCACTTGTCGCCTTCAGTTCACCTGCCCCCTAGGCACACCTGTCCCCCCCCCCACTGACCTATCCACCAACTCACCTGTGGCCTCAGTAAACCTGTCCCCAGGTCACCTAACCCCCTAGCTCACCTGTGCCCCACAGACACTTGTCCCCCAGCTCACCTTTCTTTCCCTCAGCTCACCTGTGTGTCAGGACATATTTATGCTGTGTTTGCCTGACTGATAGTTAGCGGTTAGAATTCTAAATTAAAAGTGATTCCTTCAGAATTTGGAAGCAGGACCACCATTGTCCAGCGTTGTTGAGGAAGAGCCTATTCTGTTCTTGCTGCTTGCTGTCTTTTCTTGCTGCAGCCTACCATGGTCCACTCTTTGCACATCCAGGTCTGAAGTGTCTAGTTGTAGGTCCTTTCTGTGCAGACAATTTTGAGAGCTGTCTCTCTCTGGGAAACCTTTTCTTTCTTCCATTATTCTGTCCTCTAATAGGTTTTTTTCCTTCTTTTTTTAAGCCAACAGGATATTTGTTTATTCATTTAATTTTTAAAGATGTGTTTTTAAATTTAACTTGATCTATTTTAATTTTTTAATATTTATTTTCCCTTTTGTTGCCTTTTTTGTTGTTTTTGTAGTTATTATTGATGTCATTATTGTTAGATAGGACAGAGAAAGGAGGGAAAGACAGAGAGGAGGAGAGAAAGATAGACACCTGCAGACCTACTTCACTGCCTGTAAAGCGACTACCCCTGCAGGTGGGGAGCTGGGGACTTGAACCGGGACCCTTACGCTGGTCCTTGCGCTTTGCGTCACATGCGCTTAACCTGCTGCCCGACTCCCTAAATTTTATTTATAAAAAGGAAACTCTGACAGAAACCATAGGATAAAAGGAGTACAGCTAAAGATGTGTTTGTTATGAATGAGTGAAAGGAAAGAGATAAGAAGTCACTGCTGGGGACTGAACCTGTGGCCGCATGCGTGCAGGGTTCTCTGACAGCTGCGCAGCCCCAGGTGCTCTGGGACCTCCTCCCAGGAACTCTCTGAGCTGGGGACTGGGAGCAAACTTTCTTTTCTTTTAAAAAATATTTTATTTATTTATTACTGGATAGAGACCGAAATTGAAATGGAATGGGGAGACAGAGAGGGAAAAAAGACAGACACCTTCAGCCCCTTCACCACTGAAGCTTTCCTCCTGGGTCCTTGCGCACTGTAGTGTGAGCACTTAACCAGGTGCACCACCACCCGGCCCCTTCCCCTTCTTCCTTTCTTAATTTTCTTTTTTCTTTCTGCTCAATATTTTGTGAGACTGTTTCATTTTGTCATCCACTGAGCATTATTTTTACCAATTCCACTGTTCTTTTCCAAGAGCTTGCTCTTGTTCTCAAAGCCGGATTTTGTTGGGGTGAGGACATACGGAGAATCAAACCCAGAACCTCAAAGTGTGTTTGCACCATCCTGAGACCCAAGCCAGTTAATCCAACTGAAGCATTATCATCTTCCAGCTCTGCCTAGTCACGGGAGGTGGGCGAGGGATATTGGGGGGGGGGGGACTCTGGAGTCTGGGAAGGGGGGCTGAGTCATGGGGGGCTGAGTAAGGCGGAACCTGCTGAACCACAAGGTGGGTAACTCTTCCTCCTCCTGCTTCTTCTTGCTCTTCTCTCCCCCTCCTGCCCTCCCCCTCTTCTATCTCCCTCCCTCCTCCTCTCCCCTTCACCTCTTCTGCCCCTCTTCTACCCTCCTCTTCGTTTCTCCCCTCCCCCTCCTCCAGTGTCAAGGATTTCACATCTTCTCAGCAATCTAAAACATCTGGAAATCAGGTGGTGTCGTTCACTGAGTGGAGCACACACTTTGCCCAGTACAATCCACAGACTGTTGGGCCTGTTTGTCCTTCTGGTCCCCCAAGAGAGGACTTGGGGACAAAACTGCTAAAGTTTGGGGGAACAGGGCCCCTGGGGGTACGTTGGGGTGGGACCCCCAGGGAGTCAGACTCTTTGTTTGCTCTGTGTCACTGGCCCGGGAGCTGTGTAATCACTGGCCCCAGCCTCCGCCTTTGTCACCTGGCCTGAAGGGGGCCCCCTTGTTTGGGAAGTGTTTCTCCTCCCCCCAACATGGGCTGTGTTAGGAGCCTTTTGTCCCAGAGATCTGGAGCGGGGGATTAGAGAGGCCTTCCCACTGTCTCCTTGGAGGACAATGGCAGAGAGCTCCCAGGAGACCTTTGTGTGGGGACACTGCCAACACAAGCCCAGCTGAGCACTGAATCTGGGGTGGGGCCCTGTGCAAGCACCTCACTCCTGTGGGCCCCTCACAAAGCTGCCCCAGGGTGGTGGGGTAGTGGTCCCCCCATCAGCCACTGTGGAGCCCAAGGGCCATGCACTGGTGGCCTGGGGTCCAACCTGTCCCATACTGCAGCCCTGCTTTCTCACCTCTGGCTTCTGGGGAAGACCCTCCTGGGGCTCTTATGCTGGGGGGGGCTCCTGTTCCAAGCCCCTCCTGGGGGTGGGGAGGCCAGGACCCGCCCCAATGTCCTGTCACAAGGCTTCTGTCTTGCTGGTGAAGTGGGGCAGCAAAGGCCTGGTCAGTAAAGACCCACTCATGGAGGCCAGCATAAGCCCCCAGCAAGCACCACCACAGGGAGTCTCAGGGTGCAGCCCAGGGCCCCAGAGCTGATGGTATTCAGGGAGCGCTGCCTGAACTCCCATAGTGCATCAGGATGAGCTGCCCATCCTGGGAAGCAGGGGGTAGTAAGAGGCCTGGCAGGGCAGGTGCAGCAAACAGAGTCCATGCCTGAGCCTCCAGGTCCCAGGATAGCTCCAGACCACCATAGCCCAGCACTGGGCAGTGCTCCATGATGAGAGTGGACAGCGGCCATAGGTCAAGTATTTTCCTGGGAGCTTCATGCATGAGCATGTGTGTGAACATGTGTGCACCTATGCGCCTGAGACTGAATGTATAAACGTGTCTGTGCATGGCTGTGAGGTACATTAGCACCTGTGTGTACACATGTGTATGTGCCTGTGAGGATTGAGTGAATGTCTGCATCTGTGTACATGTGCATACATGATGCTTCCATTTCTGCACATGAGTGCATGTGTGACTGTGTGTGTGTATGGGGGCAGGGCTGAGCCTTCCCTCTGTGGCCCCTGTGGACTGAGCGGGTGTTAGCTCAGTCAACACATTCACAACCCCAGCCCCGTGAGGTGCCATCTCTTCCCTGTGCCTGATCCAGAAGACTCCCTCCAGAACCTTCCATGCTGCCTGGGGCTCAGTAGTCAGGCTGAGGGGGGGGGCTTTGCCCAGGGGGGGAGGTGAAGGGTCCTCCCAGGTTGTGCCAGCTTGGGCCATGGAAGGCCCACGGCTGTTGAGAGCTGAGGGCACCATTCTGTTTCTGCCTTGGGTACTCGCCACGCCGTGGTACCTGCTCTGATGGACAGTCCAGGGCAGCCTCCAAGTCATTCCCTCCCCAGACCCCAAGCAATTACAATGAGCTACGAGAGGCTGACCCCATAGCCCTGTGGTGCTCCTCCACCCTGACTCTCCTGGGTCTGTGCTGCCTCAGGTCTCTGCCTGCCTAACTGCCCCTCACCGGGGAAGCTTTGTCTTCATTGACAGTCTCTGCTAGGAGTGCTGTGCTGGGTCCTTCTCTGCCCACTGTGGAGGCTTGGGAGGAGGGGTGCAAGTGACCTTGTGTGTTCCTAGCCGTCTGTCTCTCTAGAGCCATCTGTCTCTGCATCCCTAGGCCTGTCTATCTCTGTCTCTGTCTCCTCAGGGGTTCCCCACCCCACCCATGGGAAAGTGAAGAGTGAGGGGCACAGGCCCCCCAACCCCCACCCCACCCACCGGAAAGTGAGGAGAGGCACAGGCCTCTCCCGCTCTGGGCTGCTAGGGAAGCGGGAGCACTCATCAGAAGTGGCCGAGTCTTCGTGTGCTCTTAGAAACTCCACAGAGAAAGTCTTGCTGGAAATGCAGGTCAGACCCCAAAAAGCTCTTGATCAGACTGCGGGCGGAGTCTCCCCGCGGCCTAATAGGCGGCAATCACGGCTCGAAGGCTCGGCTCCACACTCAGGCTCCCAGGCGGAGATCCAGGAGGCCAACAGCTTAAAGTTTATTATGATGAAAGCACTTAATGACAGCCAGGCCGGGGGCCGTCACTTACAGAGTGGGGCTGAGTATCAGACCCGTAGCATGCCCACCAATTTGATGTCACAATTGCTACCATAAAATGACCTTTGGTGATTTCTGCTGCCTGTGGCGGACAGTGCCCGTCACATCAGCACCGTGGCTTTCTCTGCAGACCATTATGCTGTCTAAAGCTTATTTGGCACTGCCGTGAGCCTCAACCCTTGTTATTACCCCAAAGGCCTGTCGAAGGAAAAAAATCTCATGCTCTATTACGCCACTCGATAATTCACAGTTCTTACCAGCCTGGGGAAGTGTAAGCTTTTAATGCAAATATCTGGAGAATGCAACCAGGCTGCGGTGCCCGCCGGAGCCGGAGCTGGAGCCGGAGCAGAAGCCGGAGCCAACACTCAGCCACGAAGCACCCTTCCTGCTCCAGAGGATTGGAAAAAGGTCGATGAGCTTCCCTGGAGACAGGAAGTTGTTTTTTTTTTCTTTTGTTGTTTTTTTTTAGATCTTGATGTGTGGTAACTCCACGGAAAAGCAGAAACACCATGTTTACTCCCGCATCCAGCCCTGACACAAATCTGCATCTGGGAGGCTTTATTTAATTAGGATTCCATTTTCCAGCTGCTTTGTGCTCCCGCAAAGCGCTACTGAGGAAGTGCCCTGTCCATCCCCGCACCTCCACATTGTGTATATAATTTTATAAATGATATAAAATCTGCTTCTCGTCCCTGGGGGAAAGAAAAAACCACGCGCGCGCGGCACACTGCAATTTTGGAAGGATTTAAAATATGTGATTTCTGCTGGGACCTACTGTATGAGCTGTATATAAAGCTTTTTTCAATAAGGTAAATTGTTACATGACAAACTCGTCTCCCGCCATTATCATCCGCTGTTGTGTTTAACAACAGGAGTCCCGCTCGAACAAGACTGTTGTAATGGCTGCACAAATTACTCAGCTGAAAGCTTTTCACCAGACAAAACAGTATTAATCAGCAGTTCTTATGAAGGTGCTAATTAAAAACAATTTTCTTCCTCAGTTTGCAATACCAAAGCCATCTTCCCTCGCACAGTGACTATGTCTGCTCGGCTCGGCCGCTAACCGTTGCGTCTCCCATTAGCCGTCTCATTACATGTCTGTTTGCAAGCTGGCTGGCATTTTAAGGGTCCCAGTACGACCTGTTTTCACTATTTAAAAATGTATTAATTGAAAAGTCAGGGGAAACAGAGAAGGCTGAGCAGGGGCACAGGGCAGGGGGTCCTGGGAGGGGGGCAGGGGGTAAGGGGACAGCTCAGGCCAAATGGGGCTCAGGCACCAGCACCAAACCGAAGACAGCCTGCTAGGATAGAGGAGCCACGATTCAATTTGTCTGCTCCCTACCTGCCCTTACTGTCAGCCACTAGCTGTGGCCTAGGTTGGGGGCACCGAGGACCCTAGGTTGCCTCACCCACTGCCTGAGTGCCCCCATGCCTGCCTACCCTGTAAACAAAGGTCCTGACTATAGTCAGGGCTGAAATAAGTTCGAAGCTGACCATGCACAGCTGGGCTATGTAGACGTCAGCTGGCTGGAGGAAGGGGCTGCCCACTGCCTCCTGAGAAGGCCAAGCCTTGAGAGAAGTCGTGCCCCTTGCCAGCAGGGATAAGGGCAGCAAGCCCTGGCCGCCCTGCCTGCCTGCTGAGTCTTCCTCACTGAGATGGGGACATGCCCCATCCACTGGCCCCCAGTCCCTCCGCTTGCACTGAACAGTGGTCCCCAAACTCATTCCACAGAAAGGCAGTGGCAGATCCCACCCACTTGGTGTGGGAAAGGAACGGCTCTGCTCTGGACCACCAAGGCCCGGCCAGACAAGTTTCACACCCCAATTTCCTGCTGGACACGAGGGCCTGGTGTTCCATGGAGTCCATTTCCACACTGCCAGCAGTCGAAACTCCACACACCACTGGGGGCCTTTGCGGCATTTCTGCCCCTCCACGAGATAGAATGCTCTTCCTGTCACAGTGGGCTGTGCTGTCACCAGCAGTTGGCTCGGGGTACCCAGCTGGGCAGAGAAGAGGGGTCCAGCTGCAGAGCCGAAGGGGCAAAGAAGAGCAGGCGGCCAGCAGGCAGGCTCCTTGGGAAGGAAAACTGCAGGGAGCATCAGAAGGCAGGCCCTCAGCCTCAGCCTCAGCCTCAGCCTCAGCCTCAGCCTCGGCCTCGGCCTGGAGCAGCTCTGTTTCCCTAGCATGTGGGCAATGCCCAAACTGCTCTAGAGCACCACAGACCTGGAGGCAGTGAGCCTTGAGCCATCCCACTGGCTGGTGGGATCTGGCAGCCACTGCTGGGTATGTCCAGTGTGGGCAGCTGGGGCCCCCCCTCAGATATGGAGGGAATTCGCACCACCTCTAGTTTACTTTTTAAAACATGGTTTCTCCCTGAGAAATCAGCACTAAGTCTTGACACCCAAAACATAGGAAATGCACATTGAGTCCTTGCCAATCCGTGCATTTCCTAAGGAGAAAAATGGAGATTTCTTTCTCAGGCTGCGTGGTCCTCTGTTTCAAAAGATAAAAGAACCGGACCCGTTCAGGTGCTTCTGAGGGACCCAGGCTCTTTGTCTGGCAGATTCAGTTGCAGGTTTTACAGAAGGAATAATTCCCGCTGTCTTTTCTCCGGCATAAGTGGGACTGCCTGCCCTATGCTGCCTTTTGAGACATTCTGAATTCTAATTTTTAAACAAGGACGCATGGAGCCCGCGTGTGGCTCTGGTCTCCAGGGAGCCGGGCCGCTACTCGGCTAAGTGGCTGGTTTGCATGGCTCTGCTCTTTATCTGGCGCTGAGAATAGGCTGCAGTCTCATCCAAAGAGGCATAAATTGCTGTTATTGTGATGTTAGCCCATCACTTGGCATTGCAATTCAAGTTTTTGTGAGAAGGAAATGTGTGATCTAAGTGCGAGCTGACCCCTGCCTTCCCCGTGCATGGAGGTGCTCTAATGGAGCAGAAGAAGTGGAGGAGGCCGCGCTGAGCAGTGGGAGCCGGGCAGCGAGGCCGCTGTCTTCATGGTAGCTTGGTTTGTTTAACGTGCCGAGCTCTCTCCTGGCCCAGGCGTGAGGCCGGGCATGGAGTCCTCCGCAGGCTGCTCGCAGGGTCCCCCACAGCCTGGCCCCAGGCTGGAGTAGCGGTGGACACGAAGCCTGAGGCAGGTGGGCTTTCATCATAGGTAGCACAGTGTGAGCCCCCGGCCCTAAGCTGATGATGAGCCTGGATGCACCCACCTCTGCACAGAGACTGATCACACTGGACTGGGGGAGGGTCTTTGATCGGTCAGCCAAAGGGAGAGGTGAGAGTTGAGGCCATCTGCTACAGGTGGAGCCAGAAGTGGCTGGGATGTCTTTATTTTTGTCTCAGAGAGGGTCACAGAGCCCACCAGCATCAAGCTACAGAGCCCAAGGAAGGAGCTGGCACCAGGGGATGGCTTCTCAGAAGGAGGACAGTGCTGGCTGACTGGCTGAGTCCCTGCAAGTGTGCACTGTGAACAGCTACCTAGAAACAAAGGCTGGGCCTAAGAGCAGACCAGAAGGGGTGCAGCATTGTGGACGGCCCCTTCCAGTGGGCCAGGCTGGGGGCCCTGGGCTGGGGACTGTGGGCTGGAGGACATGGGTTGAGGAGGCCTATGGGCTGGGGAGGCCTGTAGGCTGGTGGGGGGAGCCTATGGACTAGGGAGACCTGTGGGCTGGGGGAGCTTGTGGACTAGGGACTGTGGGCTAGGGAGGCGTGTGGCTGGAGCTTGGGTCATGTGGGGGGGGCGGCTGTTTGGGTGTCAGTCCAGTGCCCCACCCACATCCTCAGAAGCAGAGTTACTACTGGTGCTGGGTCAGGAGCAGCAGGAGAGGATAATGGAGGTTCTCTTCATACACGCCTGGCCTTTCCCGCTTCAGCTGAAAAGAGAAGACGGAGGGTGAGGAACTGCAGGAGGAGCTCCAGGCCAGCATGTGGGGTGTGGGGAGATCAGCCTCCACGTGGTTCCGAGAAGGAGAACCCCTAGACTTGGGGAGCTGGTGGCCCTGGGCGCTGGCCCCCACCTGCAGGACACCACGTGCTGACCTCCTAGCATGGCTGGGCCCAGATGCCACAGCATCTAGGCTCCTGGGAGTCTTGGGCCACCTGGTGTCCCACTGCCTCCAGGGGCTAGGCAACGACTTGTGACCCGAATCCCTATCCTAGGAGCTGGGGTGTGGCCTGGTTGGCCTGATAAGTCCATCCCCAGCAGGGACTGGGAGCCTGAGTGATCCCTCTAGGGCAAGGCACAGTAGGACCCTTCGTGCACTCCGTGGCAGTGTTGCTATCGTTAGCATGGCCTCATGATCAGCCTGGGGGCCCACTGCCCAGGACATGTGCACTGGCCCAGCAATCTGGCCAGGTGAGGAGAGAGGCTTGCTGGGGGACAGGGAAGGAACATGGCCACAACAGCTCAGTCATTGATACCCCACCCCTGGCACTGTGAGGCCCATAGGCCCAGATGAAGGGAGTCACTTGGCTGTAATGGGGCTTTGCATCCCAACCTCTGGGCCCCCTGCACACACAACATTTTGGGGGACATTAGGTCTGTGGCGCTCTGGAGCTGCAGGTCATCCCTGAGGAGGCTGCACTTATGGCCTCAGTTCATCACAAAGAAGCAGAAAGGCACCTTGGGTACAAGGACAGAGAGGACAGTGCCCCACAGCGGGATGAGGAGGGGCCACAGGGTGTGAAGAGGGGCCACAGAGGGTGAGGAGGGACCACAGGAAGTTAAGAAATGACCACAGGGTGATGACAGGCTAGTGGGGAGGGTGCAGAGAGAACAGGCCATGGGAGTGAGGAAGAGTTCTGGTGTGTCCTGTGAGCATTCACCCTGAGGGCGCCTGGGGTGTCCTGAATGTCCATCCTGAGCTGTCCACCCTGGGGGGCCCTAGTATGTCCCATGTCATCCTGAAGTGTCCGGTGTGTCCTATATGAGTGTCCACCCTGAAGTGTCCAGTGTGCCCTGCTGTGTCCACCCCGAGGTGTCCAGCATGTCCTGTTGTGTCCACTCAGTTTCCTGCTGGAGGCCAGGAGGGCAGGCGGGTGGTAGAGCCTGAGAAGGTCGCAGCAGCCGAGAGCTGGTGGCTTCGTTTTGGTGACAGGCTTATGTTGAAGGGAAGTGAAATTTCACAGTTAACAATGAGAGGTGAAAAGTTTACAAGGCGAGGTGCCCTGATCTGACGGTGACGGCTTCACGGGCGGCTGCCTGGGCCCCCAGTGCCAAGCGGGGCTTGTCACTCGCAGGCAGCTGTGGGCACGGTGTTAATGCGGGAATGAAAATGCATGACTGCGCCCCGCCGGGTAACAGGATTAGGGCAGCACGCATTATCACTGCGCACAGTCCTGCAGCTGGGCCAGGCAGGAGACAGGGCACCGCGTGGGGAAGCCACACACCAGGACAGCCTGCCCGGGAGGTGGGGGGAAGCGTGGCTGCAGGTAGGCAGTGAGAGCTCCCAGGCTGCCTTGCACTGGGACAGAAGACACCTCACTCGCTCCCCTAGGATCTGTTCCCTCATGCAGTGACCATACAGAACCCAGCATCCCTATGCTCGGCAGACCCCAGGCCATGGGCCCCCCCCCCCCCCACCAGCATGACCATGGCTCCCCTGCTCCCCCTGCTGAGAACCACTGGGCTGTGCTTTGGCTGTCCAGGCCCAGGGTCACCCAGTCTGAAGGGTGGGAGATTGGCAGAGCTGGCCCAAGCCCACCATTCCAGAAGCTGCATCAGCCCTGAGACCCCTGGATGCTGTAGGTATTGCCATGTGCTCTGTGGATGAAGAGGGGTGACCACAGAGGTGGCATCCAGGAAACACCTTGGCCCAACACCTGCAGCCTCTGTGCCACCTGAACCTCCCTGACCATTGCATGTCTATCTGTAGGGAACCCTGCCCCGAGCCCCAGAGGTGAAGGTCCCCACCTAATGACAGCCCTGCACCCCTGCCCCAAGCTGCTCTTGAATCAAAGGGTTTCCTGTGCAGCCACATGCTGACTCCTACACATGCTTGTACTGCTCCTGAGGAAGCATACGGGCACAGATCGGGGGGGGGGGGGGCACACATAGGAGCTACAAAGCCCTGCTGTCCTGGGTGGGGACGACGCCCATGCCTGCCCACCTGCCCACAGATCACCTTAGAGTGTAAGTCTGACATGTGTGTGTCGTAGTCCTCCTGCATCTGCACGGAAAAGCCCGCCTGCTCGGCCAGCCCACAGAAGTGCTCCAGCGTGTCCCCACGGCGGGGCGCAAACACCACTGCCCGGCCCTGCAGGAAGAAGAGAGGCTGTGAGGCCAGGGCCACTTCCTCAGGGACACAAGACACAGGACAAGGGATGGGGGGCATGTGGACCGGACACCAGATACGAAACATGTAGCAATCTGCAACGTCCCCCACAGAGAACCCGACATGTCCCCTCTGCTGCAGAGGAGAGCTCCAGTCCCCATCTCTTACTTTGCCCCACCCTCTCATTATGGGAGACATTTGAGGGCCCCAGCAAGAGATGGTTCTAGTGGGAAGTCCCCGAATGGCTTCTTCCTCTGCTCATGCTCAGATGGTGAACTCCAGAATGTTCTCTAACCTCTGGGAACTGGGCCAGTGCCCCCCACCCACCTCCCCACCATCATGGTCAGTGGTCAGCAGTCCAAGGCCTTCCTGCATCCGTGCCACCTTCCAACTCCACCATCAGGCCAGGACATCTGCTCCCTCTTGGAAATGCTCAAGAGAATCTGAGGCACATGAGGGAAGAGACTGCCAGCATCTGTTGCCAGCTAGTGCTGACCAGAGCCCACTGAGGACTCCAGTGGCAGGCCCCTTCCTGTCTTGACCCCCCACCGCCCACTGGTGACACTGAGATGTAACTGTTCTGGGGCTAGGCCTAGTCAAGTTGCTACGATGCTTGATGGAGCAAGCAGATGCAATGGGAGCACCAGGGTGGCCAATCAGAAACGTCCATGAAGAAGATGGGAAAGAGGGTGAAGTGGCCCATAGTCACACAGGTCAGCGTTCTTTAAGAGATGGGAGAGCCCGCAATGCTACGTGCCAGAGTCTGGCTATGCTCAGGTCTCTGTTTCTTTCACGAAAATAAGTGAACAAATCTTGAATGAGAGAGATGCATAAAAAGATGGCAGAGGCCAGGGAGGCGACTCAACACAGACCACAGGACTTGCAGGCCTGGAGTCCAGGTTCAGTCTCCAGCACCACACGTACCAGAATGACCAATGCTCTGTTTCTCTCCAATGAGACAGATACATTTAAAAATAAAAAGATAGCAAATTAAAAAACAGACAGGCACCAGAAGGAAGACCTGAGTGCTGGGTGGGCCACTGAGTGCAGGGCTTTCCAGGAGGCTGGGGCCCAACTAAGGGGCTATGGTGTCACTAACCTAGTCAGATTCCTGCAGCACCACAGCAAGGGGCACCCACACTCAGGAGATAACTTGTTTTCTTCCTTTGAATGGATGTATATTAACTCTGCTCAGGCTGCAGGGCCTCCTCCCAGAATGGCCCAGCCACACAAGAGTGGGGACAGACTCTGTAATTTCCTCACAGGCATAATGGGTGTCTGCAGGCAGAAACATGCACGACATTTCATGCCACGCTTGGCTTCATTGTGGCCTAATGTTTATAATATGTAAATAATGGCTTCCTTTTAGAGTGGAGAACTTTTAATATACAGATTCATCTGAAGTCCTTTTTCTTTAGCATAAACAGAAATAAAAAGGAAAATATTCTTTTGCAATAAATAAATGCCAGTGGTAAAGGTACCCAGCGAAGGGGTTTGGAATAAAAGGACCAAAGTCAAAGAAAACTTTCAGCATCACACTCCACTCGCACAGGCAGCCATCACTATCAAAGCCAAAGACTTGAGACGTTCTTTGATAGAAAATAATCTCATGCTATCTTTGAAGCGGTTTCATTTATTTTGCTGCCCACGGTGCCCTTATCAGAAGGCCATGAGTCAGAAGTTTCCCAGTTACGATTAGGATGAATCTGCTAGATCAGAAGGTCCAACTGAAGTTGGACATAATACGCATTAAAGTATTACACGGCATTAGTCCTGACGCTGCCCATCCGCCATCCTGCACACACTAATTGCTCAGACCTCGAGAAGGGAGGACAGAGGAGCTACTCACCCCAGGCCGAAGCAATCTCTGGATGGTGTGCACCAGGCTGGCTCTGTAGGGGTCCAGGAATAGGCTGGAGGAGAGAGGGCACAGCAAATTGGCTGAGTCAAGTCCCGTGGACCCGGGGGGGGGGGGGCACAGAGCTGATGCACAGACTTGTTGGACTCTGACAGAGACGGTGCCCCTCAGGGACCCCTGTGGTCAGGGAGCCAGCCACAAGGACACTGGGTCCTACAAAACTGGATGAATGCCCAGTCCATAGGCCAGGCCTCAGGCGCTGAGGGAGTGTGTCTGGTCCTGGGAGACTAGCCTCTCTAGACTTTCCACTCAGCATGATATGAGGCCACTTTCCACAGACTCCAGCCCATCATGCCTATGGCTCAAGAGGGGGAGAATTTGCACCTTATGGAGCTGTAGCGAGACTGCATCCACACAGCAACCTGGAATCTGCAGCATCAAGCTCAGAGCCCAGGCTCAGCCACGTGCCAGAGACTAGGCTCAGCCGTAAAGACCATAGGCAACAAGGACCAGAGACCACAGGCTACAAAGATCACAGGCCAGAGATGGCAGCCCATAGAGACCACAGGCCACAGACACCACAGGCCACAGAGACTACAAATCACAGAGACCACAGGCCGCAGAGACCACTGGCCACAAAGCCAAGAAAAACTGGATTCTCCTTGAACTCATGCTTGTTCCCAGGTGGCCTGGTTTCCCCTCTTTCTCTGATCTCAAGGATTCCATGGCTGCCTGGCTCCCGCCTGGATTAGTGTGAGCTGTGTTCCCAGTGCTTCCCTGGCGGTGGCATTGGGCTTCCTAGTCTAGGGCTGGCAGGTAGAGCTCCATGGGGGTCACAGTGGGGTTCAGACATAGGGAGCCACTGCCAACTTCCACGGGGAGCTGGACCTGGGTGCATATGACTCCAGCCCTCAGCAGGAGGTGTGGGCACCCACTGACTACATGTGACTCACGGCCTGTGGCTACAGTTCTCAGCTGCCACCACTGGCCAGGGAGACAAGTCACTCTGTGCTATTTCTAACCTGGCCAAGAGCATATGTCAGCCAGAGCCGCCTTCCCTCTGCGTGTCTCAGGCACAAACAGGAAGCAGTGATGTGTGGGACCTTGCACGAGGCTGCTGTTCTGATCTGGTCTTTGTATGCAGCATAGACACAAGAGGTCAGAGGACAAGAGTGTGGCCTCAGACACCTGTGAAGCTGTCCTTCCCCAGCCCTACTTCTCACTTACCTGACCTAACTCACTGCAGGCAGGGCCTCAGACCAAGGCTCTGGTCACTGGGAGGTCCTACCCCTCCCTCTGAGATCCTCCCTAGGAGGTGAGAGCCATGAGGAGTGAGAGCCTCTTGATTTGAAGGAAAGAGATGAAAAGGGCCACAGAAAGGAGAAAAATCTCAGATGCAATCACATGGAATTGATCTCTCACCCAAAGAAGCTTTTTTTCTTTCTACTTTATTAGCGAAAACAAAGGGAAATTGAGAGGCGAAGGGATATAGAGAGGGAGAGATCAGCTTCACTACTCATGAAGCATCATCTCCCTGCAGGTGGGGAGTGGGGACTTGAACCCTGGTCCTTGCACAAAGTGTGTGCTTAACAGAGTGAGCCACTGCCCAGCCCCTTAGAGAAGCATTTCTTAGAAGAGCAAACAGACCGGGAGCCGAGTGGTAGTGCAGCAGGTTAAGTGCACATGGCACAAAGTGCAAGGACTAACATAAGAACCCCGGTTTGAGCCCCTGGCTTCCCACCTGCAGGGAGGTCGCTTCACAAGCAGTGAAGGCAGGTCTGTAGGTGTCTTATCTTTCTTTCCCCCTGTCTTGCCATCCTCTCTCGATTTTTCTCTGTCCTATCCAACAATAACGGCAATAAACAACAAGGGCAACAAAAGGGAAAATTTGCCTCCAGGAGCAGTGGATTTGTAGTGCAGGCACCCAGCCCCAGCAATAACCTAGAGGCAAAAAAAAAAAAAAGCTAACAGACCAGGTTCCAGTAACTTAGGAAGCATGTTTCCTATAAAAAATGGCATTCAGTTAGTGACTGTACTTCTGCAGTGAGCACGGCCCTCTGTGCACTGTGCTATCCTGCGGGGAAGCCTGCTCAGGGCTGATGTCACCACCGGGTTTGCCAAGACCCCAAACTTTCAGATTTAGAACCTGACAAGCAAACTGCAAGCAGACTATCGGCAACTGTCGATGCCTCCCCTGTGCAGAAAATTATTATTCAACACACACAAATACATGGGATTAGTTGAAATAATCACTAAGGGTTGATACGTGTTTATCCTCTAACTTAGGATCAGACATTTATTAACAATAAGCAGACTGGACTGAAAGAGAAGAGAAAGTATCGAATGTAAACGATTTTTAAAAAGCCGGCACCTGACAGCGATTTCAACATTCTCATCTGCATAACAATAAATGTAATTTCATAATGCTCGTTTTATGTGTAATTAAATATCATAATTGACTACATTGGAAATAGTAGATAGCAAACACACATTCTAAGAAGAGCTCTTCCCTGAAGATATGCCCGATATGTTTATGTGCTGGGGTGTGTGTGTGTACACACACGGTATCCCTCCTATCAACAGCCAGACTGCTCTAAGAAGTACGCTAATTGAGCTGTTGTGTTGATAAACTCCTTTTCTGCAGACTGTTCCCACCCGAGCCATAATTATTTGCAATTTGCCTAAGTTGTCCATTTGCCGATACGTCAAGCATGAAACAGAGGCAATTCCAGAAAATGGAAATGCTTCTCAAAATCAATCTTTGGGAAATAATGTGGTAGAAGTTCCTGTGATAGCTGAGTACCTTGGGACTGCCACGTGGAGATGAATATTAATCTGCGGAGGTGAAGGTGCTTTGTGCTTCATTTGCCGGCTGCTCAGCCCTGGAGGCGGCGGGCCTGGCTGTGGGGCCTGCTCCAGGAGGCCTTGCTACTTACCAGTCAGCGCACACCACGATGTCAAAACGTCCTTCCAGCTGGGCGACGTCTGCCTCATTATCCCATCGCAGAACGCTTGAGGAGAAAAAGATTTTAGAAATTATACTTGGGTTCCCCCCTCCTTTTGATTTCAAGCTATTAGCATTATTTTTGTGGCACTTGAAATTATTTAAAAGGGATATACAGATTACTCCAAAAGGTATAATAGGAAAGTAGGGGTGCCAGTGTCCCTGCAGTATTCTACTTTGCTCGAGTCTTAGAGAGGAAGATGCCATCAGTGCACAGGTTAGCGTCTGAGGATTCTGTCCACCAACGCAGCTCTCAGACCCCGTGGTGACTGGGAGCTGAGGGTGACATGCAGAACCCTCAAAGATGGGTAGAGGGAGGCCATGCGAGCCCCCATGGTTCTGAGTTAGGTGCAGGCAGAGTTCACCTGTGGGGACCCCGGCTGGCCTGGCCCCATGTGCAGTCCCTGGGGTGCCTGATGGCGGGGTGACCCCCATCAGTCCATCAGCTCAGCCAGAGCTCTGCTTTTGTCTGCTCTGGTGCAGTCCTGCTCGGGTGCAAGACCAAGTCTCATTCAGGAAAGGCCACAAGCCCTTCTCAGGAGTGCTGATATATGCTGGAGGTTTAACTTTCTGAACACAGAGGTGCTTGAACTCATTGCCAATGAAAGTACCTCACAGACTGAGCATCTGACTCACAATAACCCTCCTCACAGAGCACCTAATGCATGCCAACCCACAAAAGCACCCACTGTGTGCAATCCCCTCATAGATCACCTACAGTGTGCCAAGGCCCCCTTCATAGAGTACCTACTGTGTGTCAGTCCCTCACAGAGCATTTACTGTGTACAAGGGTCCCTCAAAGTGCCTGCTGTGTGCCAAGGGTCTCCTCACAGAGCACCCACAGTGTGTCAGTCCCTCACAGAGCACCTACTATGTGCCAGTAGCTCACAAAGTGCTTGCTATATGCTAGTAACCCCCTCACCCCCGAGTGCTTGTTGTGTGCCAGGACCTTCTCATAGAGCACCTGCTGTGTCAGACCCTCTGGACTCCCCACAAAGCACCTACTGTGTGTTGCCTTCCAGCTCCCTTGCAGAGCTTGCAGGGGTGGCTGGCAGGGTGTGGACACTGACCCTCCCTGTAGGGCTTGCAGGTGCAGACAGGTGCATCAGCAGGTGCTGTGGAAGGGTGGCCCCTGTGTTCAGGACAAATCCTGCTGAGGCCCTGGGGCCTGGCCACGTAGTCCATGGCACCCCATGGAGACCACAACAGTAGCACTGGGGTGCCACGCAGCCCACAACATACTGGGGAGACCACAACAGTGATGGGGGGCAGCAGGGCTGAAGTTCTGTGCCATGACACCATTCCTCAGCTAATCTCCACATCCTGAGGAGAAGCAGTCTCAGAGCAGCGGGTAGGGCAGGAACAGGAGTGGCAGAGACAGAGAGGGGACAGAACAGAGATGGTACAGAGACAGACTGTAGCAGAAGCAGAGACAGACAGCGACAGAGACAGGCAGAGCAGAGGGCAGCAGGCCCAAGTAGGATGCACAGGAGCAGTAGGCCAAGTCAGGGGAGGCTAGCAGCCAGCACAGGTGGGAGACCCCACTGCTAGACACACCCTGCTGGACATCTAGGACACAGAGGCTCTGACAGCAGAGGGCAGTGAGGCCTGAGGAGGGAAAGGGTAGGGAGTCTCAGAGCTGTGGGGGCCACCCCAGAGGCTGCTAAGCCAACACCCACAACAGGAACCCTCCCCAAGCAGACAGGGGCTGTAGACCTCACAGGCCTGGTGAAGGAGTCCAGAGACAGGACAATAGCCAGGTGATGTCAGCCACCCCTGGACCCAGTGGAGGTGGCCTCAGCCCAGTGGGTCTACAGCAGAGGCTCCTCCTGTGGGGGGTGGGGTGAGGGGCTGTTTTCCCATAGATGGAAGGTATACAGGCATTGCCGAAGTCCAGCCCGGCATCCTTCCTCCTCAAAGTGCAGCATTCAGGACGTCTAGATATGCTTATCAATTAGTGATTATTAACACCCAGTAAACAACATTAAGGCCTGTAAAATGCAATCTCCCTTCACAGCATGTGGCTGGAATCCATTATTCCGAGGCCCTACCAACACACACATTCGGTGTGAAGGAGGCCATGGGGGATGGATGGGGTTGCCCCAGTGAGCACCCCTTTCTGGCCACCAGAGGTCTGGGGGACCAGCTGGCCCACGGTGTGAGGGCCCTCCACTGACACCCGTGCCACCAGCCACTATCCACTCCAACTTGGACAGGGGCCCCAAGCTGCACTCACCGGCAGGTTAACAGTGACTCAGCGTTGGGCTAGAGGTGTTCACACAGCTCTCCTCAGCAAGCACCACCAGACATAAGAGAGTGCCTTAGACACCCAGGGGCTCCATGACAGAGGAGCAGTGCTGTGGGGCCTCTCCCCTCCCCCAACCCAATAAAGAATGAGAGGCTGTGGCTAGGGAAGAGCTCAGTGAGCAGGGTGCAGGACCTGCTCACCGGCTGCAGTCCCTGGTGCTGGCCCTGCTGGAGTGTGGCTCCGCCCCACAAAGCAGAAAGTCCTTCAGGAGGAAAGTGCTGGTCAGAGAGGCTGCTCAGAGGAGGCTCAGCATCCAGAGGGCTCAGTGAATGAGAGACGGAAATACAGCCCTCCATACCAGGGCCATACCAGCCTCAGCTCTCTGTGCAGACAGGTCCACAGGCACACAGTAGGTATGGTAACCCACAGGGTACACAGTAGGCCTGTGGTGACCCATGGGGCTTACAGTAGGTGTGCAGTAAATCTAGTGGGCAGGAGACTGTCCAGCAGAGCTGTCTACTCACCGGCTTGCTATCTCCTGCGTCCGGAACACACCTGCTCTCTGGTTCCTCACAATGGTGTCCTGCACATCTGCCGCTCCGTTAAGGAAGAGTCCTCTGGGTGTGACCATGGAGGACAGCTTCGTACCACATGCACATGCACACGCACACAGGCACGCACAGCCAAGGTGATGGGGCGGGGAGAAAAGCTAGGAGCAGTCTGACAGCCACCGCCCCTTGTCTTCCTGGTGGCCGTCCATATGAGAGATGGGTGCAGCCCACTGCAGGTGTGCCGAGTCCAGGCTCTTTAGTCTGCAGGGAGGGGGAGCCCTCCCAACTCTCCCCAAGGCCCATGGCTCCTGATGGGGGTGGGGTGGGCTGGGGTGGAGAAGGAAGGTGGAAAGGAATAGAGAACTTTCCAGAAGGCAGTCAGTGAAGGCCACCCGTAAGAGGCCCCTATGATTACCCTTGCTGACCAGAGTCCCTGGCAGGGGGCAGGCTGTCTGGACACTGCAGCATCCCTGGGGTCCAGCTGCCTACCCCAGGACCCCATGTCTCATCCCCACCTCTCACCCCAGCACCAGGCCCCACTCAGACATGTGTGTGTCTGCTCTGTCCCTATTGCCTGCAGACCCCTCGCTGGCCACCTCCTCCTGGCCCTCTGTCCCCACTGTCCTAACAGCCCCTCTCTCCTGAATGGCTCCCATTATGGGCAGCCCTCCCTCTGGACTAACCCCCCCTCCCACGACCCCTGCCTTTCTGGACACCCTTGTTCCTCCAGGGTGAGCAATCCCGGTGTCTCAGGCAGTGGGTGGACATCTATGGAAGCTACAATGATCGCCATGCAAACTTTTTCTAGGTGAGCCTCCGTTGACGCAAACTAAGACCCTGGTAAATCACATTTAGTAAGTAGGGGAAGCAGCGAACTTGCTCCTTGTTTTGATTCAGAGCAGCCCAGGCCCTGTCCAAAGCTGTAGTGTGTGTGTGTAGGAAGGGGGGCTTCACCAGGGTATGGCTGGCTGAGGGCTCCCACAGGTGGCTTTGACTCCCACCATCCTTTGAGTTGCCATGGCACCTGCAAGCCCAGGACCCAGCAGCAGGGTGGGGTGGAGGGAGTCCCCAAGGCTGGCCCCCAGCTAAATGAGGTAGCAGGGAGGCCTGGCCAAGCTCATTAAGGAAGCCTGCACATATGTGATGAACAGGAGCCTGCATCCTGCTTCATGGTTTTCTGGAAGCTTCTGGGTGCAGAGAAAACATGAGTATGAATGACTTCTCATCAAATGGCTGCCAGGTAGTTACTTCACACCCTCCCCTGGATGTTGGAGCCAGCAGATATGTGGGGTCCAAGACAGAGAGCGCTGGATACTCCCATGTTCTGGGGCTGGGCTGGGTGCTTCTATGGAGCAGGGGTGGGTTGGGTGCCCTTGAGGGATGGAACTGGGCTGGACACTCATCTGCTGTGGGTCTACAGCCCCCTCACCCTAGCCTCACCTCAGCAGTGGATAGTGTTGGTTGTTTCTGAGGACCAAGGGCCGCGTGTCTATTCTGACCAAGGGGCCCCCTCTCTATTCTCAGGAGAGGTTGCAGCAATAATTATTGCGGGGGGTGGTCCCCACTGTTCTCAGAGCAGCAGTGTGCTCTGAGTCAAGGGTGTTCATCAGTCGTGTCTAGTCGGGAGGATGGTATATCTATCACAATATATTTTGGACAATAAATGCACACATGCATGAGGGAGGCCTCCACAGTTTGTTTGTATTTTGAGTGGCTGATAAGGCTCCCACAAGTCAAGAAACCACTGGCTGCTGGGCCATGGCGATATCTCTGCCAACAACCTCATTCCACAGCCCTGCTCCACCCCCAGACCTTCAGGGGACTTCCTAGCCACCCCCACCCCCAGATCTCCTGGGGTCCTCTAGATCTCCAGGAACTCCTAGACCTCCAGGGGCTCTCCAGACCTCCAAGGGCTCCCCCAGAACTCCAGCCCCCCTTCCAGTTCCCCAGACCTCCAGACCACCATCAGAATTCCAGGGGCTCCCCCCAAATCTCCAGGAGATTCTCTAGATCTCTAGGGCCCCTGTCAGACCTCTGGTCCCACCCCAGACCTTTAGGGGATCCCCCAGACCTCCAGGGTCTTCCCCATACTTCTAGGCCCCTCCCAAACCCCTGTGGACACCCTCACAACCCCAGTCTCCCCCAACACTCCCAGGGGTCCCCCAGGCCTCCAGCCCTCCCCAGACTTACAGGGGCTCCCTCCAGGCATCTGGACGAGGGGGCTGTAGGGTACCTGCCTCATTCTCAGAAGGAGGCACCCCCACACTCACTCACATGACCTCCTGTGAAGCCCCCAGATGGGCCGGCTGCTCCTCTGGAGCATGTCTGTCTACCCAATAATTAGCTGACCCTCAACCCTATAACCACCCCCCCCCCAACCTGGAGCTGCTGTTAATTTTATTTTCAAACAATCATGTAGCAGGTGGGCATAAAGAGGAAAAATGAAAAAAAAAAAAAAAAAGGCAGCCTTCATGTTGGAGAGTGCAAGCCCATGTGGGCCCAGTGCAGGACATGGGCTGGAGGGAGGCCCCAGTGCTGGTCCGGAGTCTACCGGAAGCCAAGTGGCCTGGGCACCTCCCTCTCCATGTCTAAGGGCTGCTAACAGCCCTGAGCAAATCAGCTCGATTGCTAAAGTAGCTACAAATTATGCTTGCCTTCTTAGTTAAAGTACAGCTCAATTCTCCTGAACTCTGTGTACATATGAGGAAAGCAAATCTAATGTAATGGGGTTTGAACTGCAATAGCATAGCAGAAAAGAGAGAGAGAGAAAGAGAGTGAGAGAGAGCTTTCACAGTCACACGTGCGAGGGGATAATGAAAGCTTGATGACTCTTTCCGCCAGGGCCTCGGCTTCTCCGCCACAGGAGCTGGCGCCGTCACACGGGGAGAGTGAGCACATCACCCCAGAAGGGACAAGGCCCAAGGCCCAGGTCCACATCTGCAAGCAAGCATGGCCCAGGGTGGTAAAGACCCAAGAAATAGGAAGTGGCACACCCCTCGTGGATATGTTCCCTGGAAGAAAGGGGGCCTGAGAATTATTCTGAACCCCAGGCCCTCTAGCCTACATGGCCCCCAGAGCCCAGGTTCTCTTCTGAGAGCCAAGGACAGGCACCCAGGAGAGGAAGCACCCCAATGCCCAGTGCTGGGGTGCTGGGCCTGGGGATTCCCCTCTGCCAGTGGTCCCCCCGCCCCCCAGCTGGAAAAAAGGAAGTGCACTGCCAGAGCTTTGGGTACTAGCGATGGCCTTTGGATTCCCATCAGTTAAGAGAACTTCTCTGACATCGGCAGAAACAGCCACCTGGAAGGAGGGAGAGAGGCAAGAGAGGGCGAACAATGAGCCCGTGTGCCGCTTGTCTGCGGAGGGACGAGTGACAAGCCTTCAGTATCATGCTTGCTCACCTATTTCTCGGTAACAATCTCCAATCTTTTTTCATTTTATGTCTGCATTATTTTAATCATTCAATCAAATCAGTCAATACTTTTATCATTCCATTTGCGGGAGCCGCTATCTTGCTATCATTCTGTTGGGTAATTGCATTGTGACAGGGGCTGACGGTGCTCTGAGAGGCTTTCATTTGCGGGCTTCTGTTTATCTGGCGCAGCCATCACCCGAGCCTGTCACTCCATTCAGCGGCCTCGCCTGCCCGTGCCCTTCATATAACTTTGCATCCCAGGCAGATGGCTTTGTGAGGGTAATTTTTTTGTGAGCTTTGACATGCTCGCACATTGGGCTGCAACCTCGCCACATTGTGCGGGGGCGACAGGTTTGTCAAATGCCAATCAGAGTAACAATATGCTTTTATTTGTGGAGACATAAAAACTTGTCGGACGCACTGCGCGCTGCGGAGTCTATGCTGAATACATGACTCAGCCCAGAGAGAGGGCCGCGCTGAATGGCCAATCCCGTTCAAAAGAATCTAATTACGGAGCACCGGGATCATGTTTGTTGGGGTAATACTGCAGGCAAAACATTAGCAGCTATATCATGGTGCTCCAACTGTGCTTCTCCCGCTTCCCCACCTCGGACGGCTCTGCCGTGGGACTCGAGGCCGTGGCCACAGTGGATGTGTGGCCTGCTCTCGCTCGGGAGCAGCCCTGCCCAGGCACTGCCCCGCAGGCCGGCTGGGGAGCCCGCCCGCCTGCCCTTCCAGAAGCCTCTCTGGCCGCCGCAGCTGAGGCCGCGCGGTCTCTCCCGGCAGCCCGAGCCCTGGAAGGATTTTTCCTTTTGTTCCTCCCTGTGAATGGGAGCGGGGTGGAGAAAAGACCTACCATGAGCCCAGCCAAGCATGTCATGCCGCCCCCCAGCTCACACGCAGTGAGGCCCCTGCAAGAGAGAAAGAGCCGTGAGCACCCACACACGCGGTCACCGGAAGAGCTGCCCGGGAGGACCGGCCATCTGGGGCGGCCATGGCGGCCAGGAAGTCGCAGGGCGCCACCCGGCCACCTCACGGCAGTTTGCGTTTTAAAAATAATTATGAAACAGAAAAGTCACAAAGCAGGCGGGCCAGTGGGGGTCCCCTCATTAGCGTCCCTGCCACGGAGCCACCGCTGAGCTGAAAGAGCCAGCAGGCCCTTTCTTCCCGTCAATGGCGCCGGCCTTTACAAGCGCACTGGCTAGAGTAGCCAAAGCTAATTGTGCGGCGAGCCGGCCGGCTGCCTCCCCAGCAGCCGTGGCGGGTGGGAGCCGGACACACCACACTCAGGCTCCAGCGAGCGGAAGCAATGAGGAGGGCGGCTCCTGGAACAATGGCACAAAGGCCGGGCAGGACAGCCGCGCTGACCTGCCGAGAGAGGAGCCAGCAAAGCAGGCGGTGGCGCGGACAGGCCAGTGGGCACGGCCAGGATGCCTGGTGGGCAGGCTGGCCCGGCCCTGCCCCCCTCTGTGCCCAGGACAGTGCCAGGCCCCTGCACCCCAACACTGAAGGTGCTCCTCCTGCCTGGGACCCAACAGGGAAACAAGGGAGCAGAGGAAGGGAAGCACAGGAGCAGGTATTCTGCTCGAGGGAGGGAGGGTGGGAGGGAGGGAGGAGGCCCGCCAGGGCCGGCCAGTCCCCAACCACACGGGGAGGACACACACCACGGCACAGGCAGGGCACTCTTATAAAATGAGGATTACAAGAAAAACCTCTGTGCTCTGCTGTAGCAGGCAGCTTTAGAATTTCTGAATAAAGGGAGCCTGTTGTCCCCTTTCTCCTGAGCCCTGGACCCGGCCTTCATCTACAATGCACACTGGCAGCTGAAGACATGCATTTCCGTGGCACGAATATGTAACAGCGATTCGTATTTTACAAATACGGATTGTTAGGTATATAAAAATACTTTTTAAAGCCTGGGGTGGGGTGGTATCTTTAAATAATAGCTATGGGGGACTTCTGGATCGAATAGTCTGTGGTGACTTTTCTGGCAGAAGTTTAAAGAATGTCTTCATTGTTTTTTTTTTCTTGTGTTTTTTTTTTCTTTTGACCTTCACAATCAGTAGATTGATTGGAGCTTCACTTTTGTTTTCCCCAAATCAAAGTAAAATGAAATGCCTTGAGTGGAAATCAAAAGCCTTTGACACATAGAGAAAGCTTGCTGTGCAGTATTGGTACCCGAGGCAATTCAGGCTCCTTTCTCAGAAGCAACATGCCTTCTCCCTGAACTTTTTCCTTTTCTTTCTTTCCTCCTCTCTTAACAGTCTGAGCTGAAGAGTGTAATCACGGCGATTACTAATATGAGAAACAATTCCCACAGGACTGAAAAATACCCCACTAAGTGAGCAGGCAGGGACCATACCCGCAGGACTGGGACCTGTGTGATACGAGTTCGGTACCTGAAGTCCTCCCGGTGCTTGAGGCAGTAGTACGCCAGGACCTCCTCAGACGGCCAGACGCCTGGAAAACACAGGGGGCAGATGTGAGGAGGCAGCTGCTTCTGTCTTGGTCCTCTGAAGAAATGGCTTTTAAAAATGAATGCTTAGTGTGAGCAACGGCAACGTGGATCCAACTTCCTGCAGCCGTCACCCAAAATGTGTCACACTGTCGAGCCTCTTTTGTTGTTATTACAACCCTTTGCCCAGGAAGACAGTAAAACACCCTAAGTAAATTCTGCTAAATCTGAACTCTAGACTAGCTGCAAAAAACTGTAGCCATCCAAACTGTAAGTATTAATGGGTGAATTCTGTGATGCTGCAGACAGATTCTCACTTCGTGCACACGGCCTCCCTGAGCCCAGGGAGGAGGCTCTGCTGTGCACAGGGGGCAAGGGGCCCTCAGCTGCAGCAGCGGATGAAGCCTCTGAGGTCACTGTGCCTTTGGATCTAATTCCACATGCTCATTACTAACAAGCACGATGATTTTTTTCTCTGTTAAAAATCAGCATACAGCAGCCAGGGCAGTGGCAGAGTGGCTAGAGTGCTGGGCTTATATGCATGAGGCCCTGAGCTCCATCCCTAGCATTGCACATGCCAGAGTGACACTCCGGTTCTCTCACTCTCTGCCATCGCTGAATAAGCACATATTTTAAAAATCAAAATGTGGCACAGAAGTAAACACTCTGAATCTTGCCAGCTGTGGGCCAGTGCATGCCCATGGCTGTGATTCTAGGAGAACCAGGCTCCAACACCATCTTCAAGTTTCAGATTTTTGCTCAAAAAGGAGACACACAAGCTCAGAGATGACAGGTTATTGTGGAGTTAAACATGCTTTTCCACTTTTTCTTATTTTTTTTGTACTATCTCTATTTATCTACTGAATAGAGACAGCCAGAAATTGAGAGGGAAGGGGGTGATAGAAATGGAGAGAGACAGAGAGAGACCTGCAGCACTGCTTTAACACTTACAAAGCTTTTCCCCATGCAGGTAGGGGCTGGGGGCTCGAACCTGGGTCCTTGCAAACTGTAATGTGTGTGCTCAACCAGGTGCATCACCACCCAGCCCTCATTTTTTTTTCTCTATACTTCTGGTGCTTCTCACAAATTTTACAATGAGTGCATCATTCCTGGACATCCCCATAGCTGACAAACACACAGAGTGTTCCACCTAGGAACAACTGTGTCGCTAGGCTCTGGAGGAAGAGGGAGTACAGGGCCCATCCATGGAGTGTCACCTCTGGCTACACCCCACGCTACCCCTCCACTTGGTGATTTGAGGCTGAGAAATAATAAAGCAGGAAGGACATTTAACTAAAATTCACACCTCGACTCAGTACAAAAATATGACTTCTAAAATGCATAGGCTTTTAAGTCGTTTTATAATTTTTTGAAGAAATTATAGAGGCTGGTTTTTAACTTAATTATGTGCAAAAATGTAAAGAACAAAGTAAAAAAATTCATCTAAAATTTCACCAGAACTGTATAATCACTGTTAACATTTGCACATGGTTTCAAAAGCCTCTCCAGGGGTGAGGCTGCAGTACTGAACAGGGTCTTGTCACAAGGCTGTCCAGGGGCTCCTGGACAGGCCATGCAGCACACACACCAGCCACCATGGCCCAGCCAGCCAGTGTCCTTGTTTGCATTTGCCAGCCTCCTGGTTTTTCATATTATGAGATTACAGAAAGTCGTGGTGCTTACTTCCTCTCTCTCTCTCTCTCTCTCTCTCTCTGCCTCCTCGGTTATTGCTGGGGCTTAGTGCCTGCACTATGAATTCACTGCTCCTGGAGGCCATTTTTCCCATTTTTGTTGTTATTTTGTTGTTGTTTTTGTTGGATAGGACAGACAGAAATCTAGAGAGGAGGAGAAGACAGAGAGGAGGAAAAAAAGATAGATACCTGCACACCTGCCTCACCGCTTGTGAAGTGGTGGGGAGCTGGGGGTTCAAACAGGGACTCTTAACGCCAGTCCTTGTTCTTTCTACCATGTGCACTTAACCCGCTGTGCTACTGCATGACCCCTTTCTTCCTTTCTTTCTTTTTTTCTTCCTTCCTTCCTTCCTTCCTTTCCCAAACATACGTTTTTCCCCCTCAGGTTACATGTCCCCCCCCAACTGGTCAAAGGTTAAATACATTTCATATTCCATACCCCCAGCCATTCTCCATAAAGTTTGCACCAAACACCCCCTACACACACACACACACACACACACACACACACACACACACACACACACACACTACAGCATAACTTCCTCACAAACCAGAATGAAGAAGTAGCACTTGTTTTGTGTTTGCTGACCTGCTAAGTGTCAGGACTGGAAAGCCAGCTCAGCCTGTCCTCTTAGAGCGGCTGATTTGCGCACCTGGGGCACCAGAGGCCTCAGGTTCAATCCCCAGCACCACTTTCTGCCAGAACTGAGCAGTGTTCTCTCTCTCTCTACCTTCCCTCTCATAAAAAATATACATAAAATAAGTCATTTTGTTAGAAATTACAAAATGTGATTTCAGTGAAATCCAAGTAGGTGTTCCCCATAGCATGCTCTCTAGGCCAGGCCTGGTGTCATGTGAGATTAAAGTGGCTGTCGTTATGGATGTGGGTTGGGGTATGGGCGGAGTCTGTAGATTGGTGTGCCCACCGGAAGGTTACTACTTAGGCATGTTTCTGTCCAGAAACCCCACCAGCCTTAAGCATATCTTAGTTACACTGCCATTCCTAGTTGACAATCTACAATGTCAGACTGGAACCCTTGTCACCTAGGTGGGATGACACCTGGTAATCAGACCCCAAAGTGGTTATCTCAACATCTGCGCCACCCCCTTCCTTACACTGCAACATGCTGGTCCAGAGCAGGTGCTTGCTGAATCGCTTCTGCTGTCCCGTCATCACCATCACAGGCACCACCATCACCAGCACTGTCATCACCACCAACAACATTACCACAACCACCACTATTATTAGCACCACCATCACTGCCAATATCACTGTCACCACCTGCATCACCATCGTCACCAACACTGTCATTGTCACCATCAGCACCACCACCTCCATCATCACCATCACTGTCACCATCAGTATCACCACCAACACTACCATCTCTGTCACTGTCATTAGTCAGCACCACCACCATTATGGTTAACACCATGATCATCACCATCACTGTCAACATCACTATCATTGTCAACGTGTCAACACCTACACCACCATTATCCCCACCACTGTTACCATCAACATCACTATCAACATCACCATTACCGTCACCACCTCCTTCACTGTCAACAGCACTTACCTCATCACCACCATTATTATCACTGTCACTGTCATTACCATTGTTACCACCACCACCATCATTACCATCACCATCTCTACCACCATCACCACTGAGTCACTACTGGCACATATGGGCTGAGTACTTTAGATGGATAATCTCATTTGATCCCTAAAGTGACTCATAAAATATACATTGTCATTATGGCCACTGAAGACCATGAGTTGCAGGGATGTGGAGAGGAGTTCTGGGGACATTGCAGAACTGGAGTCCATCCTGTGCCCAAGCCAGAGGCAACCTCTCCAGTGTGGCCCACCGTGGCAGCTGAGAATCACCACAACTGCAGCCCAGCAGCCCAGCCCAGCAGCCAGTCCAGTGATCAGGAGGACCTATCTGTAGTTCTCATGACCCTGTGAAAAACACACCTGGGAAATGGGACATGCCATATTTGGGTCCCGGCTTCAAGCATCCTGTGACCGTTCCACGCCTGGATCCTGAGCTAATATCACAGTATTTGAGCATCTTTCAGTGAGAGAGAATGCTACCAGTGGGTGCCACTGGGCAGTTTTGACCAACACTGCCTAAAAATCTCAAATCTAACTGCCCACCAGGAAGTATTTTCAGTAGGATTCAAAATGGTCTTGGAAGTGAAGTCTTGAACACACGTGCATTTTAGGTGAGTCAGGATGGCTTTGTCAACAGCCTTCAGGGCCTCAGAAGAGAAGCATCTACAGTTCATTGCTGGGCAGGGTTGGGGTTGTCTACACCGTGTGTTCTGGATGGGGTGCGTTTTGGCCAGCAAATCTTAGCAAGTGCAGCCACCCTTCCTTCCATTCCTGAACACAGCAGGCTACTTTTCTGCAAACTCGTCGCCTTCCCTTCTGCACAGCAGCCAGCTTTCCAAAGGTTTCCAAGCACAGGTAGAAGACATCAGGTGTGAGCTCAGGCTGGTATGAGAAGGTGCTCTCCCTCAGGTCTAACATGTCAGGTGTTACTCTCAGGAGAGATGACCCAGAAATCAGAAAGCCAGAGGGGGTGCTGGGACCCCCAAATCATGCCCCTCCAGCTTGGTGCTCACTCTACGAGGGATCTGACCACAGCTCTGTCAGCCTCCTACACTCAGTGCCGGGCGCATGGTGGACACAGGTGGTCCACCTTAGCTCCAGCCTACCTGTACGATAGCCTTTGCCCCTTTGTGCTGTTCAGAGAAGTGAATTTCACTTCATTTTCCTTCCCCAGTTTTCAAATACTCATTATAAATGAAACAACATGGGGAAAAGGTTTTTGTGATTATAGCCTTCATTCTCCAGCAACACACTGGATCTATAAATTTACGTACCATTGTAGATGTAAATTACAAAATTTATATTCCACGATATTAAAACATCTATTCCAGAAATGATTACCAGTTGTGAAAGGCAGACAGGCTTATCACTTGCTGTCAGTTGTTCATGTCTAGTTAAGCAATAATGTGCTAAACTGCTCTTTTGTTTTGTGCAAGAATTTTGGCAATAGAAGAAATGAACACTCAGCTAATAAAAACTCGCTGCTCTCGGCTTTGATGGGAGCAGCTGCCTGTCCCTGTCGCAGGCCGCAGAGCCATCGAGCGGCTAAGCTGCTTACAGGCGGGTGGCCGGGCAGAGAGCTGTGCGCTCAGTCCTGGGTTAATTTTAACAAAGATGCATCTGACATATTTGAAAATGCATTAGGTGGGTTTGGAAGCATACACAATTTCTCCTTCTCTTAGATGTCGTCTGCAGAGTCAAAGGCTAGTGTACACACCAAGAGACACAGAGCAAACACAAGACATGCAGAAAAAAAACACATGCATGAGGCCGCTGGAACAAGGCTGTGCAGTGGAGGGCAGCTGTGGTCCGAGGGGTGACTTTTCCAGCCAGAGAGACAGAGGGAGGGAGAGAGACACCAAAGCACCATTGCTTCCTTTAGTGCTCTGGCATGTCCCATGTGGTGCCAGGGCTTGAACCTGGACCGTGTCCATGGCAGATGCCCTCTCTGGTGAGCTATCTCTCTGGCAGCGAAGTCACACATGCACGTAGCCCTAGCTCCACACAGTTGCCTAGTGTGCTCAGCTCTGAGCAGGCTTGTGGTGGAGCCAGGCTCCCTGAGGCCTGCCTGTGGCTTTTCTTCTGGAAGGAGGCAGTCAGCAAAAGCACAAGGAATCCTCATTCTGGATTCACATGTTGGGGGAGATTTCACCGCCCAGACAGAAACCTCTCAGTGCTTCAAAGGACGCAGCCACATTCCACATCCAACGTCAGGCCTGATGTTGTGGTCAAGGCCTGTGCTGGTGCTCTCAGGCACCCTAGCTGGCCACAGAGGGGACAGCTGTGGCCCAAGCAGCCACTCACACCTTAAAGGCTGGGACAGGCACGAAAGGCAACCCCTCTGCAGAGACAGTGGCACCACACCTGGCTTTCAGGACTGCATCCCCATCCATCCCCAGCCACTGCTCCACGACATTACTCACTTACTCTCGTGTCCACATGCAGTAGGATTGCTTGCTGCATCCCTGGGCACCTGTGGACAGGTGGGAGGGTCAGTCTACTTTGCCTGGATATGTGTGGGGTCCGGGGGCAGCAGAGTCTTGCAATGAGGCTCTAGGAGTTCAGTTCTCCCAAAACCCTCCCAGCATTATGGGGTGTGTCCACATTTGGGAGGGGTCAGAGCCTCTACTTGGGTGCAAGTCCATGGCTGTGGTAGCTCTGCTGGCCGCCTGGCCTTGTGATGGGCAGTTAATAGATGTATCAGCCATTCGGGTATATGCTAAGCCACAGAGAGACTGGCTGCCTGATACGCTGATTGATTAGCATGGGGAGATGGTGTCTTCTTGACAACCTGAGATTATGCTCCGGCTCAGCTCCAATTGCTTACACCTCTGCTATTGGGTTTAAAATTACAGTCCTGTCATCTAAAATCTCTCCTCAATGAAATTTTTACCATATATAAAAATTAAAGGGAAAAAGAAAGTGGAAGGCTGGGAAAAGAGGAAATGGAGCAGATAGATTTCAGGCAGCTGCGGTGGCCTCCACGAGGAAAGCTTGCTATGCAAATCCTTTGGAGAAGGGTGCCCCTTCATTAATGCCAAGCCACACATGCTGACTTGCAGGCCAGCTTCTGAGCAAAACACAAGGGGGGGGGGGGAATCACAGGACACAGTGACCCAGACTTTGATACAGCAATGTTGGCATGGGGTAGGTCAACTGCCTTCCTTTTTTACTATTATTTGATAGGGCAGAGCTAAATTGAGGAGATAGGGAGAGAGAGACACCTGCAGTACTGTTGCACTGCTAGTGAAGCATCCCCCATGCACCATTACCCAGCCCCCATCTTGCCAAGTCTTTTGGAGTGCCACTCCCGAGACTCACAACTTTGTTGTTGTTTTAAAGATTTACTTATTTATGAGAAAGAGACAGAGACAAAGAAGTAGAACCAGAGCATCACCCCGGCACATGCGTTGCCAGGGGTTGAACTCAGGACCTTGTACCAGTGAGTCCAGCACTTTATCTGCTGTGCCACGTCCTGGACCGCTGAGCTTCCTTTCTGAGGCAGCACAGGACTCAGTGAGAAGACTCAGACCAAGGCTGTTTGTCAGAGGGTGATCTGGGAGTGAGAACCCCTGGTCCTAATGTGTGGCTAGTATTGTCCAGTGTCCACAGACATGGTGATGAGCTGGGATGGGCATGTAGAAACTGGCCACTGCAGCCCAGCCTGGCTCACAGCTGCTGAAGGCCGGCAGGAGGCAGGGCTGGATGGCTCCCTGCCTGCTCTCCCTCGCCTCGTCTCACGCCTGCATGTCTCCTAAATGTTAGTTCTTTTACATGAGTGAGGGGGACGGAGTGGCAGCATCAGGCCCCGCAGCGAGCCCTGGCTTAATGCATGGTGACTCGGTGCCCTTCACTGCGTGCCCGCCCGATTCTCAGGGAATTAAGTGGCATCATGTGAAAGCGGTTGTGATGTGAACAGCATGGGCATAACTGGTATTAAATGTCCCTCTCGGCCTAAGTGAGCCATCCTCGAAGGTGACTAATCAGAATGAAAGGGGGCTGGGCCTGTGCCTCCACCAGGATAAAAGATTTTGATTGGTGTGTGTGTTTGTGTGTATGTGTGTGTGACATTAAGGCTCTCTGTGTGTATCTGTGTTTGTGTGTGTGTCTGTATCTCTCTGTGTATTGTGTGTGTCTGTCTGTATCTCTCTGTGTTATGTGTGTCTGTCTGTGTGAGGAGGTAAAGAAAGGCTTATCAGCAGCTCTCCAGGTTGCTGCCTCTATGAAGGGTCATCCTTGCATGAGGAGCCTGTCTGCGTTCACCCCTCAGAGCTCTGTGACAGCCTCACTACTGAGCGTGTAAGAGGAGTGACCAACACACCAGGTGGCCCACATAACCCCCTCCCCCAACCCACACAGCACTGTAAAAGTTCCCCAAGGATGGAAATGTACTGTCTTATGAATGAATGAATGGTGAATGAGTGAGTGGCCTGATAAATGGGACCATTGCCTTGCAGGACGCTCACATAAAGATGCTGAGAATGTTCTGCATGAATCACACGCTCCGCTCCTGATCTCTTCACGCAAAAGCCACTTGCATGCAACCTGAAATCGTTTTTTTGTGATGATACTTCCCTGATGCTTTTGACAGAACTCATTCCATAAAGATAATCTCCAGTGTTCTCACAGGGCTCTAATCTCTTTCTCTCTGTATAGATTACTTTCTCCATAATATCACTTAAAAGAAAGTAATGTTTTGCCAACCCCCCAATGTTAAATCAGCAGCATGGCAATGGAAAGCTTTCTGACCTACTTTAGATCTGCGTCGCTGTCAGTGGTGCAGAAACACTAGTGCCAGGAGACGGGTGTCTGCCTCGAGGAGTCAGACCTCTGCAGACAAACATGCACCAGGTACAGCTGGCCACAGTGCCATGTGCCTGCAAGCTGAAGAGGTGCCCTGAGCAGCCCATCCGCTCCTTGTGTCCCTTCTTCTCCTGACCAGACAGTGTGGCTCAGACATTCAGGGATGGTCAGAGGTGCCCCGGTGCCCCCAGGGCAGTTTAGCGCCCACTGGGCACTGGTATGAGGGACCCACTCAGGGTGAGTGCAAACTGAGGGAAGCACCAGCAACAGGCCGTGTTCCCATCATTGGAGACACCACCACACCGCCCACATGATCAGTCAGAAATGAGCAAGGCCAGAAGCAGTCTCGCCTAAGATGGGCTCAGGACAACCAGCCTGGTCCACACAGAGCTGGGCTGGCAGCCAAGGGTGACCAATCACACAGGGGACTGTTATTTCTTTTTTAAAAAAATTTATTTATTTATTTATTTATTTATTTATTTGATAGAGACAGAGAAACTGAGAGGGGAGAGAAAGATAGAGAGAGAGAAAGAATGACACTTGCAGCCCTGCTTCACCACTCATGAAGCTTTCCCCCTGCAGGCAGGGACCAGGGGCTTAAACCTGGGCCCTTGTGCTCTGTAACATGAGCACTTAACCAGGTGCACCACCACCTGGCCCCTGGGATTGGTATTTCTAAGGAAGCATCACGTTCCTTAAAGTCTAAAACATCTCAGTGTGTGAGAATTTCTTCTTCTTCCTCTTCCACTTCTTCTTCCCTACTCTTCCTCCTCCTCCTCCTCCTCCTCTTCTTCTTCTTCTAGCTTTTTTTTTTTTCTGCCTTTCTTTTACCAGAGCACTACTGAGCTCTGGCTTATGGTGGTGTGGGAAGAATGAACCTGGGACTTTGGAGCCCCATGAAAACTTCTAAAGCCATGTATCTGCAAAAGATGGCTTGCCAAGTATAATGGCATCAAAGCATGGTTTAAAAACACATTTACTGGGCTGGTGAGATAGCTCACCTGGGAGAGCGCCTGCTTCGTCATGGCACAGAAATGGACTGAGGGTGTGGTGAACTTCTAGCCAGAAGGCATACAGGCCAGCAGCCAGAGGCACGGGAGGGCACATGAAGGAGCAGGTGACCCATTCTGGCCCTGCCCGAGTGGCATCCTAGTCCTGCTCTGCACAGACCCCACGTCCACATCACCTAAGCCAGACTGAGTCCTCTCCACCTTGCCTACGGCCGCAGCAGAGGCTGCCTTCTGACACACTGACTGACCCTGTGTGCATGTGTGCAGATGCAGGGTGCATGTGAGAGTGCACAGATGCTGCATGAGAACATGCATGAATAGAAGGACATCCATGAGCATAGGTGTGTGAGTGCATGTTGCCTGTACATACACGTGCATGCCCGTGTGCTCTCCTGGGGCAGGGAGAAGAGAAGCACTGCCGTGGCCTGCATGTCCAGGTAGTGGGGTCGGCTGAACACATCTGAAGCCCAGTGAGCCACCGAGGTGTAATCGAATCAGCCGGGCACTGTGGCAGCCTGAGGGGCTGTCGTCCCCAGTTACTACTCAGTCCTGCAGAGACCCGGGCGCCCGCATTCCCTGGGGACAGTGAGCGGGTGCACCTAGGTGTGGGGAGAGGCATGGCACATCTGCAGTCCTCTGCTGGGGTGGCCCCTGCACAGCCACGGAGAGGGCAGTGGTCACCTGCATCCGTCCCAAACTCTGTCCGGAGGCACAAAGGCAGAAAGATGGTCACCTGTCACATGGAAAGAGAAACCCTTTTGCTCCAGCCTGTGGCTACATTATTTTCTTTGAAGACAAAAAAAATGGCTTTTAAACTCCAGCCACAAAACCCAAGTCGCAGTGAATCTGAGATGGGATTAAGATAATTGCTTCAGCAGTCAGAAACATCACCCCGAACCATCCGAGGGGCACAGGCCATATTAAGAGCTTTCCTCAAATGTCACCTTTCACAGCAGAGTAATCCTTCCACTTGGTACAGGACTTGCTGAGGGGAGGGAGGCAGCTCAGCGCTCCCTGGGCATGTTTGTTTTCTCTTTCCAGAGGCTCATTAGCTTCTCTGTCCCTCTTAATGGGCTCATTAATGTGCACGAGTGCCGCCAGCCCCAAAGAGGAGCCTGGGTACGAACGAGCAAGTAGATCTCACAGCAGAAGAAACTTTGGAAAGTGATGGAAATGTGACTCATAATCACATCATCCTGAGTTGACTTCAAATGCCTCCCACCCTAGCACCCTCCACTGCCATGATCTGCACACCAGAGCCTCCCCCACCTCATGTCAGCTTACACGAGACACGTTCCCTGCGTGAGGAGCCCCGACACACCCAGCACCCCACCATCCTCGGGCAAGCTTCCACCACCACAAGTGAGTCTTTAAAGACAGGTCTGCTCACTCCCTTTATGAGCGCACAATCTGCCACTGAGCTCTGTGGGGCGCTGGGGATCAAAGTCAGGGTCCCACACATGGGTGCCCGGCACTCCATGGCTCAGCCCTGTCTGACCACTGTGGTTGTCACTGAACTAGTAACTTGTGAGTCTGCTCTACCAGGTGTGCCCCCACCTGGCCCCTTTAAATGCCATCCATCTGCTTTTCTTTTCTTCTCTTCTCTTCTCTTCTCTTCTCTTTCTTTCTTTCTTTCTTTCTCTCTTTCTTATTGGCCGGGTGATCCATACTCCCAGCCTGTTTCTCTTCTCTCTCTCTCTCTCTTTTTTTTTTTTTTTTTTGCCTCCAGGGTTATTGCTAGAGCTTGGTGCCTCCACCACGAATCCTCTGCTCCTGGAGACCATTTTTCCCATTTTTGTTGCACTTGTTGTTGTTTTTATTGCTATTGTTGTTATAGCTGTTGTTGTTGGATAGGACAGTGAGAAATCGAGAGAAAAGGAGAAGACAGAGGGGGGAGAGACAGATAGACACCTGCAGACCTGCTTCACCACTTGTGAAGCAACCCTCCTGCAGGTGGGGAGCCGGGGGCTCGAACCGGGATCCTTACGCCGGTCCTTGTGCTTTGTGCCATGTGTGCTTAACCCACTGCGCTACCGCCTGGCCCCAAAATCCTATGTTTCTAAGTGAGCACAGAAGTATGTTACAGCCCCTGGAGGGCACTGTAAACATGTCTGTCAGGCAGAGCTAGGTAGGGTCCCAAAGAAGAAGTAAATTGGGGGTCAGGGAGACAGCTCAGCCAGCCAGAGCCCCAGCATGTGTGTCTAATACCATCTTCTGCAGAATGAGCAGTGCTCTCTCCTCTCCCACCCTCTCTCTAATAACAAATGAATATTAAAAAGAAGAGAAAGCAGACTTGAGGATGACGAACACCCAGGTCTGGAGGGTCACACACCTGTGACCTAGGAACATCCAGGACAGGAGGAACACACAGTGACCATGGGACATTCAGGACGGGGGGGGGGGGACACACCTGTGACCACAGGACATCCAGGGCAAGAGGGACACACAGTGACTAGGGGACAGAGCCAGTGGCCGAGCCCCCAGGAATGTGAGTGCACAGCTCTCTGGTCTTGCCTGGCTGGGTGGGCACTGGCACACTCAGAGGGCAGCACACAGAGAGAGGACTCACTCACGCCAGGCCAAGGGAGGCCCCATCAAGTGCTCCAGTCACACTTCCCATGTGGACTTACTTCCCAAATGCAAGACACAAATGGCTGATCCTCAGGCCCTCACCCTGCAGGAGTCCACCCTTCCTGAGTAGAGGAGAGACCAGCAAACATCTGTACCTCGAGGCCGGCCCGGCCTGTCAGCGGTAGAGGCATCATCTACCTAACAAGGCTCCTATGCCAGAACAATACAAAGGCCCTTTTCAGCCACAATGATCACTCAACTTGGGAACTGACTGAAAAGGAAAATAGCCCTGAATGTCAGAGAGGTGAGGCTGAATCACTACTCAAAATAGGACTCATCCTATGAGTGTGCCAGTTTTTCATTCTTATATAGAGACATGGTGAAGGGGAGACACCACAGCCCCAGAGCTGCCCCCAGCACTGTGGCACCTTCCATGTAGTGCCAGGACTGGGCCTGGGTCATACACACAAGGCACTGGCTGAGCTACCTCTCCCTCCCTGAAGATGAGAGAAGCTTTCAAAGGCACACAAGGCCAGTCAGTGGTCACCACTGAGCTGCAGGACAAAGTCATGGACAGGCTGCCATCCTCTACCTGGTGCAGCAGGAAGCACTTCTGGGGTAGCTGTGACCCGAGGTGGTATTCAGTGGCACGGAGGTCCCCGTGCAGGACATGGCCCCAGCCCCTCCAGAGGGTCAGTCTGTCTGTCCAGGCTGGTGTCCCTGCACTGTCCCTGGCACAGAAGGACAGATGTTCGTGCCACACCAGGGGTTGAGAGAAGGCTCCCTGCAGGACTGCTTTTCTGAGAAAAAACAGGGAATCTGCATAACTTTACAAATTCCCAAACCCCTTCAGAAGTGGTTTAGACTTCCCCACAGGGTAATGGATGGGGCTTCCTGGGTCAGAGAAAAAATGCTGCAAGGGGCTCAGAGGGGGCCGCCGGGTGTGGCCTCCTTGCCTCTGCAGCCCGGGGTTCGAGCACAGGGTCAGGTCTCTTCCTCTTCATCTCTGCACAGAAAATAAGTGTGGGCTTGGGAGCATGCAGTCATGCCAAGCCTGGTGCTGTGACACCACACACACAGTTGTCCCCATAAATGAGAGTGTGAGGATGGGGGGGGCAAGGCTGCCCCAAGGGGAAGGTGAGTGAATCCTGCATCCCAAACACTGTAGCTGCCTTGTCAGGCTCTACAGTGAAGTCAGCCTCTCCTGAGACTCCCCAAGCTGGTCAGAAGTGCTGAGGCCTGTTGCCCACAGAGTAGAGGGCACCTCCCATACCCAGGGCAGCTATGTAGGACCAAGCACATAGCACTGAGGGCAAAGGGGGGTGGAGATGGCCTGGAAGAAGAGTGGACCGGTGAGGTCCAGGCCTCAGGATGCATGGACAGTGAGCCAGGGATAAAGACTGTGCCCTCAAGGCTGTGTAGGATAAAGGGTGCCAGACACAGGCCTGGGGTCCAGGTCACAGTCACTCTTAAGGACACTTGGTCATGAGTCCAGGTCCTGGTCACTCCTCGGGTGTGTCATTCCCCCACCCCACCCCCAGCATGGAGGCACTCTGTCCCCACCAGGCCCAGTCCCTCTGTTCACAGGACAGGCCTGTCTGCTCTAACAGTTCTGCAGTCCTGCTCTGGACACTCCTGTGGGGAGGTGACAGTGAGCTTCCCAACAACACACCTGAGGTCCTGTCAGCGTGTTGAGAGGAGCTGCAGCACTCCTGAATCTGGTGCCCCTGAGAGCCTGTGGCAGCCACTCCCTCCTGCCCCCAATACACATATACACTGGTTAGCTCACCCCCAGCCCCAGCACAAGGTGCATTCAAATAATGAAAGCGAGGGTGATGGGTGGAGCCATCTCCAAGAACATCAGAGGCAGGGAGGGAGCTGGAAAGGGTGCTGTGAAGTTAGGGAGAAAAGCTGTTTGCACTGCAGCAGGGGAGGTGGCACCTATTCCTGACAGGAACAGGCAGGGGTGTGTGTCACTGCCTGGAGCCCCACATGGGAAAAGCGATCCAGGACCATGACCATGTTGGAGGGCTGCAGGTGTCCGTCTCTCTCTCCCCTCTCAAATTCTCTTTGTTCTCACAAATAATAATAATAATAATAATAAAAGATTTTTAAAAACTGGCTACCGTGAGTGGTGAATTCATAGTGCTGGCACCGAGCCTGAGCAATAACCCTGGTGGCAATAAAAAGATAAATGAATATTATGCAAAAAACTCTCATGCCTGAGGCTCGAGGTCATCGGTTCAATCCCTAGGACCACCATAGCCAAAGCTGAGCAGTATTCTGGTTTCAGTCTATCTATCTCTACTTCATAAATAAATAATAAGCATCAGATATGAGAGGTTGTAGGGTAGGCAAAAGTTCAAATTCCAAAGTTTAACCCTTAGGGCAATGTTTAAACTTGAACGGGCAGTAGAGAAAAATAGAATACTAAAATATAGTACAAAATCAGAGAGAAAAACTAAAGGAAAAGTTGATAGAAATGAAAAGAAAAATGTACAAGTACATAAAAATGAGAGCATATTTCCCTGTATCTATGTTGGTGATGAACAGAAGAAGTAGGCAAAAGCTAGCAAGGATACAGAAGATAATAATTCTGTTGACAAATTATATTTAGCTGACATGCAGCACAGCACACCAAACTAGGACAGAACACACATGTACAGACCAATTCATCAGGACAAACCACACAAGGGCCACAAAGCAAATAAATCTCCATAAATGTGAAGGGCTAAAATTACCCAGGATCTATCTCTGGACCAACCAAAATCAAGTGAGAAAGTAACGACATAAGGCTGGGGAGACAGCACAATGACGGGGGAACCAAGAGCCTAGGCTCAATCCCAGCACCCTAGAAACCAGGCCTGAGTAGTGACCTGGAAGAGGAGAGGAGCGGAGGGGAGGGAAGGGAAGTTGATAATATAAAGATGCCTTGGAAATATCCAAATATTTGGAAATTGAACTATGCTCTGACAAACGATCTAGAGGTCAAAGAATAAGTCACAACAACAGTTAAAAATATTTTGAGTGGTCCGGGAAGTGGCACAGTGGATACAACGATGGTCTATCAAGCATGAAATCCTGAGTTCAATCCCTGGCGGCACATGTATTAGAGTGATGCCTGGTTCCTTTTCTCTCTCTCTCTCTCTCTCTCTTTCTCTTTCATTAAAAAATAAAATATTAAAAAATATATTTTTAGGGAGTTGGCACAGCAGGTTAAACACACATGGTACGAAGCGTAAGGGCCGGCTTAAGGATCCCGGTTCGAGCCCCCCACTCCCCACCTGCAGGGGGTCGCTTCACAGGCGGTGAAGCAGGTCTGCAGGTGTCTGTCTTCCTCTTCCTCTCTCTGTCTTCCCCTCCTCTCTCTATTTCTCTCTGTCCTGTCCAACAACGACGACATCAATAACAACAACAACAATAATAATAATACAACAACAAGGGCAACAAAAGGTAAAATAAATAAATATAAAATATTTAAATATACATTTTTAACTGAATGATAGCTAAAAATATAACACCAACAATTTTGGGATGTGTTGCAGTTAGGAAGGAAATTTGCAGATTTGAATACCTGCAATAGAAAAAAACCCAAAGGTTTAAAATCACTTTGGGGAGCTAAAAAGAACACACTAAAAGCAAAGTAGATACAATGAAAAGGGGGGGAAACATAAAGTAACAAAATAGAAGAGAGAAAACATCAATGAATTTTTTTTTAAATCTTGCTTATTTGAAAAGCTCAATAGAATTAATAGGTATGTCTCTATACAACTAGGTAGAATGTCAAGAAAAAAGAAAAGAAAATACTGGAGTTGGGAATGAAACAGGGAATACTGCTGCAGTTCCTACAGATTTCAAAGGATAATAAGGGGAAAGTATAAATATGTTGATCTGACAATCCTGAAAGTATATGAAATAAAGAAATTTCTTGAAAGACACACATGGTAGAAGCCGACATAATGAGAAGTAAAATCTGAAGTACTCGGCCTGCTTAGTCAAAAGTGTAAATATTTTCCTGTACAGAATGTTCTGTGCGCAGAAGACACCAGCAATTAATTCTACCAACTATCTCAGAAGAGTTATCTACGCCAATTCTTCTAGAAAAGGGAGAGAGTGTGTGTCAATTTATTTTACGAATCGAGTGATAGCTTAACACATAAACCAAAGTTACTACGGGGCTTTCAGGAAAGTTGTGACACATTTTGGATAGAAATACATAGATCCTCACCCCACCAGCAGGGGAAATGCTTCACAATTGGTGAAGCAGGGCTGCAGATGTCTCTCTGTCTCTCTCCCTCTCTATGACCCCCTTCCCTCTCAATTTCTGGCTGTCTCTATCCAAATAAAGAAATAAAGATAATTTTTTTAAAAAGAGATACATAGAAAAAAATGTCATGACTTTTCCGACAACCCAATACAACAAAACTTCAAGGAAAACACAAATCATTGTGGCTAGAATGGCAGGTGACATGACCCTGAAGAAACAGTAGCAAAGTCACCTCTTAACATCTGTGAAAGATAACATCTTAAGACAAAGTGGCATTTATCCCAGGGATGAGAGGCTGGATTCGTGTGAAACAATTAATCGTAATACACCATGTTAACAAAATTAAGGATTAAGAATGATACAACCATGTCCAAATATACAGAAACATAGTTGGACAAAATCCAACACATAGTCATGAGATTTCTTAGTAATAAAATAAATAAAGCATAGAAGGAATCTCCCTCATTTATCTAAGGGAGATTAGATAAATGAAGGGAATTAACAAAACCCTAGTAGCTCACGTCCTTGTTCAAGGGTGAGAAGGCCAGCCCTCTGGTGAAAGTAAAACACAGACACTCAGTGCAGAGTCCCTGGTGCACCTGTGGGGTAACACAAGGAAAGGACACAGGAAGGGAGTCCGGGCGGTAGCAGTAGCGCAGTGGGTTAAGTGCACATGGCACAAAGCATAAGGACCGGCGGAAGGGTCCGGTTTGGAGCTCCCAGCTCCCCACCTGCAGGGGAGTCACTTCACAGGCGTTGAAGCAGGTCTGCAGGTGTCTGTCTTTCTCTCTCCCTCTCTGTCTTCCCCTCCTCTCTCCATTTCTCTCTGTCCTGTCCAACAATGACATCAAGAACAACAACCATAATAACTACAACAATAAAACAAGGGCAACAAAAGGGAATAAATAAATCATATAAATATAAAAAAAAGAAAAAGAAAAAGAAAAGGACAGAGGACACACAGAGTCCTGGTATGGCTGCCTTTACTAAGAGAGGACATGATCTTGTGTGTGAAAAACCCTATGGAGCCTTCACAGACACCATCAGAAGTAATGAGTCGACTTAGCAAAGCCAGAGAGTTTAAGGTCAGTAACCACCACTCAGTAGCATCTTTATATGCCAGCAATACACAACTGAAAAGTGAGATAAGATGGCATTAACTATAGCACTGAAAAGCATGACAGGAGTAGTGAACTCACACACAAGAAAGCCGCACCATCTCACAGATTCTGAGAATGACTGTGGTTATCAGAAGGCATGGGGACAGGGGGTAGGGACACCCAGGGACTCTGGTGGCTGAGCTGTGTACACACACACACACACACACACACACACACACACAGAGAGCAAAAATGATTCTTCTGAAATCTTACAGGTTTGCAAACCAGTTTAAAGCAATGAGACAAGAATAAGGTTGAAGGAAACACAGGGTATGTGTGCAGGAACTTTCTGCTGAAGACAGAGACATCACTGTGGGGTGAGAGAGGGCTCCCTCGTTGGGGTCCACATCACTGAGGGGCCAGCCCTGGGGTCCAGGGCCAGGTGGTCTGAGCGTTGACTCACAAGCATGAGGCCCTAAGTTGATCACTGGCATTGCATGTGCCAGAGTGATACTCCCCTTCCATTTCTCTCCTTAATAAATAAATATTTTGGGGGTTGGGAGGTAGCGCATCGGGTTAAGCGCACGTGGTGTAAAGCACAAGGACCGGTAGAAGGATCCCGGTTCGAGCCCCCGGCTCCCCACCTGCAGGGGAGTCACTTCACAGGCAGTGAAGCAGTTCTGCATGTGTCTATCTTTCTCTCCTCCTCTCTGTCTTCCCCTCCTCTCTCCATTTCTCTCTGTCCTATCCAACAACAAACGGCATCAACAACAACAATAATGACCACAACAAGGCTACAACAAGGGCAACAAAAGCGGGAAAAAATGGCCTCCAGGAGCAGTGGATTCACAGTGCAGGCACTGAGCCCCAACAAAAAACCTGGAGGAAAAAAAAAAAAAGTAAGAAAAATAAATAAATAAATAAATAAATAAATAAATGTTTTTAGAAAAACTATGTCTGGGTTTAAACCCTGGGTCCCCACCTGCTAGGGGGAAGTTTCACAAGCAGTCATATAGTGCTGCAGGTGTTTCTCTCATCTCTCTCCCTATTTCTCCCTTCCCTCTCAAATTCTCTGTGTCTATCCAAAATAAGTAAATATTTTTAATAAATGTCAGCACGGGGATGGCAAAATAGCTCCCTTGGTTAGTCACTCACCTTGCTGCTTTGTATGGGCACAGGTTCAAGTCCGCCCCCCACTGTACTAAAGGAAGCCTTGGTGCGGTGGTGTCTTCTCCATCTCTAGATCTCTGTCTCTGTCTTTGCCTTTCTATCTGAAATAGTTGATCTGGAGCAGTTAGACCCCAGTGAGAACCTCTCCCCCCCCCAAAAAAAAAAATCAGGCAGGTCTTTCCAAATTTATCTATGGAGTCACTGTAACTCTAATTATAGTAGCAGCCAACCTTTAAAGAATCAATGTAGAGAAGGGGTGCAGGTGGTTCATACACTAGAGCACACAAGTCATGATGGCAAGGACCCCGGTTCGAACCCCAGGCCATCACATGGGAGCACGTACATAGGGAGACCTTTCAGGGAATAGATAGCATAGTGGTTATGCAAACAGTATCATAGGGAGACACTTCACAAAGGCTGGAGTGGTGCTCAGTGTCCTTCTTCTCTGTCTCTCTCAGCCATTAGGAGCAGTGGAGCTGTGCAGGCACGGAGCCCCCGTGATAACTCTAGTAGCAACAATAATTAGAGTGTGCTAAGCTGATTCAAATATCTACAGGAACTGCAAAGGAACGAGAATACCCAAGACAAATTCAGAAATGAGAACAGACCTAGGTGATGCCCCCTGTCTCCAAGACCTAGGAGCCCATAGTGCCTGCAATAGCATGGGGCAGGTCCCTGAAACAGGAACATGGGGGGGGGGGGACCTGCAGAAGCATAGGTGCTGCTATCCAGCCTGGGTGGATGGTGGCTCCATGGGGAAGACACCCCTCGGCCCCCAACAGGAAGGCCAGCATGGAGGAAAGGGACCCAGCTGCCCCCCCCCCCAACACAGACATTAAATACACACACCCCAGCCAGAGAAGCCTCCCATCCAGAAGCACCAAAAAGGAGAGCTCTTCCTGTGCTGGTGGGCCCAAGATGGGTTGGGAGGCAAGAGGAGCTGGCCACGAAGGCACAAGCCTCGACCGGTGTCTGGGGAGACCTGAACATCTGCCCTCCACAAACACCCCAAAGACAGCAGCAGGTCTGCAGGCTTCAGAGGGTCCCTGGCTGCTCTGCAAGAAGGACTCCAAGCCTCCCCCCAGATTGCAGACTCCCCAACTGCATGAGGGGGAGTCCAGGCACTCACACAGACACACAAAACACCAGGGCTACCAGGGAATGCAAGCCACAGCTACACCCAGTTCAGCACCCACAGTTAGAGAGGGGCTCGGCTACCCAGTCACTGAGGGATGGCCACAAGGAGCCACATCCAGCCGCTCTCTGCAAGACCGACAGGATTCTTTTTCATTTGCCCCTTTTGAGGGCTCTGCAGTATCCCAGGAAGAGTGGGAGAGAACAGTAAGGACACAGCAGAACTTGTTAACTAGGCTGGGGGAGTGGGGTGGGGGGTTCAGCCTGAGGCCAGCCTGGTCTGCCTGTGGCTCCCAGCTCTAGCCCAGGCACCTTGAGTGCCGGAGTAGGGCTCTGGCTTTTCTCAACCACTCGCGTGAGCTCTCTACCTTAAAGTACACATAAAAATTAACGCCACGAACTCTCAGCGCACACACATCACATGTGAGCTGCATGTTTGCCTTCACTGCACAGCTAGAGGCCTCTCTGAGAATCACAGCAGATTTGGTGGCACACACCGCGGACTGTGGCGAAAGAACTCTGGGCCTGGCAGCTCAGCTGAACACACCAGGCAGCAAGCTGCATGTCTCCCTCAAATGGACACAAGGCGAGACCAGCACCAGTCACCCGCAGCCTCCCACACAGCTGTCTAGAGTCAGCAGCACAGCCTGTGCCCCAGTTCAGGCTAGGGCCCGCCTGTACATCTCCCCAGCCCCACTGGCACAAAGGCGACAGGTGACAGTGCTGGCCGTCAACCGGGGCCCTGCCTAGCAGATCTGGTTTTCCAGCCGCTGGGTGTCACAAAGCCTCTTCAGCTCTATCACAAATGAAGTGATCAATAGCTGCCTGGAAAGCTGTCATCAATTATAGATGAACTAGAATCAGAGGTGCTTGTACAAAATAACTGCTTAGAGAGGCAAGAAAATAAATAAATAAAATAAAGGTCTAGAAGCTCAAAGAGGCTTACTGCTGAACTCTGCAGAAGGCATCTTCCAATAAATATTTCAAGCCTTCATATGAATATTTTAAGCATGACAAGCACACATAAACACACAGCCAAAGTGCTCAAATCCACTCAAGAAAGACTATTAAGTCATCAAGCTGCTCCTGACAAAATCCACGGAGCACGGTGCATGGAGCAGAGACAGCTGGAATCATTTCAAGACTGCTAATTTAACTTGTCTTAAAACCAACCAATGCTCAACGTGTCACCATCAATGTCATCTCATCGCAGGCTGAAAAGCCTTCGACCTAAAGCAGAAAGGTCCCCAAGTGCCACCCTTCTTGTCTCCCGGTTGAGAATCTAATTGGCCGCGCTGACAGGCTGGGGAATTGGCAGGCAAGCTGCTCAGTTAATCTTGAGGGCCGGCGAGAGCCGGGTATCCGGCGTCCATCCTGAGCTCTGTTCCCCGCTGTCAGAGAGTGACTCTGATGACAGGGCGGCGCGTCTGCCGGCTAGCTCCCGGCTTCTGCTAAGTCAAATTCAATAAAGTTTGTCACTCAATAATCTGAGAGCTACCCAACAAAACCTCTGTGATCAATAACAGCCCGGCCGCCTGCTCGGGAAGGTGACCTACTTAGGAGAGTCACCTGCCGCTAAGCAGCCACTCTCAGGTGCAAGCTCAGCCACGCAGAGCAGGGATGCCAAGCGACCGGCACTGCCTGGGCAAGTGGGCGACAGAGGGCAGCTCAGACATGCACCCAGGGTGGGGTGGGGGGCATGGTCCCACAAACTGCCCTCAGGTTGGCTCAGCACTGGGGCGCCGAGGAGCAGGAACACAGGCTGTACAGCTCCTGCGCCCTCCTCCCTCCCTGCAGGCATGTAAGGCTAGGGTCAAGGGGAGACTCCAGGGGCTCATTAGTGGGAGGGCGGGGGACTTGGGGCCCTGCACACATGCAATACCAACTCAAGGCTACCATGTGCCCACCCCGCCCAGTGCTCTAATTGTTCTGCAATCAGAGGACACAGAAGAGACGCTCAGCACTTCTCCACCATCCATAGAGCTCCCACTATTGCTGGTTCTTGGCTTGTACTGGGCTCAAACACAGGGCCTTGTGCATGGAAGGCCTCCTGCAGATGGACTATCTCTTGGTCTGCTTCTAGAATCCTTACAAAGTGATTTTGTAAAGAATTCCAAAATAATGTCAAGCATAACCAAGCTCCCCCATCTCTCTCTCTCCCTCCCTCTCTCTCTCTCTCTCTCTCTCTCTCTCTATATATATATATATATATATATATATATATTTAATTTTTTTTAAGGAGACAGTGCCCACATTTGCTACTTTTACTGCAAACTGTGTGGTGTCACCAGGCTAGGTGACAAAGGCTGTCAGGGGTAACCCTGTGTGATGAGCTCCAAAGTGAATCCACATGGGGGGGTGCTGAAATGGAGAGAGACATCCTCCTAGGAGTGACTGTAGGGGCCCCATCTCCAGTGACTTGCAGGTGACATCACTACAGCCTGCTCTGCTCAGGGGTCTGTGAGATCAAGTAACAAGGTGAGGAAGGCAAGTGAGAGAGCATGTGACTTGGGGACAGGGAGCCCTTAAGGAAGAACAGTAGTCAAGGCAGGCTCTGTGCAGGCCACCACCCAGCCAGGGCAGCAGGGGGTGTGGACACAATGCAGAGCCCCAGACCACGGAGAAAGTGGGTGCTGATGTTCCCAGAGGCCTGGAGCTGGAGCCTCCTCAGCTGGTGCATGATGCGAGGTCCTCACACCCCACTGGTCTTCACCCCAGCCTCACGCCCCCACAGTGAGTGCCTTGGGGAGGTGCAGGCCCTTGAGAGACAGTCCCCACCTCTCCAGAGAGGCCCCTCCCTGGACTTCTTTGGCCTCCTGTACACCCTTTGCAGCCCTAGACCTAGTGCTCAATCAAATGCTTTTTCAAGTTTTTTCAGAAGATTTGTTTATTTGGTGACAGAGATCTGAGCTCCTCACTGATGTGGGCCTCAAACTCGAGGCTTCAGATCTGAAAGCTCCACCCGCTGAGCCGCCCCACCAACTGCTTTATCAAACACTAGCTCTCAAGTCTCTTACACAGCTGCCTGAGCTTAGGCTTCTCTCTGCGAATAAGCCATAGTGTCAGAGTTCTGACCCACTTTCATGGTGCTCCATCTCTCCCTGAGGACTGAATAACGGTGGATGCTCTGCCCCATCCTCCACACCCGCCCACAACACCTGTTCCCACACCTTCCCTGTCCCCCCCCCACCTGCCCCCAAACCTCCATGTTCTCCCCACCTGTCCCCCACCCTCCATGCCCTCTGCAGGTAAGAGGCCTCCTTCCTCATGGGGACAAGAGACATCCTTTCCTGGGACTCTTCACCTTCTCGGTTTTTGCTGGTGTGATGACACAGACTTCACCTAGTTTCAGGGGTGAAATGAGAAGGCTGCAGGCCTGCTTGAGGTGGTGCTCAGAAGCATAGTGCAGACAGCAGGGGCCTGGACTCAGCAGGGGAGGAGGGCATTGATGCTGGTAATGGTGATTGATCCTCCCAGAAAGCGACGGCCACTCTCCCCACCCTGCCCAGCAACAGAGTAAAGCACTAAACGACCAGCCGGCATTATCCCACGGAGAACAGTGTGATGGCAGAGCAACACCATGGGTCGGGGGCTCTAGCTCTTCACCGGGGGGTGGCACCTGAGTCTCTGGGAGATGCTGCCTGAGGGCCAGGCAGCCCAGACCCCCCCACACTGGCTTCTGAACCCCACTTGGGGGCATGCTCCCCGGGGGTCTCCCTGCAGAGCTCATGCATATGTGCAGGGAGGGAGGGACCCATGGCCCACACGTTGAGGAGGTGGGATGGGAACTGAACTTGTGCTCAGCCTAAAGGTAGGAAGTTCTCTGATATACTGCATGCAAACTGCCTGGCAGGGTGTGAGCAAGAATGATCTAGAAGGTGTGTGTGCCACAGGAGAGGCACGGGTCCTCAAGAAAACAAAAAAGGAAGGGGAAAAAAGGCCAATTCCTAGAGATTCCAGAAAATATTAGCCAAGGGAGCCAGGCAGTGGCACACTTGGTTAAGCACACGCATTACAGTGTGCAAGGACCCAGGTTCAAACCCCTGGTCCCCACCTGCAGGGAGAAAGCGTCATGAGTATTGTGAAGCAGGGCTACAGGTGTCTCTCTGTCTTTCCCTCTTTCTATCTCCTCCCCCTCTCTCAATTTTTCTCAGTCTCTATCCAATAATAAATAAATAAATAAAAATGTAAACAAGTGAGAGTCGGGCGGTGGCACAGTGGGTTAAGCACACGTGGCGCAAAGCACAAGGACTGGCGTAAGGATCATGGTTCGAGCCCCCGGCTCCCCACCTGCAGGGGAGTCACTTCATAAGCGGTGAAGCAGGTCTGCAGGTGTCTGTCTTTCTCTCCCCACTCTGTCTTCCCCTCCTCTCTCCATTTCTCTCTGTCCTATCCAACAACGATGACATCAATTACAACAATTACTACACAAAAAATGTAAACAAGTATTAGCCAAGAGCCATGCAGAACTTGAATCTGACACAAATACCACAGACTGAGACACAGCTCTAAGCTAGCCAGCCAGAGGAAAGCCTGCCCAGGGTGGGGGGCATCATTGGGGTGTACAGCATGGGAAAAGGCGTGTGGGGCAGGCTGGTGGCTAGTGGCATGGCCACTGGGACAAGTGAATAGGGTGACATGAGCATGCTCTGGCTCAGGAAGGGCTCCAGGCACTGGGCTCATCATTCTTGTCTCTGTTTCTGCAGATGTCTTATATTTTTCAAAATAGAATCTTTTTTAAGAAATAAAGCTAAGAGCTAGGTGTTGGCACACCTGGTGAAGAACACATTACCATGTTTGTGAAGACCTGAGTTCAAGCCCAGGGGAAGCTTCACTGGTGGTGGAGAAGTGCTATAGGTTATCTGTCTCTCTCTCCTACTCTGTCTCTCACCCACTATCAAAGAAAAAGGAAATAGCATGGCCACTGGAGCAGTGGAATTGTTGTACAAGCGCTGAGCCACAGAGATAATCCTGGTGGCAAACAAACAAACAAGCATGGAAATACCATAGGATCCAGCAATTCCATTCCTGGGCATTGCTCCAAGGGGTATGCACACCCCCATGTCCACAGCTGCACTGTTCACAACAGCCAAAGAGTGGATCAGCCTGAGTGCCATCAGTGGATGGCTGGACAAAGGAGTTATGGAGGGGCCATTCAAGCCTCTGCCCCTCCTTCAGGGGGGAATGCTTCATGAACGGTGAAGCAGGTCTGTAGGTGTCTATCTTTCTCTCTTCCTCTTCCTCCCCTTTCAATTTCTATCTGCCCTCTGTAATAAAAAAATAAAAAGAAAAGAAAAACAAAGGAGTTATGGCATGTACATTCCTTGTAATACTACTCTGAACTAAAAAAAAAAAAGGTGAGATTGTATCTTTTGGAGCAAAATGGATGGGAGTAGAGGTGATAATGCTTAGTGAATAAAGTAAAGCAGTGATGGACAAGGACACTCATGTGCAATACACAGGACTGAACAGATGGACTTTCAAAAAAAAGTAGCCAAATTCTTGGACTCTGAGTATTATGGTGGGGAGTGGGGCAAACTGGCAAAGGCCACAAGGACCTGAACACACTATGTGCAGGTGTGAAGTTGGCACCTGCTCTGACAGACACACACACACACACACCCACACACCAGGTTGAAGGCCCCAGAATCACTACGGGCAGCTTCATGCTGTGATGTCTCTCTCCTGGGCTTTCTTTTTCTTTCTGAAAAGGATGGTCAGCCTAGAGCAGTGATGCAGCAATACCGACAAAAAGTAAGATACAATATTGGGCACACATATTTATAGAACTGCATCTGGGAGCGGGGAATAAACAAAGAAAAATGGGGATATTTTCAAATGATGGCAACTGCATGTGCAGACACAGATTCCTTTCAGATACCAGCAGAGCCACACCTTTGTTCAGCCCCAGCGCAGGGATGCCCCCTCCTCACTATGCCACACCTCAGTTCGCCACATGCTGCACGCACACACAGGTGTCAGTCCCTAAGTCTCGGGCTTTGCCTTGGGCTGGGCCTGCCCACCATGCCTGAGTCACTCTTTTACAGAGGTTACAAACTCGTGACCTAGCTACCATTCCCAAATTAGGTTCCCAGGCAGAAGAGCGGTGTCTTCTCTTCCGTGGAGATGGTGACGGAAGCTTTTTGTGTTGCTGCAGGTGACAGATGACGGGGACTGGAATGACATCACTAGCTTCAGTAGCCTCTGACACAACCCAGACGGCAGAGTGAGCAGAAAGGCCTCTCTGGCAGAGAAGGAAGTTCCTATTGAGGCAAATGCTCCCTCTGATGATGATGATGCTACCAAAATAACTCTGGAAGCACAGTGTTGTTATGGGAACAGTGACACACCCCATTCAATTGTGACAATCACAACCTACACACACCACGAGCTTCCAGAAGGGTTCAAGACAGTCAGGAAGCAGGAACAGGAAGCCACTGCTTCCAAACAGTGGCACCATAATGGCCCAGACAAGCTCAAGACACACCAAGCACTGAGGGCAGTTCTAGAAGATGCCAAGCCATGGAAGACTGACTCTAGAATACACCAAGCACTGTTTCCACAACAAATGCGACTTTCCAAATGTGGAGATAACAGTTTTAATAACAAAATTCTCATCTAAGATGAGCTTTTCATGAGAAAAACCCTCATCTTTCTCAAACAATACTCTTAACCCACCTGCATGTTAGCTGTCGGGCTCAGGCAAAAGTTAGTAAAGTCATGGGCCCCTTAGAATATACCTAAAATAGACTTCCTAGCTTCTTCCAACATGAAGACCCCAAATTTCATCTGCTATATGCTCACCTTTAGGTTCCTGATTATTAAACAATTTGCTCTGCTTTATATCTTAATGCTTTTTAACCACCAAGTTGTAGATGCTACCATGATGCCAATCTGACTTCCCTGGGCAGATGACCTCACCAATGTGTCCTGGAACCCCACCTCCCCAGATCCCTGCCTCACTAGGGAAAGAGAGAAACAGGTTGGCGGTAAGGATCGACCTGTCAATGCCCATGTCCAGCAGCGAAGCAATTACAGAAACCAGGCCTTCCACCTTTTGCTCTCCATAAAGACCTTTCGTCCATACTCCCAGAGGGATAAAGAATAGGGAATTTTTAAAATTTTTAAATATTTTTTTATTTATTCCCTTTTGTTGCACTTGTTTTTTAAATTGTTGTCGTTGTTGTTGTTGTTATTGATGTCATCATTGTTGGATAGGACAGAGAGAAATGGGAGAGAGGAGGGGAAGACAGAGAAGGGGAGAGAAAGATAGACACCTGCAGACCTGCTTCACCACCTGTGAAGCGACTCCCCTGCAGGTGGGGAGCCGGGGGCTCGAACTCGGATCCTTATGCCGGTCCTTGTGCTTTGCGCCACGTGCACTTAACCCGCTGCGCTACTGACTGACTCCCTATGGAAACTTTTTTTTTTATTTATTCCCTTTGTTGCCCTTGTTTTATTGTTGTAGTTATTATTGTTGCTGTTCTTGATGTCATTGTTGGATAGGACAGAGAGAAATGGAGAGAGGAGGGGGAAGACAGAGAGGCGGAGAGAAAGAGAGACACCTGCAGACCTGCTTCACCGCCTGTGAAGAGACTCCTCTGCAGGTGGGGAGCCGGGGGCTCGAACCGGGATCCTTACGCTGGTCCTTGCGCTTTGCACCACATGCAAAGCTGCGCTACCGCCCGACTCCCCCTAGGGAAACTTCTAATGGAGGGGATGAGATATGGAACTCTGGTGGTGGGAATTGTATTATATGGAATTGTAGCCCTCTTATCCCACAATCTTGTCAATCATTATTAAGTCACTAAAAACAAACAAACAAACAAACAAAAAAACCCTCTCATTTAAGACACTTTGCACAACACACTCAGATCCTACACCCCACAACAAGGTGCTCAAACATCAGATACTCAGAGCCTACAAAGAAGCCATGCTTGCAGTAGCTTCCAATTCTTGTGTCAGGATACATCTCTGGCTTTTTACAGTAAGTAGAGGCAGAAGCACGTCAACTGTCTGTGGTGTCTCTCTTTCCATACTCCCAGAGGGTTAAAGAATAGGAAAGCTATCAGGGGAGGGGATGGGATACGGAGTTCTGGTGGTGGGAATTGAGTGGAGTTGTACCCCTCCTATCCTATGGTTTTGTCAGTGTTTCCTTTTTATAAATAAACAAATAAATAAACACTGTCTGTGGTGGCCTTGGAGAGGCCTGGCTCCTCTACACTTGAGCTTTTCCTCGCCTGCTGACCACACTCAACATCTGAGAACCTAGATTGAAAAATAAGATGAGGGCCCAAGTTCTTTTTTTTTAAAATATTTTATTTAATTTATTTATTCCCTTTTGTTGCCCTTGTTGTTTTATTGTTGTAGTTATTGTTGTCGTCGTTGCTGGATAGGACAGAGAGAAACGGAGAGAGGAGGGGAAGACAGAGAGGGGGAGAGAAAGATAGACACCTGCAGACCTGCTTCACCGCCTGTGAAGCGACTCCCCTGCAGGTGGGGAGCCGGGGTTCGAACCGAGATCCTTATGCCGGTCCTTGTGCTTTGCGCCACCTGCGTTTAACCCGCTGCGCTACAGCCCGACTCCCCTAGGGCCCAAGTTCTAGAACCTCACTTCTGAGACTTTTAATGACTGTGTTTGAGAGTCTTAAAAAAAAATTCATGGTTTCTTTTATTTAAAAAAAATTTTTACATAGATTGATCTTTAAATTTAAAAAAACGATTCTGACAAATTGCTTTTCATTTCCACTGAAGATAATGGCCCTATTAAACGCAATAATAACAGGGCATGGATTAAATGGGCTCTAAAGGAACATGATATTGATGTACCTGCACTTCTCAGTGATCTGCTGACGGATTAGCTGCGACCAGTGCAGCAGCTAGAAAATGCGGAGAGTGGTTCCTCACGGGGACAGCAGCCAGTGTCCTCAGCCTCGGCCGCAGTGGCCTGCCCCGAGAAAGTACAGCTGTCTACCTGCACAGGCCAAGCACAGTCTTGCGCCTATGAAAAGAACGCATATTTCCAGCCAAGTCCCAGAGGTTCTTCTACCCAAGTGCACCTGGTGTGTCCTTCTTCCATGCCCATCTTCTGTGCTCAAGGGAACGCGTAGTAAACAGTGGTCAAGGAGCCGCAGGATCAGGACCCATGGAAAGGAGTCACTTTCTCCCTCACTGCTCACAGGTACATAATTGGTGGAAGACACAAGACAAGTCTGCCAGGTGTACCCTGGCCACACACAGTGCCCCTATCTTTTGAGGTCATTTGGCATTAGACTGCTTTGTAAACACATTAGGAGTGGCCACAGAAAGCCAGTTAATAGTGCCTGAGAGCTGGTTTGCACTCCTCTGAAGGACGAAGTCCCCCGAGCCTGTTTCAAGACACAACTTTGGGCCCAGCTGGTAAAGCACACACGTTACTATGCACAAAGAGAGTGTTCAAGCCCCCATCCCCACCTGCAGCGGGGAGGCTTCATGAACTGTGAAGTAGTGCCTCTCTCTCTCCTCTCTCAATCTTCCCCTTCCCACGTAGTTTTCTCTGTTTATTAAGAAAAAGAAAAAAGCCACCAGGAGCTATGAATTTGTCATGTAGGCAGAGTTCTAGTCATAATCCTGGTGGCAATATAATTAAATAAATAAATAATAAAAATAAAGTCAGGACACAGCTGTGTCTGTTCTTTTTTGTCTGCTCAGATCTACTGACCTCCCCAACATTTAGCAAGGATACTCCTAACATGAACCCCAAGACGTCTGACCTCCTGCGCTTGCTGCCAGTCGGCTTCCGGGCTGAGGCTTCATGGTGGCATGTAATTCTCCCCTTTACCTCGCTGTATTTCTATTTTGTGCTAATGTTCTGAGTAGGCCTGGCAGATTAGGAGTGCTGTGTGATTAAGTCACATTTGTCAGGCTGCTCACTAGCGGCTCATGGAAGGGGACAATACTAATTCCAGCAGGAAGTAATAGAATGTAAAAAAAAAAAAAAAAAAAAAAAAGAAGTGCATGGAAACGCTGAATAAAGCCTTTCAGCCAATTCCACAAGGGAACTGGACTGGACCCTGAGATTCTTCTATGTTCTTCAGGTTGGTTTTAATGGCATAAATGAAGCATCCATTAGAAGTGCAAAGGTGTGCAGGGACTCTTAGCATTCATGGAGAGAATGCAGGCAGTCCATGAATTTGGAAGAAAAAAAAACCTTATTTTTGCTGAACTAACTGAAATTTCGCACTTACAATTACAAATTAGAGTATGAACGGTGACATTTCTGTGTAATGCTACAGTGGCACAGCTATTTCAGAATGCCATTTAGTAGTTCCTTCTTAATGAAAGATTACGACAGCTATTAGAACTGCAACTAGATCTTATTACTTTATTGCATTAATACGGGAGCATATATTACTGTATCACGATTGTGTTTCAAACACAATATTTTGATAACTATTGCAATGTAGATGGATTCTTTTGTACTCCTGTGGTTTTATCAACACTGTTGGGGCATAACTTCATGAGATCTAAGCATCACCACAGACCAGAGGGAGCTGGGGGCAGCACCTGGGAGCCAGAGGCATTATGTCACACATACTATGCCACCTACTATTCGATGCCACATCTCCAAGTTTCATGGGGCTAGAGCAGGGTCTGAGGACAGCCTAGAGAGTGGAGAATCACAGATTTAGAACAGTGTTGATCACAGATCCACCACAGAGTCATGGACATTCGGACTGCCTGATGCAATCTAGCAACTATAGTCTAGCAATCTAGCAAAGCCTGCAGCCCACTGCACAGAGCTGAGCAGGCAGTTAGGGAGTGCTGAGTACCCGAGTCAGTGCTCAGCCTGGGCTGCCTGCCATAGCCCCTCAGCTGGCCGCCAGAGAGGAGGCTTTCTCTGAGGAAGAGCAGAAGTGACCAATGTGAGTCTACAATCTAACTGTCCCACTTCTTGAAGCAGAGAGAAGCAGCAGCACCAGACAACTCCTCTTCTTTGAGAAGGTGGAACTTTTCCTGAAGAGCCCAGCCTCGCCAGCTGTGGGCTTACACTGGAAGAGTGCTCCTGCAGTGCAGTGACAGTGCTCCCCCAGTGCAGTGAAGGAATATTCCCCAGTGCGGTGAGAGAATGCTCCCCTGGCACAGTGGGTGAGTAGTCCCCTAATGCAGTGGAGGAGTGTTCCCCTGGGACAGTGGGGGAGTGCTCCCTGGTCCAGCCTTGCCTGCTGTGGTTGAGCTCAGAGCTCTCCAGTCTTCCTGTGAAAGTTCTAGCTGAGCACAAGTGCCTCTGTCACCCTTGAAACCTGAGGTCTGGGTGTGCCTCAGATGACTGGATGAACCCACCCTCTGGCCAGGCTCAGGTACCCCTCCTCCGGGGAGGCTTGGGTCAAACAACCTTGTCCTGACCCCTGGCCACCCTGTGGGGTGAAGTCAGGGTGGTCCAGGCAGGTGGTGACGACAACTGCAGAGCTATAGCTCCCAGTCCTCGGTACTAGAGGCTCTGACCCACACTGAGGGCCTGTGTGGTGAGACCAGCCTACAGGTCCTACAGGTCCATCTGTAGGGTTCTCACATATCTCCTGGGCACTGAGGACAGTGCCCACAGCCCATGACCCTGTCACCCTCACCCAGTCTGAAGGGTCCATGTCCTCAGCAAGTGGCTAAATGACTGAGCAGTCAAGTTCCTCCAAATCACCTCAGCCAGCACTTTCTCTCAGACACATGCTAGCTCAGCATCAGTCCTGCCCCCACGGGACATGGCCCTGTTAACAGGAGCCCCTGGCTACCTTCTGGGAGGTGACACTTTGGGGATAGTGTCTGCCTAGCCCTCGTCCTCAGAGCCAGAGCTGAAATGTCACGGCGTGAGGCAGCCTTGTTCTGAAGTTCAGATGAATTACACAGCCTGCTTCCTGAATGTCGGCGTGAACTGTCAGTCTCGTGGAGCGGAAATTAAATCGATCTGCTACAATTTGCTCTTTGCAAAGCCGGGAGAGGGCCGGCTTGGGCTGCGTGCCCTCCTGCGTGGTGACTAATCGATGGGTCAATGATTCATCTCACGCAGACCTCTGAAGGTGCCCACATTAACCTGCCTGGCTTCTGGGGGAAATCTGCTCTCCTTCAGGGCACAGGCACCTGCGCTGTCATGGTGGCACCCACAGGCCTCGTGCTGTGAGGCCACCTTATGCAGATCACCATGCCCACATCGGAGTTGGGCCTCCATCTCGCTCACTGGTCACCTGACAGGGGGATAGACTGGCGTGTGTGCAGCAGACAGATGTGTAGTATTTGCCATCCTGGGCTCCAGCCACCATGCTCCAACTGTCCCCACAGCCCAACACATGGCAGTCCCTAGGAACAGCACTCTGTGGGGAGCACCATGCCCAGGAACACAGCTTCACCTGAGAGGCCTGGAGACTGAGTGGCCCTGGTGGGTGCTGGCTAGAGAGTCTGCCATCAAGCAGGCTGCTAGCAGGGGCACTGTGTGTAGCCTTTCAACACTAGGGACCCCAGTTCAGAGCCATCTCTACTTTGTGTGATGCCCACACGCCTCCCACTACCACCTGCAGAACTGGGGCAATAGCGAAGCCACTGGCTTTTTCAAACTGGGAGAAGAAAACCATTTTCAAGAGAGGACAAAGTGGTGGGTGGCCCCACCCTGGTGTCAAGGGGCCTGTTGCTGCTGTGACCTGAAGGCAAGGGACAGGCCTGACCATTCTCCACATGGGCAGCAGTGGCTGAGGGCAGACAAACAGCAGGCAGGCCAGGGCAACCCCTGGGGCTGGTGAAGAGGATGCCGACCCTCAGGACCTTCCTCCCGCAGCAAGACCAACCAGGCCCCAGATCACATTCAGGCCTAGAAAGGCGTGTGCAAGGTGCTGTCACCCAGGCTGCACATGCATCTTGGGCTGTGGGGCCTGAGCAGGGACAGAGGGTCCACCATTCGAGGGCCCAGCAGCCACAAGCACCTGGAGGAACTCCCCACAAGTGAATGTCCCATGGATGCATCTAGAGAGGCCTCTACCCACTGCATTCATAGCACTCTTTATGCCCCAGGTCTGTCCTGAACAAGGCCTCTGGGTGCTCTAAGGAGAACAGACAACAAGGAACAGCTTGTCTAAATAACCACTAGGGAACCAGCGTGATGGCTCAGCCAGGAAGGCGCCTGCTCTGGCAGACACTAGGCCACTAGGAGCACTGTGGCAGCTTCCTGCTGTGGTGTCTCACTCTCCCCACCCCCCCACCCCCGTCTCTGTACCCCGAAGTCAGCCCAAAGTGGTGAAGCCCCAGCCACGACAACACCTAACAAAATAACATCAGGAACTGGGAGGATGCAGGATTTGCTTGTCTGGGGCCCTGAACACCTCAGGTTCAATCTCCAACGCCACCTTATGCCAGAGCTGAGTGGTACTCTGATATCTTTCTCTCTCCCCCTCCCCCCTCTCTTATAAAAACAAGTAAGTAGATTTTATTAAAAAGTATAGTCTAGGGGCTGGGAAGATAGCTCAGCTTGTCAGAGGACCAACGTGCATGTGTGAGGCTCCAGAAAGACCCAGTTTCAATCCCTGGGGTCACTGACTGGATGCCAGAGCTGAATGATGCTCTGGTGTCTGTCTCTGTCTCTCTGTCTCTCTCCCTCCATCTCTCAATAAAAAGATTTTTTTTTTTCTTGATTTAAGAGAGATGTCCATGAACGCTCCTGCTCTTGCAGGCAGTGTGTGCTGGCCAGGCTGACTCACTGTCCTGCAGGTGTTCTTGTAGCTCTTGTCCAGTGGGCTAAGCCCTGGCATTCCCACAGGCAGATCAGGGCCATCCCGGCCAAGTATATGTACTGCACATCCACAGCCTGGGCCACATGGGGCTGCTCTTCATGGAGACACAGCCAGTCCAAGGTCTGGTCTGTACTGGCTCTTCCTTGTTCTCAGGGAACAGACAATGCCCAGGGCCCAGCAGCAGGAAAGCCTCTTCTTCATGGTTGCTGACACATTGGCCAGTGTGTCCCTTAGTCCCCAGGGACAGAGCAGCCCAGGGCCCGCCGCGGGGACCAGGTCACCAATGTGCCACCAATCTGAGGCCCAGCAACATGGAATCTCATCTACGCCGACCTTGATCTCCTGATTATGCAATCAATACCCTCCGATGAGGGGAACCAGGACTGACCGGGGCGGTCAATAGCATGTGACAAAAACTTTGATAATTACCACGCAGCGGGTGTGCAGACTCAGCCCCATTGTGAGGGCTGCCACGATGAGGCTGTGATTGTGCCGTTATTGCAGGTTTAATGTTGGGTAATCAAGCTGCAGTGGTCTAGGTATCAACAAACAGCATCAAAAGAAAACATCAAATTGTCCCTATTCTTCTGACACTGTCGCGGAGAAATTCCTCTATGTTAGTGGCCCTAAATGAACAATAATAAGTGACAATTTAGTGAAAAACACTATTTTCATGTCTCACAGAAGTCATGCAATATGGATTGATACTCGTGTGATTACTTCTAGGGCCACTTGAACCAGGGGATTAAAATAAATTCAGTCCCGTGGCCCCGGCTGGCTCCCCCTTCTCACACACATCACTCACCAAGGATTTATGCAAATGTCCCCACATGCGTAATCTCTCTGGCGTTAGAGCAGCCCTAACTATGGGGCACCTTGGTTGGCGGTAATTAGCATGGCTTCTGATACTGCACACTTTATTTTATTTTATTCTTGAGTCCTGGTTGGGAGCTCATTTTTGGTCATTAACATGCGGAAGAACGAGTCATTACTGGTTTTCAATGGCTGTCTGGGTTCCTCGGGGCACTCGGGCCCTATCACAGAGACGGAAAGCAGGCTTCCCAAAGGGCTGCCCGTCAGCAGGGGGTGGGCATGGGCACCAAGGCACAGCCATCCTTCCCCTGTGCCACTTCAAAGCCACCGGAGAAGTTCTTTGGGTGACAGCGAGCACAGCCCAGCACTGTGGTGCTGCTGCAGGCAGGGATGCAGACACCAGGAAGGCCCCCAGCAACACTGCCATGCCAGCTGTGGGCAACTCTACAGAGGCTCAGCTGTCAGGCCTGCAACACACACACTCACTCACTTACACATATACACTCACACACACTCACTCACTCACACACTCACATGCACACTCACTAACACTCATACATATATTCACACACATTCACAGACACACATTCACACACATGCTCATACTCACACACACTGACACACATTAACATTCACTAATACACTCAAACACATTCACACACACACACTCAGACACAAACACGTCCACATGCACACACTCAACACATGTTCACACACTCATACACATTCACAAACAACACTCACAATCACTCACATGTTCATACTTGATCATACACACACTCTCACACAGACACACGCAGACTGACACACATGCATACACTCATACAGATTCACACAGGCTCTCTCTCTCTCTCTCTCTCTCTCTTACACACACACACACACACACACACACACACACACACACACACCACTGTCATGTGTTACCCCTGCAGAGCCTAAAAGGGGAGATGCACGGTTCCCAATAGCCCAGAGACACGCAGAGGGACCTTTTGTGAGCAGCTCTCTCTCTGCCGCTCTCTCCCTCTACCCTCTGTCTCTACTCTTTCTCTCTGCTCCCTCTCTCTCCCTCTCTGCCTCTCTGCCCACTCCTCTCTGCCCTCTCTCCCTATGCTTGACTTCTCTCTGTGTCTCTCTCCTTCTCTTCCCTCTCTCTCTCTGCCTCTATCACCCTCTGCCCATTCTCTCTCCCTCCCCCCTCTTTCTCTCCCCCCTCTCTCCCTCTCTTCACAGTCTCCCTTTCTGTCTCCTCTCTCTCTCTCTCTCCCTCTCTCTCTCTCTCTCTCTCTCTGCCAGTCTCCATTGCAGGCCCACTTTGTGACTGACAGACGGCTGGGCACCCAGGGTCACACCCTCTCTGATCCACGGTTCCATCACAGCAGTCACCTTCCCGGCTGACACGTGAAAAGTGACTCATCTGACATTTCATGTAACAAAATCCTGCAAGCAAGAACAGAATGTTACCCCCGCTACAGATCTGTGGGCCCATAGCCTCCTGGCTCTGACCAGAGGTCACGAGTGTTTAAATGAGGACAGCAGCTTAGCACATGGCCTCTAAGAGCCTGCCCACCTCATGCCATCCTCAAGAGGCAGCACTGGGGCTCCCTGCAGGCCCCTGGCCCTATGGTCTTGCTCACTCCAGCCCCACACTACCTTCTTCAGCCTGATGCCAGCTCCACAGAAACCTCTGAGCCAATGCTGCTCGGAGCATCAGGTGTGTCACCCACTGACATTGGGCAGGGTCCACAAGCAAGAGATCCTATGCCCCTGAGTGCTACCCCCTAAGCAACAGCCAACACCCCCACCCACAGGGAGGCCTCCACACTCCGAAATCATGCCCATCACCCAGTGCCTGGGGGAGAGAACCCCCAGCCCTCATTCCTGCCCAGAAGGCCCCGGGGCACTCCACCCTTCCTATTCCCCCCCACCCCACCCCCCGCCACTCGGGGGTTTTTCCAGGTGACAGTGCAGCTTCTCACAAGGTAGCAGCACAATTGTGTGACAGGTAAATTTAAAGATCATGTTCACTGTGAGTATGAATATGTCAGATTGATACAGTATTATTTCCATGTGAAATTATTAGCCTCATTACCGTCTAGTGGCGGTCCCTTTAACAAGTGGTCTCTTTTGTGGCAAATGTGGAAGTGCTTTCTGTGCTGGTGTATCCTTCTCAACGATTTGGATTTACCTTCCAGCTTTGCTCAGGGGCTGGATTCATACAGAGCTATAATAAAAAAGGAAGAGTTGAGAAAGTCTCATTCTGTCTGTCACTGTGACTCCTCTGTAACTGAATGCGTCTGGGGACTGGTGGCATTTTCCTGGCAATGCCAGGAGCAAGCTGACTTAGTCACCCCAGGGAATCACTTAACTTGAAGGCTTCCAGAAGCAAGTGCATCTCTGCCGGCATACACCTCTGAGCAGCAGCTGTGTAAATGGCCCAAGAAGACAAACTTCCAGAAAGAAGCTCCAGGGAGAAATAGCCAGGCTTCACAGACAAGGAGGAAGCTTGTCTGCGTTTCCCGGTGTTTCCCCTGCTGGCTGGGGACACTAGTCCTGAGTGGGTGTGGGAAAGCTGCATCTGAAAAGTGAGCTCATGGGCTGAGGAGAAAGCATAATGGTTCTGCAAAAGATTATCATGTTGGAGGCTCTCAAGTCCCAAGTTCAATTCCCAGCACCACCATCAGCCTGAGCAGAATCACTCTATCTCTTTCATTAAAATAGAATAAGCAAAGTGAACTCATTAGGATCAGCTTTAAAAATTTAAGTTCATCAGGCAACAAAGGAGGGAGGGGGTAGATGGTATAATGGTTATGTAAAGACTCTCATGCCTGAGGCTCCAAAACCCCAGGTTCAATTCCCTGCACCATCATAAACCAGAGCTGAGCAGTGCTCTAGAAAGAAAAGAAAGAAAAAAAAAGCTAAAAATAAGTTCATCTAAACAACACTCAAAAGAAGAATGCGTGCTTCACCAAGCAGGCAGGTAGCAGAGGGTAAGAGAGACAAGTTGTGTGCTGTCAAGAGACAGGAGAGAGGCGTGGGGTGAGCGCAAGGTAGCTCAGGTGCGGCCTCCAGTCAAGGGCCCAAGTCATAGCCCCACGGAGCTCCTACCAACGGGCCACAGCAAACCTTACCAAACTTTAGGGAATGGGCAGAGCAAACAGACATCCCTCTGAGGAAGACAGACAGAAAGGCTGCCTAGAGCATGATGAGGTGCCAATGTCAGCAGAAAGGGCAACTCAAGGTGGAGGGCAGCTGTCTCACACCCAGAGACTGCATGCAGGACCACGGTATGTGGATGCAAGGGGTCCTGACGTGAGGTGAGGCCTGGTCAGCAGCATGGAGGGCCACTGGGACTCGAGCAGCCCCTCCTTCAACCTTTACAGACAGCAGGCCTTGCCTCCAGCCAGGCCACCACATGGTTTATACCAGGAGAAATACAAGTGGGGACCAAGCGACACCGGGGCACCCTGGTCTCAGCTGCAAGACCCACAGAAGGCAAAGGGAGAACCCATCCAGACATGCAGGGAAAGGTGCCTGCCGGTGTGGCCCCAGCAACAGAGGGAAATGATGACTCTAAGATGGGAGAGCATCCTGCACAGCCAGGCAGGGCTGGAACCTGGGGACACTGCAGGGGAGGCCAGGTAGCCACTGAAATGGGACCCCACACACAGTGAAGGAGGCAGAGACTCGACTGGGGCTGACAGACACAGAGTTTTCATCTAGGGAGACAAGGACAGTGTGGAAGTGACGCTGAGAGAAGGCATGATAATGAGAGCTACTTATGCCACTGGACCATGCATTTAAACATGCTCAAAGAGGCATATTTTAAGTTAAGCGCATTCTACCATGATTAAAACAAGAGCACTGGGGACCAAGCAGTAGCATACCAGGTTAAGCGCACATAGTACCCACATAAGGATCCTGGTTCGAACCTCTGGCTCCCTACCTGCAGGGTGGTCACTTTGCAAGTAATGAAGCAGGTCTGCAGGTGTCTATCTTTCTCCCCCTCTCTGTCTTCCCCTCCTCTCTCCATTTCTCTCCGTCTTAGCTAACAACAACAATAGTAGAAACAACAACAACAATAATAATGGAAAAAAGAGGAAAGATGGCCACCAGGAGCAGTGTATTCATAGTGCAGGCATCAAACCCCAGAGATAACCCTGGAGGCAAAAAGAAAAAAGAAAAACAGCAGCACTTGTCGCTGGTTTATGAAGATGTTTCACAAAGGAGTAACATGATACACCAGTTCTCCTCAGCTCCTTCAGATGCCAACATCATCAATACAGGTCCTGCAAGAGTTCTTCAGCTTTTGTTTCTCTGCATACAGTACTGATATTGTTCACGACTAACTGCAGGCTGATGCAGCCCCACTACACACATGGCTGTATGCAGAAAGAAGAGAGTGCAGGGAGTCAGGCGGTAGCGCAGCGGGTTAAGCGCAGGTGGCACAAAGCACAAAGACCAGCATAAGGATCCCAGTTCGAGCCCCCGGCTCCCCACCTGCAGGGGAGTCGCTTCACAAGCGGTGAAGCAGGTCTGCAGGTGTCTATCTTTTTCTCTCCCTCTCTGTCTTCCCCTCCTCTCTCCATTTCTCTCTGTCCTATCCAACAATGACAACAATAATAACTATAACAATAAAAAACAAGGGCAACAAAAGAGAATAAACATTTTTAAAAAGAAGAAGAAAAAAAAGGAGAAGAGAGTGCAGACTGCTGAGGTTATGCTGATGAAAGTCTGTGGGCACAAAGACAGGCCTGCACTGAGCATGCTCACATGACTGCAGAACAAAATCTCACCAGGACTTTACCTCCAGCATTCAGCCAATGGGACAAATCCCTTCTCCTCTCAAGTTTTAAAGGGCCATCTCCTTTTTTTATTTTTTAACTTCACCTCTCCAAATTCAGTTTTCTATCTGGAGGGAAGGAAGGAAGAAAGGAAGGAAGGAAGGAAGGAAGGAAGGAAGGAAGGAAGGAAGGAAGGAAGGAAGGAAGGAAGAAGGAAAAAGAAAGAAAGAAATTACATCTCCAAAGTCTGTGTCTTTTCCACATAAATCTTTTAATCTTTTCATTCAGGACTTCTCTCTTAAGCCCCCTTATGTTGGCATTAAAAAAATAATGACTGGATTTAAAATGTCAGCTCTGTTTTACAGAACAAACAATCTAGATGGAGTTAAACAGGGTTTTGCCTGTTGATCCACATGCCCCTTTTAACTTTGTCGCCTTGCTCTAAATGTAAGCATCAGTGAATTTTGAATTCACCTACTTCCAGCTCCGAAGGAATTTCATTTCACTTTATGTTTGTGTCAGTAACTGTCAGCCCAAAAGCAGCACGAGCAAGCACCCAGCAGGCTGTCTCCTGAGGTCATAATGCATGCATGGTCCCCGCAGGTGCCCCTCAAAGCTGTGCCACCAGGCTCCTGCACCATGAGCAAGACGCCACAACCATCTACTCACTGTTCTCCAAGCAGCTAGAGAGCAGTTTCTGTTGTATACCTGCTTTTCATCTTTCAAAACGTAGAATTCTTCACACAAAAAAGAAAACCTGGACAGTGTAGCAGGCAGGAGAAAGTGGCTGGCACATCAGTAGCCCAGCTCCGTCAATGGCCAAGACACCAAGGCTGGGGTTCAGGTGGCCAGATACCAAGACAGACACTGCTGGGGACCCACTGAGAGTGGTGGGTCTTTCCCTTGGCAGGGTTGGCATCAGGTCCTGATTGCTGGGCAGTTCTCACTGGCCCCTGGGCATCACCTTATCAGAAGTAGGCAATGGCCACCAAGGGCTGGAGCAGTCAGGAGTCTGCATGGCAGCATTTTTATCTTAGGGACTCTAATGGATATTTTCTTTCTTTCTCTGTTTTTGACTCCAGGGCTATTGCTGGGGCTTGGTGCCAGTACAGTGAATCCACCACTCCTGGCGGCCAATTTTCCTTTCTTCTTTCTTTCTTTCTTTCAGTAGGACAGAAAGAAATTAGAAGGGAGTGGGGAGGCAGGTAGAAAGGCAGACACTTGCAGATCTACTGCATTGATCATGAAGCATCCTTGCTGCAGGTGGGGAGTTGGGGCTTGAACCTAGGTCCTTGCGCATGGTAATAAATGCACTTAGCTGGATGCACCACTACCAAGGCCCCCTGGATATTTTCTCTTCAATGTATTTATCCTGCATTATGAAACGTCTGATATGAGACTTAGACAGGTAAAAAGTAAAAAAATCAACTAGGCTGCATGTCTGGATTTAGTATTTAATGGGGCGGGGGGGCTGCTAAATGAATATCTGATAAAGAAACCATTCCAGTTAAGAAATAAAATCCTCTTTGATACAAATGGCAACTTAAAAAAAAAAAAAGGTAACTAACAACTAAAACGCCCCACACAAATACGATCTGCCAATTGCTGCAAATTCACATAATCGGTCGTGGCCACTCTGCAGCGTCCAGCGGGACACGCACAAAGAGCAGCGTTTGAGGGCTGGGCGGTAATGGCACACTTGAGGCTAATGCAGACGCAAATTGAGGAGCAAGTGGTCTGGGGCCCAGCCTCCACGGAAAAGGGCACTCAGGACCGCTCTATGGGGGACGGCCACTCCCTCCACAAAGAGCCTGGACCAGCGGGAGGCGAGAGGCCAGGCTAGCGGGAGAGGGAGAGGAGGAAGGGGTCCCCGGAAGGGAGCGGCAGACAGGGAGGAAGGCCGACAGCAGCATGCCTTTCAATAGGGAGAATTGAAAAGGACTCATTCACCAGGGAAGAAGTGAAATGGGCATCATTCATTCGCCAGGGGCTTGTTCCTGGGGAGCTGTGCACACTGGGGAGGAGTCCCAGACGAAGCGCCATGGAGGCTGGCACCCACCCAGGGAATGAAGGTGCCTGAAGCAGAGGTGCATTCTCAGCACACTAACCGCTCCCTACAGCTCTTAGGGCTGTGCTGGTGGGGGCTCTGAACACAGGACTCATTGCTGACACTGACCTGTGCTCTGGTGTCCCTGCTCAGTGATAGCCTGCCTGCCCATGGGGCCTGAACTGAGGTCACCTGGCTCTGGTGCCACAGAGAGAACTCAAATGTGCCACCAATCAAGTTGTGACAGGCAGCTGCCCTAATTTAGTGAGGATGGCGAGCCCTCAATACCCCAAGACTGGGCCCACCTTGAGAATGGCAGGGGAAGTCTGTCTCTCCATCACCTCAAGGCCCCAAGAGACTTGAAGCTGGCACAGCACTAAGGAGTGTGGACCAGGTGGCCACACACAGTGGAGCTGACATGGAATCCAGGCTCTTGGGAGCTGCTCTTGACCCTGACACCTCTAGCTCCCACTAAATGGCGCCCCATTTGTCTCTGCCACCACGGCATGTTCACCCACAGCGATGTCTATAGAGTCAGCTCCTGAACACGAATCCTTGTATAAGATTTCAAACACACTGTTCACAGCTGCTCCACATGTGTGCCTTTTAAACAGATGTATGAGAGCGAGACGAGAGGAGAAGGAGAGAGGGCAAGAACCAGAGCACCACTCTGGCATAGGCAAAGCCAGGGATAGAACATTTGAGCGGCTAGTGTGTTCGATACTGTGCCACCACCCAGCCCATCTTATGCACGCCTTGATGCGTCGGTGTTTCAGCCAAAGCCTCCCTCGCTCAGCTGCCCCACCCATTCCTCCATTCCTGCCCTGGCAGCCACTCAGAAATGCCACGGGACTTCCAGGTGCACCAGCACACCCAATAAGCAGTTCTGCCCCGGCTCTGGAACCTGCTTCCCTGGGGCTGGTTCACATCTCAGGCCTGTCCTGCACCATCCTCAGCTGCCCCCATGGCCTTGTGATCCCTGGCCTTCCTAATGATGTCCCCATGTGTCCAATAATAGACCACATGGGCCAGTAGCCACCTGAAAAGACATTCCCACTTCTTCCCCCCAGTCTTACACCCCCCCCCCAGGGCTAATTGAACTTAGTGATTTGTTCTTTGTCACAGAAATACTTGTAGTACCTTTTTGTAGCACAACAATAAGCTACCATGTGGATTTCTGCAGAATTCTGGAACAAAGCCAGAGCAACAATAGCTCTTTCTCTTTAGGAGTAAGACCATATGTCAAAATTTATCTAGAAACTCAATTTGGCTTGCTGCTTCATCCTGCTAGGAGAATAACTGCAAAATGACACCACTGCTCACTCTGTCCGGGAAATCCACTGTCTCATCACCCACACCAGAGCGGAAGGTGGCTGTGGTTGCGCTGGCGTGCCAGGCATCCCCACGATGGTGATGGGGCCTGGAAGACACCACCGGTTTGCAAAGGCTACATCAACAAGCAGCTCTGGCAGCAGTGGGTCTCATCCGAGATCCTCAGTCCTCCTAGGTCCATTCACTGACCCGCACATCATGATTGGAGCATACACACCCACAATTTCACACATGCACTCACACAATTTTATGCACAAAGATTCACACTCCAACACTCACTCACACACTCTCATATACACATACAATCACACTCACTTTTTCTTTAAATTGCCACCACCAGGGTTATAGCTGGGGGTTGGTGCCTGCACAATGCATCCACCACTCCTGTTGGGCTTTATTTCCCTTTCTCCTGATGATGATGATGATGATGATGATGATGATGATGATAGAACAGAAAGACATTGGGGGGAAGAGACAGAAAAGGACAGAGACAGAAAGATTTGCACAGTACTTGCTTTACCATTCATGAAAGCTTCCCTTGCAGATGGGAAGCAGGGCTCGAACCTGGGTCTTTGTACATGGTAGCATATGTGATTAACCAGGCGTACCACCTCCCAGCCCTCTCAACACTTCCTCTTACACATACACTTACACACAACAGTCACACATGTCAACACATGCATATTCTTATACAGTCACATTCTAGTGCATGTTCACACTCAGTTGTAAACACTCTTAAACACACTCACACCTCCAATCTTAGACATTCACATGCTCAGACTTAAACTTATACACACACACTCTCAGCTTCACACACACACACACACACACACACACACACACACACACACACACACACACACACACATTCAGGGGACAGACAGTGGCACACCTGGTTAAGTGCACACATGACAGTGCACAAGAACCAGGGCTCAAACACCTGGTCCCCACCTGCAAGAAGAAAGCTTCATGAGTAGTAAAGCAGGGCTGCAGGTTTCTCTCTACTACTCCTCTCTTATTTCTGTCTCTATCCAATAAACAAACATACTTTAAAAACATACATTCAGACACTCTCATACAATTTCATAATCACCCCCCCACACACACACAGTGCTGCTCACACACACTCACACACATGGTGCAAAACAGAATTTGGATATGAAAATCCAAATGCCAGGTCAGCCAGATAGCTTATCTGGGAAGGTGCCTGCTCCAATATTTGTGACCTAGGTCAAGCCTGGTCCTGACTGCACTGGAAGAAGCTTCAGTACCATGGTGTCTTACCCTCCATTGCTCTGTCTCTGTCTCTCCTACCTAAAAAGCTGGTTCAAAGCAGTGAAGCCCAGGTAATGACACAAAGAAAGGAGAGGAGAGGCTGATGTCTTCATACTCCAGGGAGGACTCCCTCTTATTTCCAGGGTCCGAGCAGCAGCAGCGGTAGAGTGGGACTAGCTAGGACTCTGGCTAGCAGGGCAGCCTGGGAGCACCATTAAGTAGTGGCTGGACTATACATGGGCTCACCAGGACTTCTGGTTTCCAGTGTCACCCACATGTCACTTAGGTCAGATCCTCAGAACATGCAGGGCTGGAGAGGTCTGCTGTAGCTATGCTGAGAAGTCACTGGCACATGTCACTGGTGTGTGGAACATCACTTTTTTATTATTTTTTATATTTATTTATTTCCCTTTTTGTTGCCCTTGTTGTTTTTTATTATTGTTGTAGTTATTGTTGTTGTTATTGATGTCATCATTGTTGAATAGGACAGAGGGAAATGGAGAGAGGAGGGGAAGACAGAGGGGGAGAGAAAGACAGACCCCTGCAGACCTGCATCACCGCCTGTGAAGTGACTCCCCTGCAGGTGGGGAGCCGGGGGCTCGAACTGGGATCTTTAGTTGCCGGTCCCTGCGCTTAGCACCCCCTGCGCTTATCCCACTGCGCTACGGCCAGACTCCAGTGGAGCATCGTTTTTAGAGAATGATGGGTGAGAGGGTAGGCGGCATGATGGCTATGCAAAGAGACTCAGGCCTGAGGCTCCAAAGACCCAGTTTCAATCCCCTGCACCACCATAAACCAGAGTTGAGCAGTGCTCTGGTAAAAATAAATAAGCCAGCAAACAAATAAAATAATGGATGAGTCTTTCGGGACAGGGTTATGCCCTGACTTGAGGCCTATGTTTAGCTTTGGCGCAAAGCCTGTGTTTTGCACACGGTACCTTCTACACCTGATATAAATGATGTATGCACTTGATGTCAGCCAAAGGTATAAAGGCTGTTTGGGGGAAGAACGAACGCACAGCAGCAGCAGACGAAGACAGAAGAGAGGTCAGTCTGGTGGCATAGGGCCCCATGGCCTGAGCCTGTCAGCCTCTTCCCTCCCTCCATCCCAATAAAGAAAACAATAAAAGCGGGAGCTAACTAGCAGTCCCCTCAGCCTGTAACCCCCCAGCCACCCCCCCCTCACCCTCCCTGGCACCGTGTGCTTTTCTTCTACATGCTAAGGGTCTCATCTTCCTGAACCTCTCTTCAACCAGCAAGCCTGTCCCTTGGCCTAACACAGTCAGTCTTTCAAAACTGATTGCTGATGACCTGTTTATCACAGGATTATATCAGACCTCCCCTCCCTCTAAACAGACTCAAGGAGGAATGTGCTTGTGGCCTGCTCATCCTTCCTTCCCAGTCATCAGAGGCAGCAATGGCGCAAGGGTGGCCCTGGGAGCAGCAGGCTCAATGCTGTTCCCAAAGACTGGGCAGAGGGTGAGAGTTGCCACAGGTGACTCAGCTATTCTGGATGCAAGTTTCCCTCTCCTTCCGTCACTAGACCTCTAGTGACAAGTCAGCACTGGATAATGGTTGCAGCAGTTGGCACCTCATGCTGAGATTTTAACAGCAAACCGGTGGCAGCGCAAACAATGGCGTCCAGGAGCCAGGGCCTAATGGGGGGGGGGGGGGAGGGTGCAGGGCCTTGTGGAAGCCCCACTCCTAGGCTGGGCTCCACTTTCAGGGACAGCCTGGCTTAATTAGCACGGCATTCATTTGTAACTCAATCAATTTAGAATTTCTGTTCTTTAACCACTGACTCTGCCAGCTTAAGAAGAGAAAGAAAAAGAAGGCTCGAGCAGCTAAACAAAATCCCCCTGGATTTGTGTAAACAAGCATTACTGATCCGGCAGTGGAAGAAATAACCCTTGACTTTAATTGCTAAATTCTCCCAATGTCCTGGTAATCCCCAAGCCATCTTTTAAAGAAGAGAATTTTGGAGGGCATTTTCATGAATAAACACGGGATGCATTTAATGTAATACCAAAACTGAACTCGTTCTTCATACTTTCTTTGGGGAGGGATAAGTTTAAACTATCAAGCCCTGCCCAGAATACTGTGCCTTCCTACCTGTTAACTTCCGAAGTGGCTATGGACTGTCTCAGGGGACCACAGACCCCCCCCAAGTAGCCAGTGGTAGGCCACTCTCTGAACCGAAATGGAAGCAGACACCAACAGTCACGTCACTCCTACATGGTGATTATCACATCCACCAGCAGTTAATTAGCTGAGACTGTAGACAAAAATAATATTCCTAATCCTCCTCGGCAAGGATATACTTGTAAAAGAAATAAAGTGCATGATTACTGACTACCTCAGCCATATTGCATTTTTGATAAATATTAGAATTTGCTGCCTTAGAAAATCAACTGCATAGTTTCTCCCAGAAATCCTTGCAGTCTGGAAAATTATGCACTAAAAAAATTATAGGGCTTAAGACACACACAGAGAGAAAGAGAGAGAGAGAGAGAGAGAGAGAGATGGGTCAGAACACTCTAAACTTTTTAACCAGAGCAGGGTGAAAATAACGGCAGCCCACCCCCACTGGAAATGCTGTGGCTCAGCCCAGCTCTGCCCTGCCCTGGAGGGTCAGGCATCCTCCTCCCAGACAGGCCCCGGGGGCATCTGGTTAGAAAGACACAGTTTTCCTCCACAATGGAAAGTATAAATAATGCTGACTGGGCCGTCCCTACTAATTCTCTGTGTTAATGCGGGAGGAATGTCCCAGCCTCTCCATCAGAAGAGCTGTGACAATGGGTGGCCTGTCATCCTGCAGGAGCCTAGCTCCTCACTCTGTGAATGAAGCACTTGCCCTGAAGCAGGCACTTCTGCAAGGTTTGCTGCCTTCTCTTGAGGTCTTTGGAAAGAGCTAAGGTTTCCTCTTTAACTGGCAGAAAGCTTGTCACCCATGGCTCCCAAACATTTATCAAAAAAGGGAAAATCACGTAAACCAACAGTTTCCACATGTCATCCTTATTTCCTTTGCTTAATCTCCAATAGCTGAAAGAGAATTTGCATCAAGGGAGCTGCTACAGTAAGAACCCTGTCCACTGGCCTGGTTCCCAAGGACACACCCTCCCTGGCTCACCAGAGGAAAGCTGCTGGCACCACCGGATTCTGTCTTGGCTCTGTCAGCTGTGGACAGATGCAGAAGGGAGACCACTGCCACAGCCGTCTCCCTCCCTCCCAAGCTCTTGGCTCTAACTGCTCACCTAGTTCTTTCTGCAGTCTGTCCACCCGGGTCAACTGGGTGCACACGTGTGTATTTCTGTATGTAAATGCATTGTGTCTGCATGTGTGTACCTATATTAGACAGACACCTGCATGTAGATGGGTACATGTGTCTACGTGCATGTATGCATGGCTCTCTGTAGCTCTGTGTGTAGTATGTGTGTCTACATGTGTGTGCACACATGCCCATACATGTATGTTTCTGTGTGGATACATACATGTCCATGTCTCTTGTGTCTCTCTGTGTGCACATGTATGTAAACATGCACATGTGTGTCTATGTGAAAGAGCATGTCACCCACTGAAGGCCCCAGGCAAGTTGAGCGGAAGGCTTGCCACCACTCTCTCTGTTTTCTGGTCCTCCTTAACCGACTAGCAGTGTTTATACAGCAACAGCTCAATAACATCCACTCTGGAATTTTCAGCTGATGTTTGAAGACTTAATAAAAAGACAGGTGACAAGTCACCGCCAAGCAGTATCTGACAGCACTGTGTCCAAAGGCTGAGGTGGGGGCAGCTCACACTCACAGAGGCACTGGGCAGCAGGCCAGAGGGGGTGGAGGTGGGCAGACAGGGGCCACATAGGGGGGTGGAAGAGTGTGTCTAGGTACAGGAAGCTTCAGGTATACGCAAAATGACAAGCCAATGACACAACAGAGAGGATGCCTGTTACAGCAACATAGCAGACAGGATACAAACAAACCACTGAAAATGTGAGACTTTTCAGCTCTCCTGAAAAACCTAGAGAGTGGACTTTAACCAGTGAGAAGATGGCTTCTGTTCCTGGACGGAAGTTCCAGCATCACACAGCTGGCCGCCCAGTTGGTCAATGCAGCCAACACAATCTCAATAAAACACGCTGGCTTTGTGGGGCCAGGTGAGTTGTACCAAAGTTTCCATGAAAAAGCAGCCCACCGGCCAGTGGGGATGGACTCTGGCCCAGTCCTCAAGGAAGGGCACTGGGAACAGCACATACAACTGCCTTTGTTTTTGCCTCTTGACCCAGTGGCCATAGTTCTAATAAGCCACCCGAAAGAAACAGCAAACTTGGCAAAAATACAGCCACTCAAGGTCGTCACGCATTGCAGCTATTTATTATACTTACAAGAATCTAAACACCAAGAATGGTTGAGCAGGGAGCTAATGAAGGAGAATAGGAAAGATGGCTACGTGAGGCAGTGGGTCCAGGACAAGGGTCACCAGGTGGCAAAAGTAAAGGGCAGTGGTGTGCAGAGAAAGGTGCTTATGGTGTCAGAAGTTAGATGGAATAAGAAAACAAGCACACATGCTGGGGTGTTGGAGAAATCAGGCAGTCAGGAGAGAGAGGTCTGCCTGGGGCAGGCATGCAGGTGGGGAGGAAGGTAGCAGAGTGATGCCTTTCAGGACCTTTCTGTAAATTTTCTTTTTTCTTTTTTTTTTTAAATATATATATATATATATATTATTTATTTATTCCCTTTTGTTGCCCTTGTTTTATTGTTGTAGTTATTATTGTTGTTGTTGTTGTTGGATAGGACAGAGAGAAATGGAGAGAGGAGGGGAAGACAGAGAGGAGGAGAGAAAGACAGACACCTGCAGACCTGCTTCACCGCCTGTGAAGCGACTCCCCTGCAGGTGGGGAGCCGGGGTTCGAACCGGGATCCTTATGCCGGTCCTTGTGCTTTGTGCCACCTGTGCTTAACCTGCTGCGCTACAGCCGACTCCCCTTTCTGTAAATTTTCAATGCACTGAGGCAAGGTACTATTTTATTTTATTTTATTTTATTTTATTTTACATATTAATAAGATACAGTAGTCCCAAACATAGACAGATGGGGGACGGAAGAGAACCATAAAACATAACAGGCACAGAAAATGTTAAAAACTATGAGTATAACTGTGCTTCAATTAAATAGCTTATCCTGCTGTGTGTAGTGTCCATCACTTCTGTTTTTCTATATGGCCCGGATTCAGCAGGTGAACACACAGACTAGGGCAGTTAAAGAGAGAGATGTAGATCTCAGAGGAGGAAGCAATGATGCACGCTGCAAAGTCAGCATGGGGTTGTGGCCCCACATGTGAGTTCATGGCATGAGTATGTGAATTTCAGAAGCACCCCATGCCAGACAGAGTACTTGGAGGATCCAGTTCTGGGCTCCCAAGTCACATTTCCCATAAAAAGAGCCAGTGTCCGGGAGTTGGGCTATAGCGCAGCGGGTTAAATGCAGGTGGCGCAAAGTGCAAGGACCAGCATAAGGATCCCAGTTCAAGCCCCCAGCTCCCCACCTGCAGGGGAGTCACTTCACAAGCGGTGAAGCAGGTCTGCAGGTGTCTATCTTTCTCTCCCCTTCTCTGCCTCCCCCCCTCCATTTCTCTCTGTCCTATCCAACAATGACATCAATAACAACAATAATAAAACAAGGGCAACAAAAGGGAATAAGTAAATAAAATAAATATTAAAAAAAAGAGCCAGTTTCCTTTACAGCACTGGTTCATTCCATGGCTGGAGAGAAGAGCATATGGGAGGCCTTGTGTCAGCAAATAAAAGATTCCAGAAGCAACAGAACCAGATCTAAAAGACAAAGGGGTTAGGTCACCACTGACCAATCTGGGACAATCCAGCAATAGAAAGAATCATCAAAGTGGGGGCTAGGAGGTGGCACACCCACTTAAGCACACATAGTACTAAGAGCAAGGACCCCTGCAAGGATCTGGGTTCAATCCCCCAGCTCCCTACTTGCAGGGGGATGTTTCACAAACAGTGAAGCTGGTCTGCAGGTGTCTTTCTCTCTACCTCCCACTCCTCTCTCAATTTCTCTCTGTCCTATCCAATAAAATGGAAAAAAATGGCCACCAAGAGCAGTGAATTCATAGTGCTAGCACCGAACCCCCAATGATAACCCTGGAGGCAAAAAAGGGGGGGGATTATTAAAGCAAAGAATTTCAACCCACTGATTCAGTAACCCATACAAAAACTCATGAATGCACAAAAAACACATATGTGCATTACAAGCATATGCTTATACACATGCATGCGCACATGTGTGCACACAGAAAGACACATACCAAAGGGGAAAGCGGAGTGTTTCCAATAAGATCTCAATGCAAGTCTCAAGAGTGGCTTGTGTGGCAACCACCACCCCAGCATGACTCCCCAGTGTGTACTAAGGCCCTGGGGGAAAGCAGGTAGAAACAGCATATTCAGACTCTCTCAAGCATCCTTCTATGGCCACTTATTTATTACAGGAAGAAAAGCAGTTATTGAAGCAAACCTGAAGTCATCAAATCAATACCAGCAATAGCAGCACCAGCCAGCCTCGTCCCCTGCCCTGACACACGGATGAAGACATCACTGCTGGCGGCCTGCCCGCACGGGCGTGACCTGAATTTGATCAGGGGCCAGCCCCAGCAAACCCAGGCTGATAGACATTTGACAAATTAGCTGGCCTCTTTCTTCAAAAGGTTCAGGCCAAAGGAAAGCTGTGGAAAGGGTTTGGATTAAAGGGTGAACTGCTGCTTTGGGTCACTGTAAAACGTTCCGGTTTTGATAATTGCTCTGTAAGAGAATATTCCTGTTCTGGAAAACTAAGTGCCTAAAGATGAAGCCATCACATGCCTGCAACTCTAGTGCAGTTTTGGATAGATGGATAGATGGATAGATGGATAGGTGGATAGATGGATAGGTAGGTGATAGACAGACAGAACATGGATAAACAGATGCATAAATATATAAAGAGGCACCCTGTTAAGAAATACAAAGATTGGGGGTCGGGCAGTAGCACAGCGGGTTAAGTGCACGTGGTGCGAAGCGCAAGGATTGGCGTAAGGATCCTGGTTCAAGCCCTGGCTCCCCACCTGCAGAGGAGTTGCTTCACAGGTGGTGAAGCAGGTCTGTAGGTGTCTCTCTTTCTCTCCCCCTCTGTCTTCCCCTCCTCTCTCTATTTGTCTATGTCCTATCCAACAACAACAACATCAGCAACAACAACAATTAAAAGGGCAACAAAAGGGAAAATAAATAATAATAAAAAATTTAAGGAAGTCGGGCAGTAATGTAGCAGGTTAAGCACACGTGGCGCAAAGCACAAGGACCGGCATAATGATCCCGGATCGAGCCCAGGGCTCCCCACCTGCAGGGTAGTAGCTTAACAAGCGGTGAAGCAGGTCTGCAGGTGTCTGTCTTTCTCTCCCCTTCTCTGTCTTCCCCTCCTCTCTCCATTTCTATCTTATCCAACAATGACAACAACAATAACAACTACAATAATAAAACAACAAGGGCAATAAAAGGGAATAAATAAATATTTTTTAAAAAATTTTTTAAAAAGAAATTCAAAGATTGAGGGGACTTCAGGAGGCATGGCTATTGAGTAGGAGCCATTTCAGATCTCACTCCTCATAAACTAGGAAAAAAAAAAATCACCTGAAAACTCAACAAAATACAACCAAGATTTCTCCAGAAACTCACTAGGCCACAAGTGAGCACTGACATGTGGCCAGTGGGTAGGAAAAGGGTGAGGAAAAGATTCTACTAACTCAGAAGCCATACTTGGTGATGGCTGGTTTCAAACTGGAAGTGAAGCAGCCACGCACACTACCTGGGGCAGGAGAAGACCAAGGATAGCATTCTGGTTCCTCATCAAAGCTCACCTCTCCAAGACCACTGGCTTGACAGCTTGGCAGAACCTAGATTTAGCTACTGGAAAATAGGGAAGAGAATTTGAGGCCCATTCCTAATCTGTTGCTTCCTGTTGTATGACCAAAATATTTTCCTTTTTGAGTCACTATTTTCTCTCTCTCTTTTTTAATATTTATTTATTTCCTTTTTGTTGCCCTTGTTTTTTTATTGTTGTTGTAATTATTGTTGTTGATGTTGTCATTGTTGGATAGGACAGAGAGAAATGGAGAGAGGAGGGGAAGACAGAGAGGGGGAGAGAAAGACAGACACCTGCAGACCTGCTGAACCGCCTGTGACGCGAACCCCCTGCAGGTGGGGAGCCGGGGGCTTGAACTGGGATCCTTATGCTGGTCCTTGTGCTTTGCGCCATGTGAGTGCGCTTAACCTGCTGTGCTACCGCCTGACTCCCTATTTTCTCTTTTCTTATCTCTCCTATCACACTTATCTTATCTCTATCTTCTAAAAATATACATATAGTTAAAAAGCCCTCAAGGCATGCAGGGAAGAAAAATCACAACCAAATTCCCCAACATCAAGGGAGCATCAAGGGAGAACCAGCTGCCTACTTCACCCCAGAGACTGAGGTAAAGCAAAAAAAAAAGGGGGGGGGGGAGAAGAAACTATTAACATTTACAACTGAGAGCTCTTAGGTAAATCACTTAGACATAAGTCAATCTAGGCAAGTGTGATCAGTGGATTGTAAATAGGTGACAGGGGGATCCTTCAAGACTCAAGAAATTATGCTCAATGTACAAGTGCACCATCTTGCTGTTCCAGTTATCTATTTCTCTTCTCAATTTGAACAGAAGAGGCCCTACCTCTCATCTTGCAAAGGCAATGATGTCACCATTAGAATAACAGTTCCACCCACTCCTGAGACACACCAAAGGTAACTGACTACAGGGGTCTGGGAACCAAAGACCAGAGGCTACCTCACACAGTACCTGGACAACAGACTCCAGGACACAAACTTCAAAAGTCACCAAATACAATGGTCAAACCAAAAAAGAAACATAGCAGAAATACACCAAGACAGAAGCTCAAAAAGAAAAAAGAAAAAAAATCCCAACAAGCCAGAAGCAAATAAGAATGAGGAAAACATCTAAACAGTAACTGATGTATTAATCACAGAAATGAGAAAAGCTTTTGAAGGAAATATTGCCAGAAATGGGGAAACACATGAGACTCTGAAAGAAACAAAAGCTGTAATTAGAGATCTAAAAGCTGAAATAGCTGAGTTGAGAGTACAGCTGAACAAGGTAACACAGTAACTGAACAGTATAAAAATGGTTGAACTAGAGAAAACAGGTGAGGGATGTGAAAGGAGACTAACTAAAGCAGAAAACAACTAGCAAGATCAAGGATGAGTTAGAGAAAACTAAGAAGGAAGTAAAAGAACTAAAAAAGAGATTAAGAGACACTGAAAATAACAGCAGAGACATATGGGATGACCTCAAAAGTAATAATATACATATTACTGGATTGCCAGAGGAAGAGAGGAAGGGGAAGAAAGCATAATAGAGGAGATAACAGAAGAAAACTTCTTCACTCTAAACAACAGAAAGAACATAAAGATCCAAGAATCCCAGAGTCTCCCAAACAGAATCAACCTAGACCTATAGACACCAAGACACATTATAGTCAGAATGGACAGAACTGCAAGAGAAAAACAAAGTGTTACAGAGGAAAACCCTAAGATTATCAACAGATTTCTCCACACAAACTCTAAAAGCCAGAAGTGAATGGCAAGATATCTATCAAGTGCTCAGTGAGAATGTCTTTCAACCAAGACTACTGTATCCTGCTAGACTGTCATTAAGACTAGATGGAGGCATAAAATCCTTCTCAAAAAAGCAACATTTGAAGAAATCAACTATTACCAAAAGCTGCACTACACAGGATTCTAAAAGGACTACTATAAACAATAACATCACCAAAAACATGTCATATATGAGAACACTCAGAAAAGTTTAGAACAGTGGTGCTGAAACATCTTAAATACATAATATCAATAAATGTCAGTGCCCTGAAATCACCCATTAAAAGGCACAGAGTTGGAAGATGGATCAGAAAACACAGCCCAATGATATGTTGTCTGCAGGAACCTCACCTAACTCAACAGGACAAACACAGACTCAAAGTGAAAGGATGGAAAATGATCACACAGTCTAATGGACAATAAAAAAAAGGGAAGGAACAGCTATCCTCATATATGACACAACAGACTTTAAAATAAATTAAAAAATGAATAAAAGACAGGGATGGACATTACATTACGATCAGAGGTCAATCACCCATGAGGATTTTTACAATTATTACCATCTATGCACCCAGTGAGGGCCCATCTAAATACGTCAAACATCTACTGAAAGGGCTATGAAAATATATCAGTAGCAACACAAACAGTAGACTTCAATACCCCACTTTCTCAAATTGACAGAAATACAAAGATCATATGCCTATGAGTATTTTTTTTTTTGTCACTAGGGTTATCACTGGAACTTGGTATATGCACAGCTACACCTCCATTTCCCAGCAATAGTGTTTTTTTTCCTTTTTTTTGAAAGAGGACAAAAGACAGAGAGATAGGGGAGGAGAAATACCTACAGCACTACTCCACTGCTCATGAAGCTCCCCCTCTGGAGGTGAGGAGCACGGGATTGAACTGGGGTCCTTGCAGAAGTGTGATCTACTTTAAGCGCAGCATGGCGCAAAGCACAAGGACCGGCATAAGGATCCCAGTTCGAACCCCGGCTCCCCACCTGCAGGGGAGTCGCTTCACAGGCGGTGAAGCAGGTCTACAGGTGTCTATCTTTCTCTCCTCCTCTCTGTCTTCCCCTCCTCTCTCCATTTCTCTCTGTCCTATCCAACAATGATAATAACTACAACAATAAAACAACAAGGGCAACAAAAGGGAATAAATAAAATAAATATTAAAAATATATATAAAAAAAAAAGAAGTGTGATCTACTGAGTGAACCACCATTCAGCCCCTCCCTATGTGTAGATACTTTGTATAAATACACTATACTATATATACACAGAGAAGACGGAAAGGGAATATGTCCAAATAAGTGGGGAAATATGTAAACAAATGTGTAAATAAATCAGTTAAAATAGAAATATATCTACTTTTTTTTGCTTTTTTTAAACTTTATTTATTTATTTTCCCTTTTGTTGCCCTTGTTGTTTATTGTTGTTGTGGTTATTATTGTTGTTGTTATTGATGTCATTGTTGTTGGATAGGACAGAGAGAAGTGGAGAGAGGAGGGGAAGACAGAGAAGGGGAGAGAAAGACAGACACCTGCAGACCTGCTTCACCGCCTGTGAAGCGACTCCCCTGCAGGTGGGGAGCCGGGGGCTCAAACCGGGATCCTTATGCCGTTCTTGTACTTTGCGCCACATGCGCTTAACCCGCTATGCTACCACCCGACTCCCAATATATCTACTTTTAGGATATAGGAGTTCAAGAGTCTGAAGCCTTTCTGTAAATTTGAAGCTAAAACATGTGAAGTTTGTGTCTAAACACACAATTTTTTTGAGTGTGGATGTGTGCATGAGTATATGAAGAATGTGTGTTTTTGAGTGTGTGTGAATAATGGGTGCTTGTGTGTTAAGAGTATGTGAGTTTGTAAGTTTGTGTGTGTGCATGAATGTGTATTAGTTAGCAAGTATGTTAGTGTCGAGGTGTGTATGAATGTGGGTGGTGTGAGAGTGTGTTAGTGTATCTGTGAGTGTGAGTTGTCTTTGTGTGAATGCATGAGTTAGAATGTGAGTTTATGTGTTAGTGTATGTGTGAGTGTGCATAGTAATGTGTCTGTGTGAGTGTGTCTATGAATTATGTGGTTGTGGACATGTGTGCTCGTGTGGAAGTGTAGGAGCAAAATGAGAGTGTGGGTGTGCATGTGTGTGTATGTGAGTGTGTGGGGCTGGTGATTGTGTGTCTGCATGTGAGTATGTGTGTCTGCATGCGTGTGTGGGAGTGTGAGGGTGTCTGTATGCCTGTGTGTGGGAGTGTTTGTGTTAGTGTAGAGTGTGTATGTCTGTGTGTTACTGTGTGTCAGTAAGTCTGTGAGTGTGTGTGTCTGTGTATCTGTGAGTATGTGTGTGTGTCTATGTGTCTCTGTATGTCTGCGTGTGTGTGTCTGAGTGTAAGGTGTGAGTGTGTGTGTCTGTGTGTGAGTGTGGGGTGTGAGTGTGTGTCTTACTTCCTTTGCTCGGCATAGCACAGATCTGTGCCCACAAGTTGTCCTGCTCCTTCCCCAGGATGCCTCCACCCTCTCCAGTTTATTCCCATGGCTTCTGTGTTTGTCTTCCTTCCACTCCTGTTCCTGGTCAGGCTGACTTTAAAGGTGACATATCCAGGGCCACCTGGCTGCCAGAGGCTCATGTGATAAACACAGCCCAAGCCCAGGCTTCTGGGGGATTTCTGAAAGGACAAAAAGTGAAGACACTCTTACCTGGTCTCCCCCTGCTCCTTTCACAGCTGTCCTTCCTCACCCGCACCCCCTGCCTCCTGCTCCCCACAGCACACTTCCCCTCTACTCCCCATAGCTAAGGGACAGTGGCCCACACTCCCCACTGAAGAGCCAAAGCACCCAGCACCAGACTGCTTTGAGATTAGCACCCTCTGAACAGGTCAGCTCCACACGGTCTGCCCTCGGCCCCTCCCAGCAATGCCTGCTGTCTGCTGCCCAGGTCCGTCTGTTGGGTACTGTCATTGGCACCTCTTGAGCAGGGTCTCTTCAGCATCCCTGACACTCATGGGCAGGCGACCATCCCACTTGGCCACCTCAAGTGCAACTCAGGACTGGCAGGGAGGAGCCGGGTGTAGCAGGCCCAGGAGCCCAGCACACAAGACACACACTCTTCACGTTCTGGCCTCCTTCCATCCCCGGGGCCCTGTTTGATTAGCTATTTTCTTTCTGAGCATCAAGGGATCATCAGCTTTAGTTCCTTCTGAATTCACATGCCCATGTACTTATCAACATAATCCATAGTGGTAATAGCGAAAATTGCGATGTTCCAGACATTTGTGCAGCGTAACTTTGATCAAACAAAGCGTCTTATTGTACCAACACATCGACACCTCGCACACAAACCGCGGGTTTCTCTCTGTGCCGTTAAGTGCCGTTTTTAAACGACTAATTGATTAAAATATTGATAGAGAACGACACTGGAGCAGCAGGCGCCACGTTCAGAACAACACGCAGGCAATGCAGCAGGAAAGCAGGGAGACAGGGACAGGCATGCTGCCCGGCCTCCAGTGTGACCCGTGTCCAAGTCAGGTGAGCCAGCTCTGAAGTTCCCTTTGCTGTCTCCACCCTCACGTGCTCAGACTCCTGCTGACGATGCCTCTGAGTGGCCGAGCTTATGACACACGAACACTAAAGACAAAATCTGAAGAGACTGTTCCCTTTGATACATGCCTGGAGCCTCTGGCTCATTTTGCTGAAAGGGACACAGGGGCCCCATGTGAGGAAGGACTGTGAAAGGAAGGCCAGAGTGACACTGCATCTCCAGGGCTGGGCACCACGGAGCCTGCTGGCTAGCACCTGCCATTTAAAAACAGATCCAGGAGCCTGGGAGACAGCACAGTGATGGTGCACCAGATTTGCCTGCCTGGAGTTCCAGAGGTCACAGTCAATCCCAAGCATCATCAGATGTCACAGCTGAGCAGTGTCCTAGCATTCCTTCTCTCTCTCTCTCTCTCTCTCTCTCTCTCCCATCTCTATCTATCTATCTATCTCTATCTATCTCTCTCCCTCCCCCACCTCCAGTGAAGGATTTACAAAAAATAAATAATCCTAGCCTCTGTGACACTGAAGGTAGCTTCAGTGCTGTGGTCTCTTCCACTCTTTCTACTTGCCTATCAGAAAAGAAAAAGAAGGAGAGGAGGAAGGAAGAGGCTGAAAAAACTGATTGTGCTTTCTAACCTTAAACATAGGATGAAACAAAAACTATTAAAGTTCCCTGGAATCACTTTTAAAAGAAGAAGTATGTTAGCCACCTAACAATATGGCCCAGGAAGAGAAGAATCTAGGTTTGCTTCTCTTGTTATCAGAAAACCAGCCAGCAAAACCGCTTGCCTGGACAGTGCACTGCTTTGCAACATGAGTGACCCAGGTTCAAACCCAGCTTCCACCACACAGAGAGCAGCAGCTTTGGTGCTGTGGTTTCTCTCTCCCCTTTCTCTGTATCTTTGCCTCTCTGTCTCTATCTGAAAATTCAGCCTAGAATGGTGAAGCCCCAGACATGACAAAAAAAAATGAATAAAAAATAAAATGGTATTTTCTTTAACCATCTACCTGAAGACTTATAGTTTCTGTTCTTCATATTCTCACCAGCTTTATATCCAACTATCTATTATCCATTGCTTAACTACTTAACTCAATCTCCATCTGTCATCTATCTATTCATGTCTGTCCATCACCCATCCATCCATCACCGACTTATCTAGCCATCACCTATCTGTATGTATCTTCATCTACTTACCTATAATCAATCTGTTTATTCATAATCTGTTTACATCTTCATCTATATATCCATCATCTTTCTGTCCATATCTGTATTTATCCACCACCTGACCATTTGTCTATATCTCCAGGTTCCAGACCGACAAAAATACTGCTACTGTCAAAAACTGCTACTGTCAAAAACTAACCAATTGGTGTATTGCACCAAAGTAAAAGACTCTGGGGTGGGTGGGGCGGAGAGTATAGGTCCTGGAAAAGGATGACAGAGGACCTAGTGGGGGTTGTATTGTTACGTTAGAAACTAAGAAATGCTATGCATGTCTGAACTATTGTACTTACTGTTGACTGTAGAACATTAGTCCCCCAATAAAGACATTTTTTTTAAAAACTAACCAACACCGCAATAGTTTATCACATCAAGACTTCAGGATGGCTTTTTTAAAACTGGAGTGCAAGTGTTTTCCTAAACCTCTAGTGCCCTCCCTCTCTTTCTCTAGGAGGCAATCAAGAGTGCCAGGACTGTCGCAAAGGTGAAGGTGCCCCCTCTGGAGACAGCATGGCTCAGAGAGAAGGAAGCAGAAAGGCATCGCGTGCTGTGGCCCTTTAAGAGCCTGTGGAGCACTCAGCCACAGACAATGCTGTCTGCGTGGGCCGACCTGACAGAGCACAGTGCTGTTAGAATCACTCACATCACACACATCATCAGTGCCTTTCCAGATGAAATGCCAACGGTGTAGCTAATCTTCCTGGTTAAACAATGCTTTCAGAAGCGACTTAAGAGCTCAAATGAATATCTGAAAATTGCTTCCATGCTATAAGGCCATTCATTAGCCAACAACCACATTTGTCAACAACTTAATTAAATATTTTTAAGCTATCTCAAAGTCATATCGCAGTGGATTTCTTTTTTTTTTTCTGTCTGTCTTTCTTTCTTTTTTTGTTTGTTTGTTTGTTTGTTTCCAAAGCATTGTGCTTGTTACTGATATACTATAGAACAGATAATACACTCAGAATTTTTCTTTGTTTATTAACAAGCCCTTGTAATTAACTTGCTTTTAAATCATAAGTATGATACTATTTTAATTTCCCCGCAGCTCTACCCTATCATTTGGAACCACATTAAGCTGACTCTGGGACGGCCGCCTGGAGCCGCGCTGTGACATTCAAGGAGCGGCGTGGAAGGCGCAGGGCTGCTGACAGACCGCGCCGGCAATCCATTTCCCTCGCTGATGACAGAGCTGGGGAAATTAATTTTTGCTATTCATAAATACCTGACAGGTTTAATGTAAATGTTTTGAAAAAGGCCTCAGCATCCCCAGCACATACATTACCGCGGCCCTGCTCGGCAATCTTGCGCAAGACCCATTCAATTTCGAGATCACTGGTGCCCACGGCCGAGGCCCGTAAATTACTCACAGATTGCAATTTTCTCCATATACATGTAAATAACAACACCAGTCCCCATGAAACCTTTCAGTCACTGGAAAAATCAGCAATTTGACACTTAGGCCCAATTTCTTTGATAGGAATCCTATGAAAATGCAGCTGACAGTCACCAGCCCAGCCACCCCCCATGGCCAGACCAGGGAGGGCACCGATAAATGGCGCCACAGTGCCTGCCACCTCCAGGTGCCCGGCTACCCATCCCATCGTCATCCCTGAGAAGCCACCGCTATCCTCGGGAGGCTCTGGACAATCCACTGTTCACCCCCAGCCCCATATCTGCACCATGGAGACCCAGGCAGTGGGCCCTAGAGAAATTTCTGTGGAATCATATGAACCACACAACGACACTTCCGGTGGTGGTGGGGTGTCATTTGTAATGTGGTTTTCCTAAGCATATCCGATGTCCAACTTGACTGTCACTGTGAGTCTGAGTGTCAACAGAACAGTCACTGGGGTGGATGGAAATACATCTAATAGGCAGGAATCTAGGAGCTCCGAATGACACTGAGAAACAAAACCAAATAAAACCAGGCGGTCTCCTCTGGAGCAGGTGAGGGAACTAATTGTGACTCTGAAGGCAGGCAGATAAAGGGAAAGAGTCCACATTTAACCTGCCTTTCCCATGGATGGTCCTCGTACTTATCAATAAGAGAGTGTGTCTCCAGAGAAATAGTCCTGCAGGAAGATTAACATATTAGAGCATCACTTGGCAAAATGCTAATGATACCACAGCTACAAGTGCCAGGAAGGAGAGAGAGAGAAGATGCAGAGTGGCACCTGAGAGCTTTCTGTCAGAAGCGGCTCAGCCTGGAGCTAAGGCTGGCTTCCAGACCCAGACTTGTGGCAGGTGCACAAGCCTCAAGCCCGGGCCATGAGAAACAGGGAGGGGGCCAGTAAAAAGCAGGATGTAATAGAGGATAACAGCCACAGCAGAAATCAAGGGTGGAGGGTCGGCTGGGCTCGATGGAGAGAGCCACACCAGCACACAAGGTGCCCAGTTCAATCCCAGGCATGGCAAATGCACAGTGCTACCTGGTTCTCTCCCCCTTTCTCTCACTGAGTCTCTCCTTACCATCCCTTGCCTCATTAAAATGAACAAATGAACTATAGAAATGAAAACAGAAGTAAAAGCATGGTGGAGATGCAGTGATGGATTCAGACAGCTGAAAAGCAGGACAGGCAGGGACTATGGGCTGGGGGTGGAGGGTGCTGGAGGTGATGAAATGTGACACACCTGCTGCTTTAAGAAGAAACTTACTGGGAGTTGGGCGGTAGCACAGCAGGTTAAGCACACGTGGCACGAAGTACAAGGACCGGCGTAAGGATCTGGTTTGAGCCCCTGACTCCCCACCAGCAGGGGAGTCACTCCACAAGCAGTGAAGCAGGTCTGCAGGTGTCTATCTTTCTCTCCCCCTCTCTGTCTTCCCTTCCTCTCTCCATTTCTCTCTGTCCTATCCAACAACGATGACATCAACAACAACAACATAACTACAACAATAAAAACAAGGGCAACAAAAGGGAAAATAAATATTTAAAAAAAGAAGAAATGGGAGTCGGGCGGTGGCGCAGTGGGTTAAGCGCATGTGGCGCAAAGCACAAGGACCGGCGTAAGGATCCCGGTTCGAGCCCCTGGCTCCCCACCTGCAGGGGAGTCGCTTCACAGGCGGTGAAGCAGGTCTACAGGTGTCTCTCTTTCTCTCCCCCACTCTGTCTTCCCTTCCTCTCTCCATTCCTCTCTGTCCTATCCAACAATGAACAACATCAACAATGGCAATAATAATAACCACAATGAGGCTACAACAACAAGGGTAACAAAAGGGGGAAAAATGGCCTCCAGGAGCGGTGGATTCATGGTGCGGGCACCAAGCCCAGCAATAACCCTGGAGGAAAAAAAAAAGAAGAAGAAATTTACTACTGCAACACGGGGTGATGGCACTATGCCTCATCTCTTTTTCCTCAAAGTCTGTATCTTTTCAGACAGAAGCTGAAACAAGAAGACATGATGCACAATGTCTGTAAGCAGGGGTTGGGGGGCATCCCAGAGGGGAGGCAGGTAGACTGGGCTGAATGGAGGGAGGGGTGGGCAGCTGGGGTTGTGGCACACACCCACATGCTCTCTACTGGTCTATACCTGTGAAACAAACCAACCCACCCTCTCTACTGCTCATAAAAGAAGCCAAGACAAGGTGTTTTGTCCTCAGATCCTATGATGTACACCTGGCTAACTGCCGGCCCTAAGAAGAGGCCATACAATACAAGAGTACTGTGACACAAAGCAGAGTATCATCTGAGGCCGCTCAATGTTGGTGTGTGTTTGGGGTCCTCTCAGAGGCTTTCCCTCTGAGCTCACAGCATGCTATGATTTGGCAAAGGCCTGTTTGGAAGAAGAACCCCCCCATTCTGATTTGGCAAAGGCCTGTGAGGAAGAAGAGGCCCCATGAAGGGCTTCAGGGACAGGGGGAACCTACAGGCTTCTCGGATTTGCAGGCAGCTCCTTGTCAGAATCTGCACAGTGCAGGTGCCAGCTAGGAGCCCCATCCTGGCCTGGGTCACAGGACACCCCTGCAGGGTGGCCCTGGGGTGATGTGCATCAGTGAGGAGGGGGAAAGCAGTGAGAGTTCTCTGTATCTTCTGCTCACCTGTGCTGTGAACACAAAACTGTCCTGAAAATCATCAACTTCCAGGGAAAGAGCTCCGTAGCCAGTGCCACAGAGAAGGGGCCATGGCATCGAGCAAGCCTCAGTGCAGGCGTATCTCTCTCTACCTCTCAGTCATCCGGGGAGCTGCGACATCACAAATGTGGGAGATTCTTACTCTTCAGCGGAATCCACAAAACCCTGTGACTGTACTAAGCACTGCACACCTTATGAGGGTGGGTGCACATTTTGGAAGCATCCCTTAACAAGGCTCTTCTTAAAAATGAGGTCAGGGGGCTTTTGTATGTGGGTATGATCAGGGAGCACCATATATGGTGCAGCTGTGCTCCGCTGTCTTCTCTCCATCTCTCCAGCTTTCTCTCCCTCTCTGTCTCTGATTAAAAGGAAAAAGAAGTCTCTGGGAGTGGTGAAATCACATGGGTGACGAAGCCCAGAGATCAAAGAAAGTTCTGGATGTATGTCCTTAGCAGGATGCATGCTCTAGGGTAGTCAAGATTGATTTCACAAGGTTATTGTGTTAATTTTCAATTTGTTGGGGCACAATTTCAGTTTGCTAGCTAGGCCCTGAGGCCTGGCTTCTTGAGATGTAGGATTCCTACAACCGAGGGCACCCAGAGGGTCTCTCCAGGCCCTCAGGTCTGAGCTTCTGCAGAGGGAAGCAAGCAGTCAAGGCAGGGAGCTGCGGCTGGCAGAGTGGCAATTAGAGTAAATAATTTAATTGAGCTGGCTGGTTTTGTGAAAGTCTATTTCTGTTTGCAAGAATGCAGAGTGGAGCCATGCTTCCATTGTCCTGTGGGATTATTCCTCCCACCTTCACAGCAGCTGCAGAAAAAGTGACCTTTAGTAAACAAGACGTGTTTGCTTTCCAGAGGGAGAACTTGCGAGGCCCCACCAGCAAGGATGTCCTGGGGCAGGAGGTGTATGTGCAGGGACCAGAGTCAGGCCCATGTGGCCAGCATAGGTGCCATGCTGGGGGTGGGAACACGGATCTGTTGGGGACCATGGACAAGGCCATGCAGACCTGTCTCACACTTTCAGTGCTGGAGCAGGTGTGCCCAGCCTCAGCCCACAGTGGCCATACCTCAGAGAGAAACACATGGCTTCCAGAGCAAAGCAGAGGCAGCTGGTGCTGAGGAGAGCAGTATGGACACCTTTTGCTTGGTGAGGCCAGTCAGCCTGCCAGCTGCCAAGTGGCCATCAACTCCCAACAGCAGAACATTCCAGGGCCACTAGCAGGTAACTCACCCTCCCAACTGGCTGTTCCTCTGATGTGACCCTGGTGGCAGCCACCCATGGGATGCCAGGCACACCTCACCACCTCCTCTCTGAGGCCACACAGGGGTCACCACACAGGATCCACCAAGGGCGCAGAATGATCCAGCCCCTTGCCTCCATTCTCAAGGGTCCCTGACCAGCCTTCTTCCACAGCATTTCAGAGGCTGACCTCCAGTCTCTTGAACAACTTTTCTGTGACTGCAGTTTTTCTAAGAGCATCCAACTAGTCAAAAACACAGTTATCAAAAATGCATTAATGTGTAGGATAAATTTTTTTAAAGGGAGGGGGGGCTAGGCAGTGGCACACTCAGTTAAGCACATTTTATTATCTATGACAACCTGGGTTTGAACCCCCATTCTTCATCTACTGGGGGGACACTTCATGAGTGGTGAAGCAGGTCTGCAGGTACCTCTGCTCTCCCCCCTTCCCTCTCAATTTCTCTCTGGTATATTTAATAATAATAGAACGAAAAGAGGAAAGATGCCCACTGGGAGCCATGGATTTATAGTGTAGGCAGTGAGCCCCAGAAATAACTCTGGTGGCAATAAGAAATGATAATAGGGGGCTGGGTGGTGGCACAATGGTTAAGCACACATAGTTGAAGCTCAAGGACCCACACAAGGATCCCAGTTCAAGCCCTTGGCTCCTCACCTGCAGGGAGGTCACTTCACAAGCCATGAAGCAGGGCTGCTGGTGTCTGTCTCTTTCCCTCTCTATCTTCCCCTCCCCTCTTTACTTCTGTCTCTATCCAATAATAAAAAAGAAAGGATAATTATAAAAAATAAAAAGAAAAGTGAACAAAGTTTACAAAAATCCAAGATGAACAGGTGAGTAGCACTGGAGATGATGGCCACCCCAAGCTCTGGAACCTTCCTGCAAGAGTTGGCCAGGGCCCACTGTCTCCTCTCCTAGTTTAAGTGCAGGTGAAGGAGCAAGCCTGGCACAAGGAAGTGACACCTGACACCCTGCAGAGCCATGGCACTGGACAGGATGTATGCAGTCACTGACCAAGCAGAGCCTCTGAAGAGAGCAGACAGTGAGGGATGGACACTGCTGAGGTGGTGTGGGGGGAGTCACATGGGGTGTCTCTTACTGTCCAGATGGGGAGGGGACACCAGTGCCCTGGGACCAAGGGTGCCGCATGGGACGTGCCCTGTTCTGAAGGCCTGGAGCTCCAAATTGAAATGAAGCCGACCTTGTCTTTTGCCTTCCATTTGCAATGACAAAGAGAACTTACTGAAGCAAGGTAGAAGTTTTTACTGACTTTCTATGGAAGAAAATGTAGCCATTAGCCTGTCACTCCCGTCAAAGCTGTGCTCATTAATAACTTCTACTCAGTTCAAGCTGCCTTCACTTTCGCATCACTCCCAATGATAAGGAACCACATATTCAAATTTCAGGGGCAAAAAAAAAAAAGTCAATAACTTTTATAAAAATCCAAAAGGTACAGGTAAATAACATTGAACATAATGCTTTTCTTGAAGGCACTGCCTTCCTAAATACCTTGTAAGCTTTAAATTTAAAACATTCTAAAGAGTGTGTTTGCCATTCTGTCACCTTGTCATTTTTACAAACATTTCACACTTGAAGATTCTGTGATCAGCATAAATTTGCAAGGTAAAAATGATACCTTGATTATTTAAAGTAATATTAGCTAACACATTTTGAAATGTGACAAAAAGCAAGAATGGTTTAAACAGTTACTTTCCAAGGAGAATTAGTACAGTTGGCTTATTATAGAAATCCAGTTTGGTTTTAGGGAGACAAATTCCTTGAGCTGTGGCTACCTGTGGGAATCACCTCACTAAGTGCTCGGAGGCTGGGCTCTGGGTGCTGTGCTCATGGAGTCTCTCAGCCAGGTCACAGTTTGGATTGTGACATAAGTTTAACCCTAACAAACAAGCAGAGAAAAAAATTATAGAGAAATTTACCACAGCCAAACACACTTTTGTCTCCAAATGTCACAATTAAAAGCAGTGAGGAACCATCAGAAAAATAATTTACAAGGCTTATGTGGAAACTTCTAGAAAAGGTGGCATATCATGGGGAAAAAGAAGCCCTCTACATTATAAAACCCTTAAGAAAAAGAAAGACAATTGAGGAGAAACCAGCCTGATTCTATAGAAGGACGAGGCTGTCCAGGACTCCTCAGCTCTCTTAAGCTCTCCCAGTCTCCCCCACCACAGAGGTACACTGCTCAGCCCCGCTTGTCAGCCCTGGAGGCAAGCACAGATGAGAACTCCTTCTTCTCAATTTAGCAGAGACAAACTGGTGTTTTTAAATGCAACTGTCTTAAAATTTAAAGAAATGGGCAACTGGTTATTCATAAGAGAAAAAAAAAAGAAAAGCCAAACTAAAACTTCATCTTTTATAAAAATCATCACAAAATGCAGTGCAGACTTCATGTAAAACACAAAATTGAGATGGAGAGGCCATGCAGGACCTAAGGCTGTGAGATTCGGAGTGAGCCAGAGCACAATCCAGGAAGCAAAGTGATGACCTGGGTTCATGACAACCTAGTGCTTCGTTCTGTTCTGCAGAAGAGCCTCTAAGAGGATGCTGAGCTACAGATGAAAGTCATTTGCTAACTCTATAACCTCCAAAACTAGGATGCAGAACACAGAATTATCAAAACTCAATTGTCTAAAAGAGCTGATGGAAAAGGGCAAAGGCAAACACAGGTCTTCCTCCAGAGGATGTGGCACTTGAAGACTCCACCCTGTACAAGGATGATGAGGTCAGTGCACACCACCCCAAGGGCCCAGACAAGGGCACACGAGCTCCCCACAGTGTGCCAGGGGACACAGGGGCAGTTAATCTGGGAGGTAGCCTGGCAGTGTAAAGCTCAGATGCACCACAACTCAGCCACGATGGCACCAAGTATTTATCCCAGAGAAATGAAAGCCCCAGCTGAAAAGGTATGCATGTGAGTGTGTGCACAGTGTGGGCAGGAACAGCTGGGGAAGCCATGGGCCTGGCACTCGTCTCCCTTCCACACAAGGCGCCATTTGGGAAACCGGACAAAGGGCCCCCGCCTCTCTGCTGTGAGTCAATCCAAAACCACCTCAAAAAAATCTAACCAAAGTAGTAAAAAAGAGGGAGACAGCTCAACCAGCAGGTCAAATACTTTGCCATAACAGAGGACCCAAGTTCGAGGGTCGGTCACCACACCAACGTGCCTGACCACAGTGGTCAGCAGCTGGGCTTTCTTGAGCCTGGGGGCTTTCACTAAACAAGGCAACATGGGGTCCCCAGGTGTCGGATGCTACCAGAAGCTGGTCTGGAATGTGTGTGGGCATGGCAGCATTTTCCAGGTAGTGAGAGGGTCCAGTCCTGAGGTCCTGGAGCCAAGCCCCCAACCAGCCAGGGGAGACTTCCACAGACAGATGGGGTGTCCCCTCCACCCCTGCAAGGGGCACCTGCTGCTGCTCCTAACACACAATGTGCGCCCTCTGCTGCATCTAGCGGGCTCTGCCTGCTGGCCTGTGACCTCCTGAATTCTATTTTTGTTGTATCATGTCAAGTCCAGAAAAAAGTATAGCGGTTCCCTGAATAACATTATTTTGCTCAATGTCATTTCTGCAGAAGATGGGTGAGAAGAATGTTTCATTGTGCCAGGCATCAAATAAAGCCAGTGTTCTATCCTCCGGCTGAGACCCACAGTCCTCAGAGGCACTCAGCACTGTCCAGTGAGGATTTTCTGTGAGTCCAGCTCCGTCCGGGCCGGCTGGGAGTACTGTGCACTAACCAAGCAAGTACAGGAGCCTTTGATTTTTTAAGTTTTAGCTCTGAACTTCCTTTCTTCCACCCCTATTTGAAAAACCCTTTTTCTCTCTTTTGCATCTAAACAACTCAAGAATGTTGTTTTTGTCTTGCAAAGCACTCATCAAAATACTGGTGGTTTGAAAAAATCATTTGATAGTAATGATTTCTGTCTTCTGTTGATGTTCAGCTTGATGAGATTTTTCCCAGGGCAAGCTGGTGGGGACACTCTGACCAGCAATTGTCACCTGGTGCCACCGGCTTTCCCTTTGTGAAGCGAGACTACACTCTTGACAGCTTGTTCTTTGGTGATTCACAGAAGAAAAAGGCTGCAGGAAAAAAATTTGTTCTTGATTTTAAGGAGGAACTAAATTTCTTTGTTGTTTGTTTTTTGGAGTTATGCTAAAGAAAATTGTGAAATAGTAATGACTAAGTGCATATTTCTGAAGGTTTTTACTTTATTTATTTCCTTCATCAAGGAAAAAGAAAAAGAAAACCAGTAACTGTTAACCCTCATTTATTTTTACTCTTCAAGTGACATTACTTTTAACTGGCTACATTTGGATAATAAAAGCCATGGATTTTAAACCACTTAGTAATTTGGTTTCATTTTTAACACAAATAACACCTTTTCATCCATTTTATATAAACTTCAAACAACGTATGTTTTAACTTACTGCCAAATAAGAAGAAATGTGTTACATTAAAGTGCATGTTGTTTGCTTTCGCATTTGGAAATACCATTCATTTTATGGCAATTTTGAGTTATTTTTCTGTCACTTTGTATTCCTATTCAAAGAGACATACAGAAACCCTCACTCAAAACAACGCCCTCCGGGTTTGCTCGTGAAGGCTCTGAGCGCAGGCACCCAGTCTAACATGCTCCCCTCGCCAAGTGTCCCCAGGACCCTCAGTAGCATTCTCCAGGATGTCCTGTGAGAATGGGAGAAACAAGGCGGAGCCACTTCAGTGCTGTCCTTCCATCTGCCAGTGTGAAACTGGAGGCACTCCTGTTCTCCAGGATTTCATCCAAGTTTTAAAATGTGTGTTGCCAAGGAGCAACATATACAAGACGTGAAATGCTAAGAGCATCGCAGAGGAGGACGTGAAAATGGAGTTTTCCAAACGGAGGCACAGGTGGAAGGGGGGCCTGCGGGGAGGTGACAATGCGAACCAGGTGTTACAGGGGCTCGCTCAGAGGGCATTTGTGCTGACTTTGGGGACCACCAATGGCTTTAGGCTCCAAGGAATAAGTGCAGGAACACCAGGAAGAGGATTCCGAGGCTACCTCTAACCACTGGGTGGTGACTCATGCCCACTTCTCTATTCTCAGACACGAAGATAGTCAGGCTGCCTGTGGAAAGGACAGCTTCTCAGGACGTCGAGGGGGGAGGCTCCCTGCTACCCCATCTTTGTCTCTGTGCTAGCATGAAAATGTCCAGGGAGGCAGGAGTAAATAGCAAATAGCATAATGGCTATGCAAAGAGACTCTCACGCCTGAGGCTCCCAAGTCCCAGGTTCAATCCCCTGTACCACCATAAGCCAGAGCTAAGCAGTGCTCTGGTATAAAAAAAGAAAAAGAAAAGAAATAAAAGAAAAGAAAAGAGGGGCAATTTAAACACTGAGAATGTGGGTGTTTGCTTCCTCCTCTTCACATCATCCCAAATGTGTCCAGTTCAGCAGAGGTCAGCAAAAGGTAGGTGGTGTTGGCCTCAGGCAAAGGAACACCAGCCCAATTCTTCCGGGGTTGTGTCCACCGGGTTCACAGGGCCACAAGCTACAGACAGGTCACCACAGACAAAAAGACACTGGGGCCTCCTGACAGAATTGACAATCCCTCGTGTGGCCATTCACGCCGTGTGACTAGTCCCCTTGACCCAGGACATTCTCACAAAGTCACAGCCTAAGAGAGAGGGATGTGGGGATGGTGACCCAGGTAAGGCAAGGTGTTGAGTCCAATGAGTGGCATCTGGGGACTCTGAAGCTCAGATCCCTGCCAGCGAAGACCTCTGCTTTCTGTGGGGGGGGGGGGGGGGGCTGGCATTTTCTGTGCTGTGATAATGTGTCAGTGGGCTGGGAGCATGCTGTCTGTTTTAGGGATTTTTAACTAGAAGGAAAATATCCCACTTACTATTCATAGCTGCTGTTTATTTATTATGATTTCTCTGTTAAAAATGAAACTATTGGAGGCCAGAAGTGGTGCCTTGGGTTAAGCATACGTGGCGCAAATCGCAAGGACCACATAATGATCCTGGTTCGTGCCCCTGGCTCCTCACCTGCAGGAGGGTTGTTTCACAAGAGGTGAAGCAGGTCTGCAGATGTCTATCTTTCTCTACCCCTCTGTCTTGTCCTCATCTCTCAATTTCTCTCTGTCCTATCCAACAATAACAATAATAACAAATAAAAACAACAAATGGAAAAAATAGCCACCAGGAGCAGTGGATTTGTAGTGCAAGCACCGAGCCCCAGCAATAACATTAGGAGCAAAAGGCCAGGTCCAGATGGCTTTAATAATGACTTCTAGGGGGTCAGGCAGTAGTGCAGCAGGTAAAGCGTACACAATGCGAAGCGGAAGGATAGGGTAAGGATCCCGGTTCCAACCCCCGGCTCCCCACCTGCAGGGGGTCGCTTCACGGGCAGTGAAGCAGATCTGCAGGTGTCTGTCTTTCTTTCTCCCTCACTGCTCCCCTCCTCTCTTGATTTCTCTGTCCTACAACAACGACAACAGCAATGACAACAATAATAATAACAACAACAACAACAAGGGTAACAACAAGGACAACAAAATGGGAAAAATGGCCTCCAGGAGCAGTAGATTTGTAGTACAGGCAGGGAGCCCCAGCAATACCCTGGAAGCAAAAAAAAAAAAAAAAAAATTCTAGAAGACTTTCAGAGGAGAACATCCATTGTACTCAAATGTTTCCAAAACATGAAGCGGGAAGAACTCTCCCAAAGACATTCTGTGAGGTCAACATCTCCCTCCTCCCCAAAGCAGGAAAGGACTCTACAAAAAGAAGGGAAACTAGAGATCAATATCCCTGATTAACATCAACACAAAAATTCTCAACAAAATCTTGACAAATTGAATCCAACATCATATAAAGAGAATAATCCATCAAGACCAAGCAGGGTTCATCCCTGGGATGAAGGGGGTGGTTCAATTTACAAAAATCAATCAGTGCTACACACCACTTCAACAAACAGAAAGAAAAACACTACGTGATCATATCAATGCATGCCGAGAAAACATTCAACAAGATCAAACACCCATTTTATGATAAAGACCCATAAGAAATTGAAAATAGAAAGAACAGTTCCTTGGCATAATAAAAGGCATGTACAATAAACCTACAGCCAACAACATACTAAATCTGGAGCTAGGCAAAAATGTCCATTCTCACCACTGCATTTCAGCAGAGTCCTGGAAGTCCCTGTCAGAGCAACCAGGCAAGAAAAAAAATATGAGAGAAGATATTAGAGGAATCTATATTGAAGAGACAAAGAAGGTGAACTCTCTCTCTTTCTCTCTCTCTCTCTCTCTCTCTCTTTTTGCCTCCAGTGTTATTGCTGGGGCTCAGTGCCTGCACAACAAATCCACTGCTCCTGGAGACTATTTTTTACCTTTTGTTGCCCTTGTTGTTTATCTTTGTTGTTATTATTATTGTTGTTGTTGTTGTTGGATAGGACAAAAAGAAATGGAGAGAGGAGGGCAGACAGACGGGGAGAGAAAGATAGACACCTGCAGACCTGCTCCACTGCTTGTGAAGCCACCCCCCTTGAAGGTGGGGAGCCAGAGGCTCGAACTGGGATCCTTATGTTAGTCCTTGCGCCTCACGCCATGTGCGCTTAACCCAGCATTGCTACCGCCCAGCCCCCAAACTATCTCTATTGGAAGGTGACATGATGACATGATACTATACATAGAAATTCCTAAAGATTCCACAATATTTATACACTTTCCTCATATTTGGGAACTACTCTCTTCCCTGATCCAGCTTTCTAGCTCTTTTTCCAGCTATGACATCATCTCCTCAGACAATAACTTGGGTCCACCTGCATATCAGATGTCAGGCTCAGGCAAAAACTAGTAAAGTCATGGGCCCTTTGGAATATACCTAAAATAGACCTATTAGCTATTTCCAAAATGGAGACCCCAAACTTCATCTGCAATATTCTTGCCTTTAGGTTCATGATTAGTCAACAATTTGTTCTGCTTTATATGTTAACTCTTTTTTCAGCAACCAGGCTCCAGATGCTACCATGATGTCAGCCGGATTTCCCTGGGCAGACATGTGTCTTCCAATGTGTTCTGAAGCCCCTTCTCCCCAGAGCCCTGCCCCACTAGGGAAAGAGAGAGACAGGTTGGGAGTATGGATCGACCTGTCAATGCCCATGTTCAGCGGGGAAGCAATTACAGAAGCCAGACCTTCCACCTTCTGCATCCCACAATGCCCTTGGGTCCATATTCCCAGACTGTTAAAGAATAGGAAAGCTATCAGGGGAGGGGATGGGATACAGAGTTCTGGTGGTGGGAACTGTGTGGAATTGTACCTATTTTATCCTATGGTCTTGTCAGTGTTTCCATTTTATAAATAAAAATTAAAAAAAAAAATCTTATCATGCTCAAGGACTTGGGTTCAAGCTCCTGCTTCCCCTGCAGGGGAATACTTTATGATTGGTGAAGCCGGTCAGCAGGTGTCTGTCATTCTCTCCCCCTCCCTACCTCCCCTACCTTCTCAATTTCTGTCATGCCCAATAAAAATAGAAAGAAGTAAATAAATAATAATTTTTTAAAAGAATCCACCAAAAAACTACTAGAATCTATCAATAAACTCAGTAAAGTGGCAAGGACCCATGCAAAGATCCTGGTTCAAGCTGCTGACTCCCCACCTGCAGGGAGGTCACTTCACAAGCAGTAAAGCAGGTCTGCAGGTGGCTATCTCTTTTTCTCTCCCTCTCTATCTTGCCCTCCCTTCTCAATTTCATTCCGTCCTATCCAATAAAGTGGAAAGAAAATCAATATATGCACCCCTATGTTCATAGCTGTATTATTCACAACTGCCAAAGAGTGGAGGCAGCCTAAATGCCCATCATCAGATGTCTGGCTAAGGAGTTATGGGATATATATCCCATAGGATATTACTCTATGATAAAAAAGATGATATTGTGTCCTTTGGGACAAAATGAAAGGAGGTGATTATACTGAGTGAAATAAGAGATAACTACCAGATGTTTCACTCATATGGAATCTAGAGATCTGAGCTACATGAACTTGCCAAAAAAAAAAAAAAAATCCAAACAAAACAGAAGCAAATAAACTGTTTATAAGATTTCTGAGAACTCTGGTGGTTATCTCTGGGAGGTGGGAGAGCAGGAATACAGAATGTTGGTGGTGAGTGTGGTGTGGAGCTATACACTGTCATCTTATCATCTTGATAGCGCACATGTGTACATGTACCCATAAGTTAGGGGAAATATATATAACTTAAAGTAAAAGTGCACAATAGTTTGCAGTGACCCACTAAGTGCAGCAAGCAAGTAGAAAAACCTAAAAGCAATACCATAAAGTAATTAATCAAAGAGTTTCTATTTAGACCTAGATACCCTCCTCACCGACTTCCTATTTCACTTCCCTCAATCATTCGAAGGCTACCCTTGTCAGATAAAATAAGGACTACAAAAGCTGAATAAGGGCAAAATGTCTCACTTACTAGTCATAGCTGCTATTTATTTATTATGATTTCTCTGTTAAAAAATGAAACTAGTGGGGGCAAGAGTTGGTGCCTCAGGTTAAGTGCACATGGTGCAAAGAAAGACTGGGTCAGCATACTCTGCCACTCGAGAAAGACTAGTCCTGAAATGAGTGCAGTCTAGAATGTTCCTAGCTCTAACCATGGAATTTGAGCTCAGACCTACAGGAATGCAGAGGCTACAGAGGCTCCTGTGCTGAATATAGGCCCCAGATCATACCAATGGAATTTATAGTTAATGGTATTTCTATACTTTCTCCATGTTTGGGAGTTATTAACTTCCCTGATCAAGCTTTCTAGTCTTACTTCCAACTCTGACACCATCTCCCCCGACAATACCTTTAGTCCACCTGCACGTTGGCTGTCAGGCTCAAGCAAAAATTAGTAAAGTCATGGGCCCCTTGGAATATAACTTAAAATAGACTTCCTAGGTTTTTCCAAAATGAAGACCCCCAAATCTCATCTGCTATATTCTTACCTTTAAGTTCCTGATTATTAAACAATTTTTCCTGCTTTATATCTTAATGCTTTTCAACCACCAAGTTGCAGATGCTACCATGATGCCAATGTGAATTCCTTGGGCAGACAACCTCACCAATGTGTCCTGGAACCCCACCTCTCCAGAGCCCTGCCCCACTAGGGAAAGATAGAAACAGGCTGGGGGTAAGGATTGACCTGCCAATGCCCATGTCCAGCAGATAAAAGCAATTATAGAAGCCAGACCTTCCACCTTCTGCACCCCATAATGATCCTGGATCCATGCTCCCAGAGGGATAAAAAATAGGAAAGCCGGGGGTTGGGCAGTAGCACAGCAGGTTAAGCACACATGCAAAGCGCAAGGGCCAGCATAAGGATCCCGATTCGAGCCCCTGGCTCCCCACCTGCAGCGGGATTGCTTCACAGGTGGCAAGGCAGGTCTGCAGGTGTCTATCTTTCTCTCCTGCTCTCTGTCTTCCCCTCCTCTCTCGATTTCTCTCTGTCCTATCCAACAACAATGACAACAGTAACAACAATAATTATAACCGCAACAAAAGGGAAAAATAGCCTCCAGGAGCAGTAGATTCGTAGTGCAGGCACCGAGCTCCAGCAATAACCCTAAATAAATAAATAAATAAATACATAAATAAACAAATAAAAATAAATTTAAAAAAGAATAGGAAAGCCTCCAATGGAGGGATGGGATGAGGAACTCTGGTGGTGGAAATTGTACCCCTCTTATCCAACTGACTTGCTGATCATAATTAAAGCAATAAAAAATAAAAATAAATAAAATAAATAAAATCTTTGGCATTTTAGTACAAGAAAAATTACTCAGAGGAATGGGAAGCAATTTCATTCAAAACTGAACCCAAAATAAGTTAATACCTTAGAGTAAATCTAACAAAAGAAGTAAAAGAGGGAGCTATGTGGTGGCACACCTGGTTGAGTGCATATGTTACAAAGCACAAAAATCTAGGTTCAAGCCCTCAGCCCCCACCTGCAGGGGGAAAGCTTTGTGAATGTTGAAGCAGGGCTACAGGTGTCTCTCTGTATCTCTCCCTTTCTATCTCCCTCTCCCCTCTCAATTCCTGACTGTCTCTATCCAACAAGTAAATAAAGATAACTTTTTAAAAGTTAAAAAGAACTGAAAGATCTCTATGATGAGAACTAAAAGGCACTATTCAAAGAAACAGAGAAAGGGTCCAGATGGTGGCACACCTGGCTGAGTGCACATGCTACAATGCACAAGGACCTGGGTTCAACCCCCAGTCCTCACCTACAGAGAGGAAACTTCTCAAACAGCTGTCTCTCTCCCTCTTATCTCCCCTTCCCCTATCAATTTATCTCGGTGTCTACCAAGTAAAATGAAAACATTTAAGAAAAAAGAAAGAGAGAAAGAAAGAAAGAAAGAAAGAAAGAAAGAAAGAAAGAAAGAAAGGAAAGAAAGGAAAGAAAGAAAGAAAGAAAGAAAGAAAGAAAGAAAGAAAGAAAGAAAGAAAGAGAAAAGAAGAAAAACACAAAGAAATGGAAGGATATCTCCTGTTCATGGACTGGAAGAGTAAATATTATTAAGATGGCAATTCTACATAAAGCAATTTATGGATTCAGTGCAATCCCTATCAAAAGACAAATACAGTCTTCAAGGAAATAGAACAAATATTCCTATGATTTATGCAGAACCACAAAAGACCACAAATAGCAAAAGTGATTCCAAGAAAAAAGAAAAAAAAAAAGGAAGCATTTCACACTCTTGACTTCCCAAGTATACTACAGAGCAATAATAACTAAAATACTGTGGTATTGGAACAAAACCAGGCACTCAGACCTGTAGAAAAGACGGGCTGGGCCAGGCTGTGGTGCATCTGGTTAAGCGCATATTACCAGTAACAAGGCCCGAGGACTTTGAGCCTCCACCCCCACCTCCACCCCGCACTTCATGAGTAGTGAAGTAGCTCTGTAGGTGTCTTTCTCTTTTCCTCTCTATCTCCCCATCCTCTCTCAATTTCTTTCTGTCCTACCTAAAAAGGGGGGGGGGGGTGCAGAATTGGCCACCAGGAGCAGTAGATTCGTTGTGCGAGCACCAAGCCCCAACAACTGGAGGCAAAAAAAAAAAAAAAAAGGACTTTCATGCCTGAGGCTCCAAGGTCCCAGGTTTACTCCCCAGCACCACCATAAGCCAGAGCTGAGCAGTACTCTGGTGTCTCCATATCTCTCTCTTTCTCACTATCTCTCATTAAAATAAAATAAATATTTAAAAAAGTGTTCAGAAATAGTACCACATACATATGAAAATCTAATATATTGGGTTGTCAGAAAAGTCATGATGTATTTTTTCTATATTTTTCTATGCAAAAATGCATAACAACTTTTCTGACAACTCAATATGTATGACAAAGGAGCCAAAACCATTCAATGAAGAAAAGAAACCATCTCTAATAAGTGATATTGGGAGAACTGGGCAATCACATGCAAAATAATGAAGCTATACTATTATTTAGCACTATACATCAAAATTAACTCAAAGTGGATTAAAGCCTCAAACTATAAAGTGTACTCCATAGCCATGCCTTCAGAAGTCTTAAAATACATATTTATATAGAAAAAAAAAACATAGGTGAGACACTTCAGTACCTTAACATCAAGGATGTATTTAGAAACTCGACTCCTTGGGCTAGGAAAACTAAAGAAAGAATAAGCAGATGGGGTTACATCAGACAAAAAAGTTTCTGCAGTGGGAGTCGGCAGTAGTGCAGCGGGTTAAGCACACGTGGCGTGAAGCGTAAGAATCCCGGTTCCGAGCCCCCAGCTCCCCACCTGCAGGGGAGTCGCTTCACGGGCGCTGAAGCAGGTCTGCAGGTGTCTATCTGTTTCTCCCCCTCTTTGTCTTCCCCTTCTCTCTCTATTTCTCTCTGTCCTATCCAATAACTACAACAATAAAACAACAAGGGCAACAAAAGGGAATAAATAATAATAAAAAATCTTTTTTTAAAAAGTTTTTGCATATCCACAAAGACAAAAAGACAATCAATTGGGAGAAGATATTTGTACATCAGACACCAGATAACAAATGGATATCAAAAATTTATAATGCAAGTGGTCTGGGAGGCAGCACAGTCGACAAATTGTTGGGCTCTTAAGCATGAGGTTCCAAGTTCAATCCCAAATAGCACATGTACCAGAGTGATATTCTGGTTCTCCTTCTCTTTGTCTCTCGTCCTATCCCTTTCATTAAAAAAAAAAAAAAAAAAAAAAAAAGAATAAAAGGAGTCGGGCGGTAGTGCAGTGGCTTAAGCGCACATGGCACAAAGTGCAAGGATCGGTGTAAAGATCCCAGTTCGAGCCCCCGGCTCCCCACCTGAAGGGGAGTCACTTCACAGGTAGTAAAGCAGGTCTGCAGGTGTCTGTCTTTCTCTCCCCCTCTCCTGTCCTCCCCTTCTCTCTCCATTTCTCTCTGTCCTATCCAACAACGACGACATCAATAACAACAACTACAACAACAATGAAAAACAAGGGCAACAAAAAGGAAAATAAATATAAAAAAAATTTTAGTAGGGCACCAAAGTAAAAACCCTGGGGTGAGGGTGAGGGTGGACATCTGGACTCCCTGGGCAGCTGAGAGGTGGGTGGGGTGGGTGGGATGGGACACAGTCTTTTGGTGGTGGGAATGGTGTTTATGTACACTCCTATTAATTTGTCATATAAATCACATGTTTTAGTCATATAAATCATTATTTAATTAATATGAGAGGGGAAAATTGATTGTATATCTCAAACTTTTTAAAGCACAGACTGAATCTTTTTAATACATAGGCTGAGTCTTTGATATGTTGACTCTCTCAAAAGCCTAGACCAGGGGGAACAGAAGCAACCGGTGGCACAGACAGCTATATACAAGATGTTGGGTATTATACAGCAAATCCTAACAAAGGGACTTTTCTTTTTTTTTAATATTTTTAATTTTTTATTTATTTCATTTATAAAAAGGAAACACTGACAAAACCATAGGATAAGAGGGGTACAACTCCACACAATTCTGACCACCAGAACCCCATATCCTATCCTCTCCCTTGATAGCTTTCCTATTCTTTAACCCTCTGTGAGTATGGACCCAAGGTCATTGTGGGATGCAGAAGCTTGAAGGTCTGGCTTCTGTAATTGCTTCCCACTGAACATGGGTGTTGACAGGTCAATCCATACTCGCAGCCTGCCTCTTTCTTTCCCTAGTGGGATGGGGTTCTGGGGAATCAGAGCACTGGGACACATTGGTGGGGTTGTCTGTTCAGGGAAGTCTGGTTGGTATCCAGCTAGCATCTGGAGCCTGGTGACTGAAAAGAGAGTTAACATATAAAGCAAAACAAATTGTTGACTCATCATGAACTTAAAGGCTAGAATAGTGCAGATGAAGAGTTGGGGGAGGGGGTCTCCATTTTTTAGATAGCTAGTAAGCAATTTTGGTTATATTCCAAAGAGCCTGTGGCTATACTAGTTTTTTTTTTCTTTCTCCCCACCCCCAGCCTGAAATCTGATATGCAGGTGGATCCAAGTTATTGTCTGGGGAGATGATGACTTGACTGCAAAAAGGATCAGAAAGCTGAATCAGGGAAGAGAGTAGCTCCCAAACATGGGAAAGGGGCATAAATATTGTTGACTATAAACTCCATTTATTTGATGTGATCTGGGGCCCATATTCAGCTTAGGAGCCTATGTGGCCTCTGCATCCCTGTAGATCTGAGCTCACATTCTGTGGTCATCAATAGAAACAAGCCAAGCTGTTCCAATATCAACTCATCTTCCTCAGGTGTAGCATAGAGTATGTTGTCCAGCCTCCCTTCAGAGGATGGAGCATTCTCTACCATTGTTGATTCAAGTTGAGGGCAAGGTCCTATGGAGGCCCACAAAGGGGTCTATTTTGTTGTTTTTGATAGAGATGACCAGTAAATGGAGAGAGGGATTTATATGAGGTCTGTTTGGGAATCTCAGGACTCCCCAGTTAGGGCCCCAGCCAATGGAATGGCCTGATAGTGACTAAAGAGTCATCATTAAAGTATGCCAGCCTCTTGCACAAAGGGACTTTTCAAAGTCAACCCAATTACCAAATAATGTGATTATAACAATAACTAACTATTGTCTTCTTGAACCCTAAGACAGCAGGAACCTCACATTTCCACTATAGAGCCTATATTTCCCCCAGTCCTGGAGCCTTAGGGTGGGGCACACTTTCCTGTATGTTTCTCTCAATTCATACCAAATAATACTGCATCCACCAATCCCAACCTAATCAACTCAATGAGTGCCACCCCAGCATGCTTCACTTCAGACTGTGTCCGGAGACTTCAGGTGTGGAATGACAACCTTCAGCTTCATTACTCGGGTGAGACCTTTCCTTTCATAGTATTCTCTAATTCCATTCCAGGCAGTTCACTTCCTAACAAAGTCCCAAAACCTAGATATAGACCAGGTCCCATGAGCTAGAGCATATGTTTACACGTATCCATAAACTAGGGCAAAGTATATACCTGAAAGCAAAAGTACACAATGTAGTCTACAGTGAGTACCCCCCCCAACACTTCATCTGCACTATTTCAGCCATTAGGTCCATAATTGTTTAACAATTTGTTTGGCTTTGTATGTTAACTCTCTTTTCAGTCACCAGGTCCCAGATGTCATCAGGATGCCGGCCAGGCTTCCCTGGACTGAAGACCCCACCAATGTGGCCTGGAGCTCCGCTTCCCCAGAGACCCACCCTACTAGGGAAAGAGAGAGGCTGACTGGCAGTATGGACTGACCAGTCAACGCCCATGTTCAGCGGGGAAGCAATTACAGAAGCCAGACCTTCCACCTTCTGCAACCCACAACGACCCTGGGTCCATACTCCCAGAGCGGGGAAGCAATTGCAGAAGCCAGACCTTCCACCATCTGCATCCCACAATGACCTTGGGTCCATACTCCCAGAGGGATAGAGAATGGGAAAGCTATCAGGGGAGGGGATGGGATATAGAGATCTAGTGGTGGCAATTGTGTGGAGTTGTACCCCTCCTATCCTACGTTTTTTTTAGTGTTTCCTTTTTTAAATAAATAAATTAATTTAAATTTTTTTAAATAAAATATTTTTAAATTTCTTTTTATTATCTATTTATTTATTTATTCCCTTTTGTTGCCCTTGTTGTTTTATTGCTGTAGTTATTATTGATGTCGTCGTTGTTGGATAAGACAGAGAGAAATGGAGAGAGGAGGGGAAGACAGAGAGGAGGAGAGAAAGACAGATACCTGCAGACCTGCTTCACCGCCTGTGAAGTGACTCCCCTGCAGGTGGGGAGCCGGGGGATGGAACCGGGATCCCTACACTGGTCCTTGCGCTTTGCGCCACCTGCGCTTAACCCACTGTGCTACCACTCGACTCCCCTTTTTAAAATTTTATAAAGCAATAAAGCAGCTCAACAACACAACAACAAAGCACCTAGTAATAAAAGAGTAGACAAAAGATCTTCTGAACAGAGAGTTCGCTAAAGAAGACATTCAGACGGCTATAATAAACATATGAAAAACTGTTCCACATCATTTATCATTAGATAAATAAACACAAAGATGCAATGAAATACCATCTCACACCTGTGAGAATGGGTCCCATCAACAAAACAGGAAATGACAAGTATTGGTGAGGGTGTGGAGAATAGCAACTGTGGTACACTGTCAGTGAGGATGCCAAGTGGTGCAGCCTATGTAGGAAACAGTAAGGAGTTTTTAAGCCAGCAGAAATGGAAATACCCTATGGCCCAGCAATACCACTTTTAAGAATATATCCAAATGACATGGAGTGCTACTTGAAAGAATGAATGCACCCTGTGGTCCGGGAGGTGGCGCAGTGAATAAAGCATTGGATTCTCAAGCATGAGGTCCCGAGTTCAATCCCCGGCAGCACAAGTACCAGAGTGATGTCTGGTTCTTTCTCTCTCTCTCTCTCTCCTCCTATCTTTTTCATTAATAAATAAATTCTCTTAAAAGAAGAAGAAGAAGAAGAAGAAATACACCCCGATGCACTCATCACTGCATCATTCATAACAGAAAAAAAAAAAAAACATGAAGGCAACCTAAAAATCCAACAACAGGTAGCTGGATCAAGAAGTCATAGGACATACATTCAATGGAACACACCTCTGCATTCAAAAAAGATGAGAATAACATTTGGAGCACAATGTATGGAACTAGAGGTGATTGTGCTAAGTGAACTAAGTAAAGAAGTGAAGAACTACTGGGTGGTTTTGCTCATTTGTGAAAAACAGATGACTAAGACAAATGAAGCTGTAGGAAAAAGAGAAAAAAAGTAGTCATACTGTTTCTTTGACTTGGTGAGAAGTATGGGGGGGGTGGATACAGAACTCTGACATCGTGGTGATGATGTATGGCTGTGAAATTATGCCCCTGAAGCCCTAGAATTTTTTTTGTAGAACTCTTTTAAAACACTAATAAAGTAGGAGAAAAATGAGAAAAAACATAAGTTTAAACAAAATACAATTTTACAGGCTCCAAAATAAATTGGAAATCTGTGGGGCCTTTGTTGTTATTATGTATTGAATAGTGACAAAGAGAAATTGAGAAGGAAGGGGGGATGGGAAAAGAGACAGAGACAAAGAGAGAGGGAGAGGGGGAGGGGGAAGGGGAGGGAGAGGGGAAGGGGAGGGAGGGGAGGGAGGGGGAGGGGGGAGGGAGGGGGAGAGGGAAAGAGAGCGGTTGAGCACTGTAGCCCTGCTTCACTACTTGTGAAGCTTTCCCCTTGTAAGTTGGCGACCAGGGGCTTCACCCCAGATCCTTGCAAGTTGTGATATGTGTGCTCAACTGGATGTGCCACTGCCCATCCCCTTTAGAAAGCTGTGGGTTTATTTTTGGGTTTTTTTTTTAAACATCCCTAAACATGGGGCTTATAACACTGTGTTAGCTGACTGGGTGTTTCAGTGCTAGGGATGCTAGCAGACCATAAGACAGGTCTGCTTACCTGGAGAGACTGGTTCTTCTGCACACGGCCCAGATTTTATAAATGAAAAAGGGAAAGGCACAATGGCTAAGAGGTGGTTGGCTGACAGGGCATGTGCCTTGCTGTACATAGGATTGAGCAGCTAAAGGGAACAGTAGCAGGCAGGGGTGAGTCACAGCACAGCACTGCCTTCCGGTGCAGACGACCCTGGTCCCAGCCCCCAGCACCACAGGGAGTGGCATGGATGGTGGAGCTGTGGTGTGTGGATCTCTCCCTGTGCAGACAATATGAATGAAACATGAGTAATTCTTGAATGAGGACATGGATGTTTTGTGGCAAAAGCTGAGCCCTTGGGAGCCCAGGGACATGTCCCCACAGAGGCTGCTGTGTGGCCCATGTTATCTGTTTTCCACTTTGTCCCACAGTGGCGCAGCCAGACTCATCATGTAGCCACATTGCTAGGCATGGCTTCCTCTCCTCAGCTCTGCAGATCATCCACAGAGAGGAGCTGCAGACAGTCTGGCCCAGGGCTCAGCTTGAACAGCTGGACACTGGAGGCTGAGCAGTGACCTTCAGCAGGCAGAGTGGGCCAAGTAGGGACACACGGAACCTTGGACACACCTGCACCACCAGTGGGGGAGACTGCAAAGAGTGCTCTGAGCTCACCTGGGGGCTGCTCTCAGCCGTGGACTACTCTGGATGGAGCAGCAGTCTGCTCTGGTGGCCGGATGATGAAGTCCTGCAAGTGAAGAGGCTGGTGGTCTGCTCCACTGCTACCGTGTGGCCCCATCATCAGGGAGAGGGCTGTTGTCCTCAGACTTGGAAAGCTGTTCTGTTTGCTAAACAAAGGGATTGTTGATTTCAGTGATTTAATTCCCCTTTTGGCTAGAGGCTGCTGAAGGAAAACGGTGCTTATTTGGGAAGGAATCTGTTGCTAAGGCAACTGATAGCTCCTTAATTATTGGCCAATATTGTGCAGAAGATGGGTCTCTGTTGATTGTTGGAAATCACCGAATTAGCCTGAACACTATTCTGTCTGGAATCTCGGGGCAGTGGCAGGATGGGAAGGACTCTTCTCAGGTGCAGAAGCTGAAAGCTCTGCTTTGAATGCACCACAGAGGCTCTCTGGGGGAACACGGTCACCACCTCACTTGGGCCAGCCACATGCCCAGCAAGGCAGACAGGCTGTGGCTTAACACCAGTGAGTTGAGAGGTAACTGACCTGGGCTCAGTCCTGAAAAAATGGGGTTCAGTGACCTCTCTAAGAAGATAGAGCTATCTGCTCAGTGACTCTGTCAGCAAAGACAGCTCTGAGGACAACAAGAGAGACTGTGGGGGCTGGGCAGTAGCACAGTTGTTTAAGCAGTCATGGTGTGAAGTGCATTGACACAGCAGAGCATCACTCTGGCACAGGAGATGACAGGGATTAAACATGGGACTTGGGGGCCAGGCAGTGATGCACTGGGTTAAGCGCATATGCGCACATGCGAAGCTCAAGAACCAGTGCGAGGATCCAGGTTCGAGCCCCTGGCTCCCCACCTGCAAGGGGATTGCTTCACAAGCAGCGAAGCTGGTCTGCAGGTGTCTATCATTCTCTCCCCCCTCTCTCTGTCTTCCCCTCCTCTGTCTTCTGCTGTTACATTCTCTCAGCTGGGCCACCGTCAGCACATTCAAAGGTAACAGAAGCTTTGGGTGCCTTCAGCCTGCAGTCCTCAGAATTCACATTTACTCTCCACATACCGGTTCTCCAAGAATGTAACAGCAGAAGCTGCAGGTCCCAGCAAAATAGGAGGCTGTCTTCATGGGCTTATTGCATGTCCCTTTGGTGTTCACTATGGGTCAGAGACACGCCTCTCTGTCCTCCTACAGGCTCTGAGGAACTGCTCCTCTTGTCTTTGGGGGACGCTACCCCTTGCAGCTGAGTGAACTTGAGGTTCTGCCCTAGTTGTTTGTTTTTTTTTGGGGGGGGGGGCGGCGGCACAAGCAACAGCAGGTGTCTCCAGGTAAGGCTCTGGCATGACAGCCACTGTTCCATGATGCTCTAGATGTTTCCAGCTCTCAGGATGGGTCTCCGAGTGCCACCCATGGGGTTACACCAGTGTCAGCCCTGGGATGGAATGAATGTTACAGATTCACATGGTGAGCTGGAGCAACACATGGGCTGCTGTTCGTGTACTTATTTATGATCTAGTTCAGACCTGCACAATGTTGTTCTTCATCCTAAGTAGCTCTGCCCAGTACATAAAGTAAGGTCTAATGGACGCAAGCAAGCATGGTGACAGGTGAGCAAGCCTGGTGCTGAGCCCTGGGGCTGCACATGCTCGGTCCAACCTCTCCCAGCCAAGCCCACAGCAGCCCCAGCCACACACTCAGCCCAGCCACTCACAGCTGCTCTGAACCTGTGCCCTTATTCTAACAATCTTCAAGTCGGAACTTCATCCTTTGAAAGCATTTTTGTGTTTTGATTAAGTACACATTTTGCAGAGGTCTTTGTTTTGGTCACCTATCTCTTGAGGCCGCTTTTTCTGGGCTCTGTGAAGAAAAGACTAATGTAAGACTGCACAGAGAGAAATGACTGTGTACACAGTGCGTCCAAGAAAGCTTGGCCCAGCATATTCTATTCCGGGCATTTCAACCCATCAGTCTGATTTATCCCATAATAATTGAGTCAATTTTCATATTGCCATTTTCTCAAATTCACTGAAGATCAAAGATATAGAGGATATATTTTTAATTTTTTATATTTATTTATTTATTTTCCCTTTTGTTGCCCTTGTTGCCTTTTTTATTATTGTTGTTATTGATGTCGTTGTTGTTAGGACAGAGAGAAGTGGAGAGAGGAGGGGAAGACAGAGGGGGGAGAGAAAGATAGACACCTGCAGACCTGCTTCACCACCTGTGAAGCTACCCCTCTGCAGGTAGGGAGTCAGGGGCTCGAACCGGGATCCTTATGCAGGTCCTTGTGCTTCATGCCAGGTGCGTTTAACCCGCTGCACTACACCTGACTCCCAGAGGATATTTTTTGCCAGCATTTTCTTAGCTCTGTTTTTTACACTTTGATTATCTGAGGACTTGCAGGTAAACTTGGGTGTGCCTAACATACTGACAGTGTGGAAACACTGAAGCAAGTTGCAAGCTGGCTCACATAGGGAGCTGCGCTTCGTGGACGGGAGGCTGGCCACAGAACCTCGCCCAGAGGCAGTCACCACCTGAGCACCCATCGTGTGGCACAGACTTGCATAGTAGCCACACACACACCAGTCCACTCAGTCCTCTCTGAGCACTGGCAGTGCCACCCACAATGGGCAGGCTGTGTGCCCAGGGGCTGCACTGCACCACTGGATAGGGACTAGGGTCCAGGAAGCCACATCTGGAGGGATCTGCCACAACAGCCGGGCGCTGCTACTGCCTTGATTCAGCTGCTCCAATTTGTTCCGGAAGAGAACACTGTGGCATCCGCCAGCACAGTGGTTTCTGCCGAACACCCCACACTTGTGCAGGCACCTGGTGGAGAGGTGTTCCGTGAGTGGACCACTGCTGAGGCCTTTCCACCCGAAATACTGCCCCACCTTCAAACAATGGCAAAACTCAAACACACCAGTAAATACAAAAACATGCCGTCTAAGATGACGGAAACAGATAAAACACTTTAAGAGGAAACAAACTGTTTTTCTTCTGCTTTCTTTCTATTTTAAACTCCAGGATGATCTCACTGAGAAAATGTTGATTTACAGGACCGCAGTTGTACATTTCACCCTGCACCAAAATCATTACCCTGTGAACTCTTTTTTTTTTTTCTTAAGATTGATTAATTTTATTATGTGAGAGAGTGAGAAGAAAGAATAAAGGGGGGGGGGGAGGCTAGAGAGACCAGAGCACACTGCTCAGCTCTGGCATAAGGTGGTACTGGGGATTGAACATGGGGTCTCTGGGATCCAAGGCATGCAAGCTGGTGCTCTAACAGGCTGAACTCACCGCTGGCCTGAGGAAAAAACTCTTAGCTGCACAATAAGCTTCGTTTGCAGATAAGATCTGTTTCTGCCGCCGTTTCAAATCAATGCTGCACAATATTACTGAGGGTGCCTCTTTATTCTCACACACCATCACCGCAGACAAGAGCAGGCTCAAATGCAGTGTAAGACATAATTTCATTCATCTTCACACAGGCTCTGTGAGGTTTATGTTTAATCTCTGACTTTTTCCACTGTCCCTCAAAGTCAAGTGAGCATTAAAATCATAATCAAGGTCTTGAGGACAAAGTTCTGCATCTGCAGTTCTCAGCCAACTCATGCACCACAAGCCACAGCTGGGTAGCTGAAATCTGGATTTAAGATAAATCAATCTTGTGCCAGTTACATCTCCATAAAGCTAGCAAAGGAAAAATCAATTATGTGAGTTAGCTAAGTCTGGTGACTTGGTTTATTTTAAAAGGAAGGAGGAGGGCATTCTCTGAGTTTCTCGAGCAACAGGACTTTGTTATAAACAGGCTGGCAGTGCCCAGGGTATTTGTTTTCTGGGCATCACTAGTCATTGTGCCAGTTCTGTTTGTGGAGGTGCGGTGGAGACAGGACAGCAGCAGAATATAGGCCAGGCCATAGCCAGGGGGTGGGGAGGAGGTCTTAGGTATAGCTGTTGAGTCTGACATGAGGGGACAGTGACAGGTGAGCCTGAGTTCATGGTGAAGTGACACCCAGCTAGCCTGCTGACAGCTCTAGCAAGTTACAGGGTAAGAGAACCTGTCTAATAAATGAAGACACGTAGACTGTTCCATAAGATGTGAGACCGGATCTAGCATTCTATTCACTCAGCACAGGGAAAATCCACAGCATGGGGTGGGGAGAGGAGGTTGGCAAGGATGTGAGGGGTGTAGGAAGGGGGCTCAGGCATGGACATGGGATGGAAAGGGTGCCTACCCCAGTAGGAGAATGCTCTTCACCAGCATGTTTGAGCATTGCTAACACACGGCGGAGACAGAAAGCAGAGCAACTTCAAGTTTTTCACTGAACTTCCTGACACCCCTTAGTGCTCCAGACTGATACCCCACCCTTTCCAGCCCAAGCATGACCCCCAAAGCCAGAGACAGCTAAGACCTTGGCATAGGCTCTCCTTGCTCCACACTTAACTAGCACCATCCTTGGGGCACTCATTCTGTGCCTCTACCTTTCCCGTTTGTTTAGCTTCTTCTTCTAGCGTTTGTCCTCCTTCCGTAGCCAGTCAACAGCGTCAGGTTGAGCCTGATGTAAAGTTTCGAGACCTCCTTTGAATCTGGAGAGGTGGCAGTCATTGACTATGTGGGTCATAGTCTGTCTGGAGCCGCAGGGGCAGTTTGTTTATTTAGCTCATGGCCTCTGACAAGGAGACAGCAAAGCTGACTGAGCCCCTTTTGAGTTACTGGATAGAAAGGGAGAAGCAAATCTAGAACACGGTTCGCAAGTGAGTCATTGTTCTCAGATCACCAGAACACTCTGCCCTCACAATCCAAAACACTTCCAAAGGGAGTGGGGAGAGAGGCTTTAAGTGGCTAGAGAAATGAGCACTGAGCTGTTAAGATTAAATAAACATGCTTGGAACACTCTGGTTCAGGGCACCTAAATGCCACGAAATAATCTGCATCTTTTTCCTTTTCACACAACATACATGTGTGAAAAAGGATTCTCACGTTTCCCAGCATCAAAAACAAAATATAACAGTAAAAGTGGATGTTGTATCCAGTCAACATGAAACACTCTTCTCATGTGAAGTGGGTACAGTGACAAGTGAATGTAACATATTCAATGAGTACATGCCAACACATTAAAACACTCTGCTGAAAGCCTTTTTAAACTCCATTTTAAATGTAATTTCTCTTGTTCTTTCAACAATAATTCAATCTTTCTAATATGGTGCCATTATTTCATCTATTCTACTACCAGATTTTCAAAGAATTATAACTGAGTTCTCACAGTAATTAATATAAAGTTTTTTGCTCCTTTTGCTGTCAGTTTAAATCCAAGTATCACAACCCACTGTTCTATCCTGGAAACTGATTCAGGAGCTCTAACACGACATCAAAATAGGAAGAGAATTTCACGGGCAGGTAGATCTGGAAACCACTAAAGTAAAAAACAAAACAAAAAAAAACTTCCAAAATGAACCAGGCCAGCAAAACAAGCAAACAATGCCTCGCAAAATCATCTCAAACTTAGAAAAACAAACCAAAAATAGAGATATAAGCAGTTCATTTAAATGCATTTAGTAAAATCAAGGCTTTCCTAATTAGCAATAATAACTTTTGAGTTTAAAAAATTCAGAGAAAGAGGGGTCGGGCTGTGGCACAGTGGGTTAAGCGCATGTGGCGCAAAGCGCAAGGACCGGCGTAAGGATCCCGGTTCGAGCCCCCGGCTCCCCACCTGCAGGGGAGTCGCTTCACAGGCGGTGAAGCAGGTCTGCAGGTGTCTCTCTTTCTCTCCCCCTCTCTGTCTTCCCCTCCTCTCTGTCCTATCCAACAATGAACAACATCAACAATGGCAATAATAATAACCACAACGAGGCTACAACAACAAGGGCAACAAAAGGGGGGAAAAATGGCCTCCAGGAGCGGTGGATTCGTGGTGCGGGCACTGAGCCCAGCAATAACCCTGGAGGGGAAAAAAATTCAGAGAAACATAATTGAACATCACTTCACAAATAAGCTATTAAAATAACATTCCAGTGGCCAGGGAGGTTGGATTCTAAAAAGTATGAGGTCCAGGGTTGAGAAGGCAACATTATGGTTATACAAACAAATTTTCATGCCTGAAGCACCAAAGATACTAGGTTCACACACACCACCACCACCACCACCAAGAGAGAAAGATATGAGTTCAATCCCTGGCATCACTTGTGCCAGAGTGCTATTCTAGTAGTCTCTCTCCCTTCCCTTCTCATTTATAAACAAATCTTTCAAAAAGTAAAGTAACATTTAAAAAAAGATATAGATGCATTTTATTGTATTTGTACATTATGAAGTATAAAGATACATAGTAAAGACAACTATCAGTCTCCATTTTCATGTATCTATTTTTATTAACTCACTTAATTGGAGGAGACAATGATTCACAAGGCAATTATTGTCACATGTATATAGTTCTTGTCTCCCAGTGCTGGCTATCAGCTTACCATACCTTCCACCAGCCTGCCAGCCTTTTACCATGACACAGCCCTCCTCAAGGCAGCTCTCGTTTAGCATGCATTTTCTGGTCTGCTTATTCTTACACAGTCAGTGCATACATTTCAGTTTTTACCTTGGATCAGCTAACGCTACTGCCCCTTATTATCTAAGTTGCAGTGGAAAAGTCCAACTCATGCTTCAGAAATCTTGATTAATTTCTGGCCTTGGCACTACTTCCAATATCATTATTTACATAATCTCATCCACCTGTTTATACCAATATTAACACATTCTTTAAAAAAGGTAACAGTCCACTGCCACTGAATCTCAAGCAAACCATGCCTTTCATAGCACTAAATGTGGACGACTGGTATGAATGGGAAAAGTGTTTCTGGAGACGCAAAGAAGCTCTGACCTGCTCTCCACACTGAGGGCACCATCCACAACACCCTGACTCTAAGCTTGGGCTGCATAGATAACACTGAATTCCATCTACAACCCCTCCCCATCTTGGGGCAAAAGCCTGGCTCACCTCTTCACCTCACTCCTGCTCCACTGCCTCAGGAAAGAGTCCTGTCAGCTCTCTCTTTCATCAGCCTTGTTTGTTGACATATGGCCCTCACAGGAAAAGGGAGGGCAGTGAAGCTATCTGGGAAGGGGGGGTGAGGATGCCCCCACAATGCCAGGGTAGAAAACGGGATGTCCCTACTCAGCTGATGACCACAGACCTGCCCCCCTCTACAGAGGTAGACATAGCTCAGAGAGGCTGGGTGCCCACAGGCTGGGCGCCTGTGCTGAGCTCCACTGAAGCTTCCGACACAGATGCCACACAGAAGCAGGGACTGATCTCATTCGATTGCAGTCAGCATGCCACTATGAGACGGAACTGAAACCAGGTTCCTCCCCATGCCATTAGGCTCTCAACTGTCCCCACACTCAGCAGCACAAGCCACACAAAGAACACACATGCACACAACCTGTGGCCACACGCACATCTGTGAAATTTCCTGTTCCTCTCAGTGGTCTGAAACTGCCCACAGTTTCCAGTTTCAACATTTCCTTGTCAACCCTTGGTTTTGTCAGCTTTTCTATTTTAGCCATTGTGTGTGTGTGTCTCGGAGGGGAGTGGTATTGATGTCTGGATGTAGCTTTTAATTTGCTTGTTCCTTTGAGCTGAATATATAGGCTTCATATCTATTTCTGTGTCTGCTGGTCTTTGGAGGCCCCAGCTATGTGTACGTCCAATCATGTCTTTTGCATTTGTGAAACTGGTTTCTTTCTCTTTCTGCTTGTATTCTGGAAGCGTGTTGGTCATATGCACTGCAGATGGCTTCTCCTCCTCTGTGGCTGTCTTTCCACCGAGCCCTGCAGCAGCACAAGTCTGAGTTAAAAGCAGACCAGAGTGCCCGTCTTGTCCTGTGTGTTGTGATCCTCCCACTGCAGACAGGGTCAGGAGACGCTGCCCCTCTCCAGGGCACACTGAGGAGCTGACGCCTGAGCGGTGTGAGTGGGGCAGCTGGCTCCCTCAGAAAGGCCGATTTGCTGTTGACGGGGCTCCGGCCGCCACAGCCCTTCAGCACCCTGTACACCACAGCCCAGCGGCTGCCAGCTGGCTCTGCCTCCACCCTCCACCAGCTTCCCCTCATCCTCCCTCAGCAGCACCCTGCACACTTCCCATGGCTTCATAACAGGCCTTCTAGGGCTCTGCTCCTCTGCAACTGGCTTCTTTCTCTTCAGGGTTATACTGACTGTGAGAGGCAGAACTGGTAGCATTTTGGAAATTCTAAGGGCTGCTGGGGCTACTTTTTCTTCCACTACAGCCAGTGTTACTTGAATATTGGTTATTTTAGGTGGGTGAGTTCTCCTATAACCTACAGTGAAAATTGGGGCAGCTTTATCTTCTGATTTCTGGTTGTGCTGTGACTTCAGATGCTCTGTGGTTCTCTAGCCCAACACTCAGCTTCCAGGCCAGCTCACAAGTGCAGTCATCAAAAGCCAGAAGACTTTGGGTACCTGCTTTGATAGCAGGTACACATTCTACCCCATCTACAAACCAGGTGCACTGGGGGGGGGGGCGGCCTCTTTTCACTGGACTAAGGGGTACCCAAGGCAGGACCAGGGCCTCACGGGTTCAGTTACACGTCGGCACCAACAGGAAGAAACTGCCGGCTAAAAACCCCTGTGTGAAGTCGGCTGACAGTCAGGCTCAGAAAAGCAGGTTCTCTCGGGTGGGCAGAAGGCCCCATCGAGGGCCAGAGACTGGCAAAAGGTCACACAGGGGGGACAGTGGCTTGAGGTTTTGCTATTTCAAATCATGCTACCCAGAAAAGAACTCTGCCTGTATAATCCAATTTTTAATGGGCATATATAATTTGCAGAATTAATGGCAACAGACCCTAATTTTTTGCAACCAGGACACTCAGTGATTATCAAATTCTTCTCCCCACAAGCAGGCCTCTGAAACAGCAACAGATGCTCGTGGAAATCACTCAGACTGTCAGTCCCCGTGGGCCTGAGGAATCGCCTCTTCAAAAGCAATTATTCTTAGCATATGCTTAAAGTCAAGTTTACCTTATTGTATTCTAATGCTTGCAAGACTGATCACATGTGCAATATATGTGTGAGTGCATGTGTGTATACACAATATATAAAGTATATCTGTGTGTAGACACAGATAAGCAGTTAAACAGAAAAATTCAATGAGACATTCCAGTCACCAACTGCTACACAGAATCGAGGGCTTATTCTATCTGCTGCTTTCTCAAATTCAGCATTTCTCAGAATCAGTCACTGTGTCCTTCCAATCCGCTGTGCTATTCTCCAGCCCCTTGAATTCCCTTCAAAATATGCACGTTAATCTTATCCTGTCCTTTCAAACATGTAAGCAGGTTCTGTGGACATATTTTAGGTGATATTTTACTAATATTAAACTTAGCTATTATTGACTGTTGGAAATACAAAGCAAGTTCATTTTTAAATAGATCAACATTTTTTAATTATAAGGAATACTAAAAATTGAGTAAAAAATGAGTCTCAGCCATTCAAGATAGACCAAATATTCCATTTTCTTTTCCATATTTAAGACGCTTTAAATATTTTTACTTTCTTTTTTAAACCTACATGTTTTTTCAATTGATATAAGTAGCTCCAGTGTGTCTGCAGCATTTGACGCATCAAAAGCTTTTTCATTCATTAAAATTATTTTAATAATCAACTTTATATTAAGGAACTGTCTTGTAAAAGAACAAAATGAATACACTGAAGGGCATAAGTAATTTCATTAAAACACCTTACTAGGTGTTTTAATTTTATAGGCTAGAGCGGAGGGAACACATCCCATGTTTACAATTTGTGTAGGGACCAGTGCAACTTGGGATTCATTTTAACGCGATGTTCTGAAAAGGAACTGCAGAGAAGCGTGGGGTCGATTTCGCCATGTCTCGGAGTCGATCTGGCGGAAATGTGTTTAGAAAGAACACAAAGCCCCGTAACCTAAGAGCCTGGCCTCGGGAGCGAAGCTGGGCTGCACGGCAGCTATTTCAGGATGGTGAAAACAACAGCAAGGACAAAAGGAAATATATTTGCACATAATTGAGTTATTGCCATGCCATCAAAAACATTTTACATAAACATGCATTAAATTGTTCGAAAATACAGTTTGCATTGTCACTCCTGGTAGCTGCCTTCAGAACAACACAGGTTTGTTCAGCAGCAAACAAAGCACGCACGATGCAACTATGCAGAGCAGGGGAGGCTCCTGGCAAACTTTCCTGCTCTCACGGAGCTGTTTCCCTTCTCCCCACGGAGCAGGACTGGAGGGAGGATCAGGTAATACTCATCCTCACTGAAAACACAGCGAGCAGTGAAGGTCCTGGCTCGGGAATGAGAGAGCTTCAGCTCCCTTATTTTGTGCTCTGCCCACCCCGCCTTCAGAATGCTCCGTTTCTCTTATCTACTGGAAATGCCTGTGTGCATACGAAATGCTTCATTCACTATTGAATATGCTGGTTTTCACTCTAGGGCTCAACCATGCACTCACTTAACAGAAGTCTGTTAATTTCAAAACCTGAGACTCAATGGAGAAAAACGTATCTCATGAACAAAAAGAGATCAGCTCCAAAAGATTACAGTCTCTATAATCCTCCTCTTCCCCCTAAATATTTCAGGATACTCAAGTACTGCAACTAATTCACCACACTGCTATCTCAAAGGGTAAAAGAAACTAGCCTTTCCTAAATGAAATAAATAAAATAGCATTCCCGTATTTTATTTCACTTGAATAAATCATCATTAAAATTTTTCCAGATAATTAGTAGGAACAGTAAGACAAAAGTTGCTGAATTTTTTAATAAACAGTTGGAAGTTAAAAAATTACTGGGTAGGTGAGAAGTCATGAGTTGATGTGTATGTGTGTGTATGTGTACATGTGTGAGGATGTTCATATATGTGCACAGGTAGGGGTGTGTGTGTGTGTGTGTGTGTGTGTGTGTGTGTGTGTGTGTTGTCTGTCTGCAAGCAGCCACACTGAAAAACACTGCTGTTTCTCAGAGGCAAAAGGTGACTGAATCTAAAAGCACTTACTTCCTCGGCTCCAAATCCACTAAAGGGAAACCACAGAGCTACTCAAGCTCCTTTTTATTAAAGACAGTTACAAAATCACTCTTTTATTGGTGCTACAATCTGGTTCAAAGCCTCCTGAAAGTTGAATGCCAACGTTAAACCATTATCCACTCGGCTTCTGAGCAGGAGGAAAAGGCACAGCAGCTAGGATTGCCTCCCCAGGACCCGGCACGGCACAAGGTAAGAATGGATTATTCTCGCCACTGGAGGGTGGGGGTGGGGAGGGGGAGAAAGTTTCTATCATGTCTTTCTCTCAGATTACCTTAAGATTTCCACTCCATAATGTAACACCATGAAATTATGGCTGTGAACACTTGTTAGAGGACACGATTTAAAATATAAAATGGAACTTAAAAGAAAGATAAGCTACTTAAATCTTGAAAGGGAAAGGGAGAGCTGAAGGTGATTTTCTCAGGTGTCGCATATCAAAGGCTAGCCTTAGCCACAGCGAGATCCCGGGCGCGGCCAGCCTCCTCCCAGACCCCGGAGAGCCCATTGTTAGGCCTGGAAGCCTCGGGCAGGGCCGCCACCTAGGGACCAAGTGACAATGACAGCCGGCTCAGCGCCACCCTCTGTCGGGCCAGGCGCCGGACGTGTAAGCACTTTTCCTAACAGCAGGTGGCCTCACTTTTGCTGCAGCTGCACCTCCAAGACGTGGGTTTAAAAGCTTTTTCGTGTTTTGTAAAATAAACTGCACTTCTGCCTGGAGCAGGCGTTGCCAGGTGACTGAGGGTTTGGGGGGGAGGCACAGGCTGGGCCTCAGCGATGGTGCCTGCAGGCGCGGCCTCACCAGTCTCACCATAATCTGCTGTCATGAAGTGCCACACTGAGGAGTGCCTGGAGCAGTCTCAAAGAGAGGCCGTCTTCCAGGTTCTCAAGACGGGACCCCACGGGGCAGCTTCCTGGACCACTCCTGAGGAATTCAGCAAGTTTGGATATTTCTTTCTTCCTTTCTTTTTAAAGTAAAGCAGTCCTACATTCTGATTTATGGTGGTGTTGAGGATTGAACCTGGGCCCTTGGGAGCCTTGGGCTGTGGCACTCACAGTGGTGCTCACTCCAAGGCCTGACTGCACTTTTTTTAAAGGCATTTTATTTTAGTTTATTATTTTAATGAGAAAGAGTAGATACAGAGGAAAAGATACTGAGAGACAGAAAGACCAGAACACTGCTCAGTTCTGGCTTATGGTGGTGCTGGGGATTGAATCTGGGACCTTAGAGCCTCAGGCTTGAAAGGCTTTTGCATAACCATTATACTGTCTCCCCAGCCCTACATTTTTTTAAATAAGATGTTCACTGCTGAGGATTCAAAAATGTGAACCTTTGTGGGTAGTAACAAGTACCCAAGATACCAGTGTAATTTCCCTCAATTAACTGTTTTCATGGTAACCATAAAATAATAATTAAAAAAAGGTGTCCCTTTATTTATTTTGCCCCTGCCAGTTAATTAAATTAGTCAATGCCTTGGCTGTTGGTATAGAGCTGAGAGCATTTTAAACATCCAAAAATAGCAAGGGCTGGAGCCTGGGGCAGCAATGGAGGGCCTCTGCGAGCTCAGAAGCCAAGGTAAAGCAGCTTCCACAGCAGCACAAGGAGCCTCATGGCAGGAGCAGCAGAGGCAGAGTCAAGGAGCTCTCGTGTTAAGAAAACACAAATAGCCGACAACTCATCCAACTCAAGACCGTGCAGATGCCAAATGCAGCCTCTGTCTGCTGTCACAGCAACTGCAAGAAAAACCACACAGACCGAGAGCAGAGCAAGGTCCGTGACTAGACTGGCGGAGCTGTGGACAAGCACAGGAGGCTGCTAGGGAGCTGGGAACTGGGGGGCCTCCCCAGGCCTCCCCACTTCTGCAGACACCAAGCTGGGTTGATAGGAGACCCCCTGGAAGACACTGACAAGCCCTGCTCTCTACTAATATGACGAGTCTATGGGGCGTTCAGTCATGGAAGTCCACCTTCCACAATTCCAGCCATGCCTGAGGACACCATGTCCTGTGTGTGGGCCTCCTCTTCATGGCATGGCATGGCATGGCACCATGCTGGGACCACTTTCATCCTGCCCGCCCTCTCCAGGGATGGACAGGCAGCTCACAAGGAAGCAGGATGCTGCTGGAGAGGCTACGGGTGTCCCTGTGAAGGCCCAGCACCAGAGTTCTAACTCACTGTGGCCACCTGCTTAGCTCTCAATGTCTGCCCAGGGCGGGGCTGGGGGAACAGCAACAGCCTATGTCTCCTTCTTTCTTCCAGAACACACAGGATGCACAAGTGGACCCACAGTGTGCCCACATCCCTCCATTTGAGATGGGCTGGACAGATCTACTTCATGCAGACAGTAAGTAAGTAAGTAAGTAAGCCAAAGTGAAACTGAGGAGTGGCCCTGGCATTCTGGGGACCACCTCTGCAGACTTGCCGACAGGGCACCACAGCACTGCCTACACCCAAGCCCCTGCTCCTGCAAGCTCCACACGGAGCTCTGTCAAGGTGGGCTGCTACTGTGGGGGTTTGTTTTTTCTCCTCCTGGAAGTGGAAGTAGGAGAGAGCGGGAGAAGCAGCACAGCACCACCCACCACGCGTGGGGCTCTCCCATACTGTCCACAGGGCTCTCCTGCGGCTTCGCCATGGTGACGCACACTCTAGCTGCCGAGCTAGCTTGTTGTGCCTGTTGCGTGTTTCACAAGGACAGTGAACAGACAGGCAGGTGCATGCTGTGTCCCTGCCTTTTCTTTTCCTAAACTCTGTATCCTCACAACAATGCTTTGTAGGGCCCAGAATCATCAATATGAAATTTTAAAAAATGCTGTTGCTTTGCTGAGAAGCCACTTGGATGAAGACAGTGGCAGCTGTGACCCAATGTGGAGCCCCCTGGCCAGTGAGGAGCTGGTGGCCCCCAGCATTGCTGAGATGAATGGCAGGGAGATGCCCCAGCATCAGACCCCCAGGCCAGACCAGCACTTAGACACCAGTGCCATTCCCCACAAAGCAGCTGTGGATATAGCTCAGCCCAAACAGGTTTCCTGAGGGGTTGGGAAGCTAGCTCACCTGACAGAGGTCAGTCTTTACCAAGCGTGAGCACCAGGTGGGAGGCCCCAGCACCACTTGGGAATATTGTGCATGGGAGAGGTGGAGGCGGGGTGCCATGGGTAGTGGAATAGCACTGTGGTATCACTCCTCTGTGTGTGTGTGTGTGTGTGTGTGTGTGTGTGTCTTTCTCTATACACCTCACCTCACTAAGAGACAAAATAAATGTGAAGATGAGGATGCATCATTTACCTGCTGGCCTAGGCCCACTATGCCTTCCTATTTCAATGGAAAGCTGAAATTTACCTTGTGCGCCATTTTAAGTATAGAGAGGAGTTAACTGCATGCACAGACAGCCCCTCAGATCTCTAGACTTTATTCATCCTGCAGAACTGGAGCTCGGTCCATGGATGAGCAGCTGTCCTGGTCCCCTCCCCAGGCCTCCAGGGCTACCATTCCACTCCTTGACTGAAGGTCTCTGCCTGAGCCATCGTCCACACAAGAAGCGCCAAAGCCTCCTTTCGAGGGCTGGCCTCACTCAGCACATGTCCTCACGACCCTTCCAGGACAGCAGGCCCAGAAGCAGCAGTCCCTGGGCACAGTCCCACTGTCCATCCATCATCTGTGTATGAGCATTTGGGTTGTTTCCACCTCCTGGCTGGTGTGAAACACACCATAATGCACACATGTGCAAACCTTTTATGAGAATCTTTCAATTGTTAGGGATGAGTCCCTAGAGGCAGAACTGTGGGCCGTATGATAGTTCTATTGTGTTTGTTTAAATTTTATTTTATTTTATTTTACCAGAGCAATGCACAGCTCTGGCTTATGGTGGTGCAGGGAATTGAACCTGGGACCTCGGAGCTTCAGTCATGAAAGTTGTTTGTAGAACTACTGTGCTGTCTCCTCTGCTGGGTAGTTCTATTATTAGCTGTCATCTAAAGAAACCTTCATACAGTTTTGCTTAGCAGCACTAGTCATCTTTTATTACTGATTCAATGTCCTTAGTAGTAAAAGGTGTGCCCAGATTTTTTTTTTCAGTTGCCACCAGGATTATCACTGGAGCTCAGTGCCTGCACTAAGAATCCACTGCTTCTGGCAGCCATTTTTCCCCCTTCCTTTTTGTTGCTAGAGACAGAGAAAAAATAGAGAGGGAGAGAGAAAGAGAGAAACCTGCAACACTACTTCATCGCTTGTGAAGAAGCTTCTCCCCGCAGATGGGTAACAGGGCGTAACCCCAGGATACTTGACACATAATAGCATGTGCATTCTATCAGGTGCACCACCACCCAGCCCTTGTCCAGACTTTTGTCTTCATGATTCAGTCTTTGTAGGTGAAGTTTCTAAAAATTATCTCCAGGTGACAAACTTGCTAGTGTGTAGCTGTATGCAGACATGGCTTAGGACTTCCTTTGTGCCATTGCTAAGACATGCCTCTTTATTCGTTTCTGATGTTGTTAACTGAATCTTTTTTTTTTTTTCTTAGTCTAGGCTAAGAATTTCTTTCTTTTTTTTTTTTTTTACTTTGTTGATCTTGAAAAAAATAACTTAGCTGATTTATAATTTTTATATTCAATATTCCATTTGTTTCTGTTCTAATCTTTTATTTCTTTGCTTCTATTAACTCTGGTTTTAGTCCTTTTACTAGTTCCTTGCCGATTTGGGAGCTTTCCTTTTTTCTCATGTCTGTGACCAAAAGTTTCCTCTTGGTCTCCACTTACTTCATCACCTAACTTTTGTTCTGCTGTCTTTAAATGTGTCCTGTGACTTCTTGGATCCACTGCTTGTTCAGGAGTATATGAGTAAATATTTGTGAGTTTTCCAGTTTTGCTTTTGCTATTGAGTTATAGTGTTTTTCTATTGAGATTGGGGGGGAGAATATGTGGCATCATGTCAATTTTCTTAAAAATGTTAAAAACTTGTCTTGTGGCCTAATAACCTGTGATCTGTCCTAAAGGACGATGTGTAGGTACTTGCAGAAAAAAGTGTATTTTGCTCTTCATCCTCAGACCTTTAAATGTTTAGAATACTTATGCCCTTCTGGTACACTGGCCCTTCCACAGCTATAGAATGTATGTCTTTGCCTCGTGAGAGTTTCTGACCTGGAGTTTATTTTGTTCGATATAAATGCAGGTGCCTGCCCATCTGCTGGTCACCGTCAGCTGGATCATCTTTCTCTAGCCTTTCCCTCCTAGCACATGTATGTCCCTATATGGAAGTATGTCTCTTGCACAGCAAATATTGTAGTTGGCTCATATTTTCTTTTTTTTTTAATTCTTTCTTTCTTTATTTTTTGTTGCCCTTGTTGCTTTATTGTTGTAATTATTATTGTCGTTGTTGTTGGATAGGACAAAGAGAAATGGAGAGAGGAGGGGAAGACAGAGAGGAGAGAAAGATAGACACTTGCAGACCTACTTCACCGCCTGTGAAGCGACTCCCCTGCAGATGGGGAGATGGGGGCTCGAACCGGGATCCTTCCGAGGCCCTTGAGCTTTGCGCCACTATGTGCTTAACCCCCTGCGCTACTACCTAACTCCCGGACCATATTTTTTTACTCTATTTACTTTGTCTTTTAGTCAAGGAGTTTCATTTATTGATATATTAAAAGTGATTAAGAGGGGAGGCCCAGGGCCTAGAAGAGCACAAACATTACAGTGCACAAGAACCAAGGCTCAAGCCACCAGCCCCTGCCCCCACCTGCACTGGGAAAGCTTCATGAGCTAGGAAGCAGTGCTGCAAGTGTCTCTCCTTCTCTCTCCATCTCTCTCTCTCCACTGCCCCCACCTCTCTGTTTCTGTTTCTATCCAAAATAAATGGGGAAAAAGAAGAAGAAGAAAGGGAAGATACCTGCCACTTTGCTGGCTTTTTCTGTCTCTGAGTCTGTGGCTGCCTTCCTTTATGTCTCATTACTTTCTGTAGGCATGAGAGTCACTCCTACCTTCTGTGCTGAGTCCATGAGACACTGTGCAGTGCTGACCCTGCGTCACACTGACCATTTCAACCACAGACAAAAACACGGCTCCTTCACATTTTCCACTGTCGCTGGTGTCACAGATTTCATTGTTTATAGGTTCTATCCATCAACAAAGTTTATTTTCACACTCTCGTCTTTCAAATTCTACACCTGCATTAAAAGTGTTTTCATCCCCCTTTACAGAGCTGGAGACTCTGTTTGTCTAAAAATCACTGTCATCAGCTTTATTTTCACACACACTTTTGTGCTGCCATCTGCTGTCCATTTGTTTCCATTTGAAAGACTCCTGTTAGCAATTCTTCAAGGAAGGTCCAGTGGCCATGAATACCCTCAGCTTTTGTTTATCACGGAAGCCCTTGATTTCTCTCACATCTTTGAAGGACAGCTTTGCCAAGTACATATTCTCGGTGAATGTGTTTTCCATTTCTGTGCTCTGGTGTGTCCTCATGCATCTACTGGCCACTGGGGTGCTTGATGAGAACATGGGTGATCACACGGGCCCTTCTTAAGGGCTTCTGCTACTCTGAATGTGTGTTGGTGCCAACCTCTTTGAGCTCACCTAGCTCAACTCATCTGAGCTTTTGAAACTGGGGGAAGGGGTCTATTTTCTCTCTCAGACTTGGATGCTTTCAATCAATATTTCTTCAAAAAACTGCTCTGCCCAGTCTCTCCTCCTCCCTTTGAGGCTTCCACAGTGCAGACCTTACTCTGCCCGATGATGCCCCAAGTCTGCCAGGCTGCCCACACTACTCTCCATACCTGCCTCTCCCTGTTCCTCCAACTTGGCCATTTCAAAACTGTCTCTGGGTTCACCAACTCTTTCATCTATTCAGTCAACTCTACTTTTCATCCCCCTTCCTCATGAAATTTCAGTTCAGGCATTACATGCTTAAGTTTCGGAATTCTTGTTTGGTTCTTTTGATATCTCTCTCTCTCTCTCTCTTTCTCCCCTATTTTCATTTGACTTAATTTGACTCATGCATTGTTTTCCTGACTTCATCTAGTTGTCTATCTGTTCTTTTGTAACAGACTAAATTTCAGGATGATTATTTTGAATTCTTTTGTCAGGTAACCCACAGGACTCTGATATTTTAGATTTATAAATCTTTAATGTCTGAAAAATTATTTTGTGTCTTTGGTTTAGGCTCTATGGCCATATTTCCATGTTTCTCCCTATACTCTGCTATTTTTAGTGTGGTTGTACATTTGAAAGGCCACCTGTTCCCCTCATCTTTCTAGCTTTGTACAGGGAAGGCCAGGGATTCTGCAGTCTAAGGTGTGATGTGTCTACCCTGAGTGTGACCCTGTCATTCCCGACTGGAGAGCTGACCAGGTTATCTTGAGTGCTTGTGAGCACTTGGTCCCCTGGCTGGTGACATCACAGGTGTGCTGGCACCGCCAAGAGCTACTGAGAGATCTCTGTGCTTCCAGGCCATCCACACCAATCCAGTAACCACTCAGAGCCAGGCAAACAACCAGACGTGGAGACAAGTTCCAAAGAGCTAGCCTGAGCCCACGAGCACTCAGCCAGTGGGAGTACACACTGCACACTTGCAGTCCCAAAGGCCACAGGTTCCATCCCCAGTACCACCTGGTGCTCTGCTCTCTCTGCCCCCCCCCCAAATAAATAAATAGGAACATTTTCAAGAAGCAAGCACATTAGAAGGACATTCTTCCCTTCTCTGTCAATGAAAAGCCATAGCGGCAGGGGTGGGGGTGGGCAGGGAACTGGCATAGATGAGCTGAAATATCCTTTTTGCCCCTTTTCAAGGCTGTTCTTGGCTTTGAGTTTGCTTAGGATACCACAAACTTCCTCAGTGGGTTCTGGGATCCACTAGGGACTTTTCAGGTGTTCTGTTGAGCTAAGTCAGTGTCCCAGGGGGTCTGGGGCTGCCTGCTTCACCATCTGGATGATATCATTCTAAACCACCATGCTTTGATGTCAGTTACTATGCAACTCCAGGAACTGGAATAACTTACATCCTAAGAAAGACATCCACAAAGTGACTGGAAGCATTGCTCAGAGTGACTGTGACTATTACAGTAAGATATTTCATGCTTCCCAGCAAAGAACACTCCAAAGATGGTAACCTGGACAGGAAGGGAGAGATGAAAGGGAATGAGCCCAAGTCTCTAACCTTCAATTTGCAGGGAACGCAGAAGACAGAGACTCCTGGAAAAGGACAGCATGATCTGTAATCAGAAGTCAGGCTGCAGGAAAATCGACAGCAACCAAGCAACTGGCAGCAGGTGCAAAGGAACAGGAGAAAACCACCAGGCAGGGAGTCGGGCGGTAGTGCAGTGGGTTAAGCGCAGGTGGCGCAAAGTGTAAGGACTAGCCTAAGGATCCCGGTTCGAGCCCCTGGCTCCCCACCTACAGGGGAGTTGCTTCACAGGCAGGTGTCTTTCTCTCCCCCCTCTCTGTCTTCCCCTCCTCTCTCCATTCCTCTCTGTCCTATCCAACAACGACAACATCAATAACAACAAGGGCAACAAAAGGGAAAATTAAAAAAAAAAAAAAAAAAACACCAGGTAAGAGAATTTAGAAGCACTTTTCTAAAATGCCTGATATATAAATCATGGTCCTATTCCCTCATTTCATGCTGCTTTTGCACACAGACACTCCCTAAATAATCAATTCAAAGACTCTTAAATTAATTCCTCCACAATGTGTGTATGTGTTGAGTGTGTGTTGTGTGTGTCTGCATGGTGAAGGTGGTGTTGGTGGTGATGGTCATGGTGGTTTTGATTTGTTTATTTTTGTCTTGCTTCCCAGGGCTAACATTGGAGCACTAAGCCTTCATGTTTCCACTGCTTCTGTCAGACACTTTTTTTTTTTTTAGATAGAAAGAGCAAAGGGAAGAAACAGGAGACACAACACTGCTCCACTGATCAAGAAGCATCCCTGGTGCAGGTGTGCCCACGTGGTGGCTAGGAATTCAAACCCAGGTCCTCATGCACAGTAAACAGGGAGCATCCTACTAGGTGAGTCATCTCCTGGAATCCTCACTGTGGAATGTTTTAGAAGATCAAAAATAGAAGAAAGGAATTTAGGTCTACTAATATACCAATTAAAGAATAAACCCTCAAAACAGCATGCTAAGAAGTCATTAAAGATAATAATGTTGTTCATATAATATGTATTGCCATGAGAGAAATCTCCAAGACCTTTTCATAAATGAAAAAATGCAGATTACCCAATGAGATACAAAATATTTAAAGTAACACACAGCTGTCTACATATCCATGCACATTCCTGGAGGCTGGCCACCCACATCTAACAGAGATTCAATTGTTTTAGATAGTGAGAACATGAAGCTCTCTAGTAATGAAGCTGATTTCTTTTTTTTTTAAATTTATTTATTTTCCCTTTTGTTGCCCTTGTTTTTTATTGTTGTTGTAGTTATTACTGTTGTTGTTACCGATGTCATCGTTGTTAAATAGGACAGAGAGAAAATGGAGAGAGGAGGGGAAGACAGAGAGGGGGAGAGAAAGACAGACACCTGCAGACCTGCTCTACCACCTGTGAAGTGATGCCCCTGCAGGTGATGAGCCAGGGGCTTGAACTGGGATCCTTACACTGGTGCTTGTGCTTTGCGCCATGTGCACGTAACCCGCTGCGCTACCGCCCGACTCCCATTACTCTAGTATTTATAGACTGATGTTACTGTCTGCTGCACTGGTGCAAAGAGAGAGGAGACCATGCTGGACATGATGGCCACCAGCCCCTGCTGCCCTGTTCACCCTGTTTACACTCAGTTTGGGAAGAAAAGTGCTCATGTCTGGAAAGGCAATGAGCCTTTCAGGGCACAAAGGATAGCAGAGGAGCCTCCCCCAGAGCTGCACCTGAGTGAGCCCACAGTCCTTAGAAGCAAGTCAGGCACTGACCGCCCCAGCCCCAGGCCCTCTGTCCTCACTGGGCATGCTGACCACCTGCCCCTCTACTATCCCAGGCTGACAGCAGCTGGCAGCTCAGAGGTCAGCTGGGGAAGGTCAGCACAGCGCAGGATATGGTACTTTCTCCTTCACACTCATGCATGCACTCAGCAGGCATTCCTGCCCCCATGGCTGGCACCACATAAGGTGAGAGACAAGGCTCATCGTCTCTGTCCCACTAGGGCCTGGTCAGCACAGGAGCAGAGGCTGCAGAGCTCACAGTGACTCAGAGGAGCCGCTCAGCATCCAGCCCCACTTCATCCACTTACAAGCTGGACAACTGAGGGCCAGTTACTGAGCCTTCTCAGTCCGTCTCCTCTCCTAGAATAATAAGCACCCTTCTTCTTGGAGTTTTTAAGGAGCTGATAACAAGTCAGTGCTCAATATAGAGAGCTGGCACTGACATCAAGCCCTCAGGAAGAAATTCACACTTGAGAAACTTATCAGGTTTTCCTTCCACAGAGACGCCAGTCAGGCTGATGAGCAGGTACAGGGAGGCCGCGGCTCTCAACAATAATGCACGGGCGCTCTGCACATTCAGGCCCGGTGAACAGAGTAGACACAGGGCACGAGCAGCGTCACAGTCACAGGATGGGCAGAGCCTGGGCAGAGCAGAATCTGAAGGAAGAGGGCCCCTTGGGGAACTGCCACCTGAATTGACAGCTTACACCAATTTGGACACCTCATCAAGGACAAGATGCAAGCTCCAAGGAGTCTGAGCAGAGCCTGGAACAAGAGTGCTCGGGAAAGGTTTCACACATCACAAAAAGCATGGGTTCAGCAGAACCAGAAGTAAGCATTTTGGAATAAATTTGCAAAGTCAACCTCCCAAGTAAAAAGTACCCAAGTTTGTTAGAAATGGATTGGGAGCTTGGGGGGAAAGGCATGTTGAGTGAAATAAGCCATAAGGAGAAGGGCAGACACCAGGTGATCCCACACAAGGTTGAGGCCTAGGAAGCAGAAGCAAAGGATAGTCCAGGGTGAAACCTCAGTGGACTGTGATCTGTCGCAGCAGATCCAGGGCTGAGGCAGGAGCAGGCAGCTCAGGAAGTGCTGGGGACAGGGTGTTCTGATGGGAAGAGAGAGATGGTTTGGTGGAGGGTGAGGTGTGCTGGCAGTCCTCCTGAAGAGACAGAGAACTATGCCCATGTGACAGCAATCCTGTAATCAACATTTCCTCAGTGAGGCGATTCGAGACAAATAGGGGGCCAAGAGACAGCTCACCCAGCAGAGTGCACACTTTGCCTAGTGCAAGTGCCCAGGTTTAGCTGCAGGCCGCCACATGGGAGCACCTGCACGGGGAAGCTTCACAAGTGGTAAAGCAGTGCTGGTGTCTCTCCTTCTGGGTCTCTGTATCTCTCACTCCATCACCCTCTGTCCAAAAACAGATACATAAACAAGCAAACAGGGTCTGCCAGTAGCAATGTAGTAGTGTAGTGGTGTAGTGGTGACTGCAGTGACGCAAAGTAGTAACTGAATAAAGGGAATAGTCTTCAGCGAGTGCTGCTCTCTGGCGGACAGTGTGTCCCTGAAGAAGAGAAGGGTCAAGGCAGGGAACAGGGACCCACTTCTCCCAAACTCCATGCTGGCAGGGCACCCACTGCTGGCACAGCTCTGTCTGTCACTGACCCGACAATGGCTGCTGGCTGTGCCTTCTCTGGGGACCGTGGTCCTGCTGTGAGCACCTCAACACGCCGTCACCCAGAGCTCTCTCTGTGCTGGAAGAGCCGCCCTGAACAGGCAGCACAGAGCCAGCGTACACCTCCACAGCCCACACGCCACAGCCCTGCTCTGCTCCTTTGCCCTACCTCTCCCCTGTTCACACGCACCTTCTGCCTCAGCACAGGCACAAAACTGGAGCACTGTCACTTACTCTTTGCCCTGGAAACAAGTTATTTACATCCTTATGGAAATGATGTGCTGGGACTCCAGATTAACAGCCTAATGGAAGTAGTCACAGCTGGCCTTTCCCTCTATCTATAGGTGAAGAAGTGAGAAGCTTTGAGGATACAAATTGAAACCCAAGCCGGTCCCCCCAGCCCTGGCCGCCTCACATTAGGGGCTGGCTGGCCATGGCTGAGGGGGGGGGCCACTGTCCCAGCTCTATCAGGCCAGCGCAGCCTCCCCAGCTTAATAGTTCTCCGGGCGGGCGAGGAGAGCGGTCATCAGGCCGGCATTAGCATCGAGCCCTCTCCGGCTTATCGACAACATGCTCAGCAGAGCCCCAGCCCAGAGCCAGCCCCTCCATTATTGTCACTTTATCTCAAGTCATTTGTGCAGTCAGTTGTCTGTGCAGACCCAGCTCCAACACCATGCTGCAGTGGGAGAGCAAGCAAGTGCCCCCACCTGAGCACAGGGCCCCCTAGTGGCCACACAAATGTCCCACCTGGGGTCCACTCAGGCCCCAGCCACTCCCTTTTAGGGACAGACGGTGCCCTGAACCAGCAGGATGCAAGCAGCTGCTCTGGCTTCCACTGGAAGCAATCTACAAAAGGTGAACTTCTTAGTATCGATGTCCTCACCATTTATATGCCTTTCTCTCTTACACGGGACGCACACTGAAATAAACATGCCAGCACTAGGGAAATGTCCCATTTAAAGGAAAGAGGAGCCCAGTTGGCAGGGGGCAAGCACACTACCCACAGCGGGCCTGTTGTGAGCAGGCCTTTGCAGTTACAGAAAACCACTTTAATTGTAAATGTTTAAAATCGGTTAAAGTGTTTCTGTGGCTGTTCTGAATATACAGTAACACTGAATTTCCAAAGCTGCTCTTTAAAACTGGTTTTTGTGCATTTACATGATGCCTACAGCTCTACAGTGGAGGGGCTGCCAGGCCGTATTCACACTTACAGGGACTCCCAGGCCCCGGGAAGGCCTGGGGGCGTGGCCAGGTTCCCACAGGCTGCTGTAAACAAAGCTCACAATGTTGGTGAATTTCCAATTTGTTTATCGCTCAAGGCACTTCTGCACCCCACTGGGGACACTGAAACCCAATCTGGGGGTCTGGGCACCCCTGGCCAGGCCTTCATGTTGTCACCACAGCATGGCCTTTGACCCTTGGCCCTGTTCCAATAGGACAAAAGATAGCCCCTCACCCCATCTATCTCCAGGGGGTGCCCTGGAGATTAGCACCCAGGTGGGAAGCAAACTGCTAAAGAAGCTGGTCACTGCTGTAGAGAGGACTCCTGGGCAGGGCATGCAGCTGACTGGACATTGCTGCAGCCCAGGTTCCAGCCCCACTCCACGTGATGGGAGGTGTGTGTGTGTGTGTGTGTGTGTGTGTGTGTGTGTGTGTGTGTGTGTGTGTGTGTGTGTTGCTGAATGAAAAGAAGCAACCCAAGAACAGTGAGACTGTGTAGGCACGGACAGGCAGTGGCACACTTGGTTGAGAACATAGTTACTATGAGCAAAGACTCAGGTTCAAGCCCCTGATTCTCCAACTGTGTGGGGGGGAGAAGCTTTATAAGCCAGGAAGCAATGCTGAAAGTCTCTCTCTCTCTGTCTCTGTCTCTCTCCCCCTTCCTCCCTCCCTATTTCCCCTTCCCCTCTCAATCTCTCTGCGCCATCAAATTAAAATAAATGTATATATTTTAAATAATTGTGTGTATATAAAGACTCCAACCCGGTAATGTCATCATCTTCTTGGTCATCCAGAAGCTGGCTGTCACCTAATAGAAGCCCAACCAGAGTTAGAAGGAGGATCATCTGAAACCATCTTTCTACGCGCTGTTTCCGAGGCTGAGACTCACAGTGAGACCCTGTGTTCCTTTTTTTTTTTTAATATTTATTTTATTTATTTATTCCCTTTTGTTGCCCTTGTTTTATTATTGTAGTTATTATTGTTGTTGTCGTTGTTGGATAGGACAGAGAGAAATGGAGAGAGGAGGGGAAGACAGAGAGGAGGAGAGAAAGATAGACACCTGCAGACCTGCTTCACCGCCTGTGAAGCAACTCCCCTGCAGGTGGGGAGCCGGGGTTCGAACCGGGATGCTTATGCTGGTCCTTGTGCTTTGCGCCACCTGCGCTTAACCCGCTGTGCTACAGCCCGACTCCCGAGACCCTGTGCTCCACATCCCCTGCCCCACGGCCCAATGCCCTGTGTCACCACACCCTGCCTGGGGCTCAGCCAGCGCCAGTCTCTGGGGTTCTAAACTCTATTTGCTGGACACAGACCCACCACACCCTCTCTCAGTTCTCCAATTACTCACATCAGTGTGCATATCCTTATGGAAGCAGCAGCAAAAATGTCTCAGAAGAGGAGGGTTTAGCCGTATTCAGCTGGGCTTTTCATTCACAGCACCTGAGAGACAGCTCCTGGAGACAGGAAAGTCCCCACTATAGTCACTGTGCCCTTGGAGGGGCTTTAGCTGTGTGTGTGAATGACCCCTTGGAAGGCCAGGACCCTCTGAGGCCCTGCCTTGCGTTATACCCAGCACCTGTGGAGAAGCTATGTGGCAGACTCTGTCCTTTCTCTTCCTAAACAAGGATCCCCCACAGGTCAGGATGTCTCCTGTTTGGGGGGCACCCAAGCCCTGCTTCCATGTGTCCTCCTTCCCTGGCAGAGAGAGTGATGAGCAGGTTCACACAGAGCCAGGTTCAAACATGCAACTGGCCACTCAAGCCAGTGTTCACAGTGTCTAACAGTGCACACTCACCACAGTGACAGGCATGGGGGGGGGGGCAGTCAGCTCTCACTGACTTTGTCCTGTGACAAAGGTTTCCCACCTGCAGGGGGGGAAGAAGCTTCACAATCCAGGAAGCAGTACTACAAGTTTCTCCCTTTCTCTCACTCTCTCCCTCCCTCCCTATCTCCTCTTCCCCTCTCAATCTCTGTGCCTTCAAATTGAAATAAATATCTTTATTTATATTAAAATAAATATTTGAGACAGTTTAGGTCACAAGACAGATGCCCACCACACAGCAGGCTCCCTACTCAAGTTGCCCAGAAAGCCAAGAGCCCTGATACTGACGTTTCACAAATTCCAGCACAGCTACTGATCACTTGTGGCTGATCAATACTAACCAAATTGACTGAGCGCTCATGTTCACTTTCTGTTTTCAAAGCCTGAACCCCTGCGAATTGTAACCTTCCAGTGAAGACCAGGAGGCAGAGCCTCCCCACCACACAGGACTCGGGCATCAACCTTAGGAAAGCTGGGTGGGAAGACAGCACAGCATGAGCTCCCCAGAACTTCAGGCCTGAGGCCTGGAGGCTGGAGTTCAATCCCCTACAAGTGGGAGTAGGAAGTGAATTTTGAAGCAAAAGGAACAGGTTGTGGCTGCTGATCTGTTTCCAAATGCCAAGCATTATTCCAAGAACTTTAAATGTTTAGGTCTCCTCATCTTTCAGATGACTTTGCCATCATTTCCCAGAGGCTGGGGTGGGCAAGTCCACCAGTTGGCTCAGGCCAGGCCAGACTCTCACTGCTGCCCCTGCCAAGCTGGCACCTGTATCTCTTCTGTTCACAAACAGTTGCTAGGGGCTTTGATGGTGAAAAAGGAGGTTGTATCATTCAGAGTGATGGGAGCCAAGGGTGCGCGGGGGGGGGGGGGGAGGACAGCAAGAAGGGGCTCTCTGAGCCCAAACCTGCTGACCCCGCCTAAAGACAGGGCACGTGCCCTCCTGCCTCCTGCTGTAAGTACACTGGCAGAAGAGCAGCTTGTGTTTGCCCACATCCCCTCTGAGTGATGGTGACTGAACCCTGACTCAGGCCATGGGGGGGGGGGGGGTTGTGGTGCCCACAGGGAGCTGGCAGCACCTGAGTGCCCATCCTGAGATCAGCAGCAAGTGTCGGCTGCCCACCCAGCCTGGCTGCACAGGAGGGACCAGGCAGTCATCAAGGCCACGGCCTCGTGTGCAGTCATCCTTGGGAATGAGGGCCACACTGCACAGCCAGGGGCTCACACACCTGCAGTGGGAGCCCCCATGGGTAGTTAGTGCCTAACACAAGTCATACTTGTCCCTGACAACCTGGAAGCAGATCTGAGGAACAGGTGAGGCTGGGGACAATGCTGCCACAGAGATTGTTCCAGGCCCTAACTTTGGGAGATGCAGGTATGACGGCTGTGAACTCATCTCCAGTGTTGGGGAAAGTAAAGCAAACTTCAGGACCTCCGTCAGATTAAACCCTGAAGATCAAACTAGCATACTCGAAGTCCCAGAGGACACAGGTTCTGTCTATCCCTGGCACCACATCTCCAGAGCAGAGCAGTGCTCTGAGCTCTCACTCTCCCTTCTCTCATTCTCTCTCTTAAATAAATCAAGAAAGTAAGAAAGAGAAAGAAAGAAAGAAAGAAAGAAAGAAAGAGAGAGAGAGAGAGAGAGAGAGAGGGAAAAAAAAGGGGGGGTGGTAAGGGAGAGGAGGGACAGAGGAAAAAAGGAAAACTCTGCAAGTCAGATCTGATCCCAGGAAAGTTTTCAGGCAGTGACAACAGTGAAGTCTCTGGGGTTAAGTGGAATTCTGCAGATTCCCATGCCTGAGGTTTCCAGGTCCAAGGTTCAGTCCCCCACACCACCATAAGCCAAAGCTGAGCAGTGCTCTGGTAAAACAAAACAAATCACAGTGAAGTCTCTATTTTCAGTGAGTTAAAGAGCATGCATACAATCCCAGGGTGCCCTGGGACCCAGCCCTCGCCGGGGACTGCAGAGGCAGCCCGGTCAACAGGCAGCTGCCACCACTGGCTCAGAATGCCTTCCCTCAGGCACTAGGCCCAGCAGTTCCCAGATCTGCTTTTCCATCCTGCATCCTCTGGGGACACTGAAAAACACTCAGACTGGTGACAGCTAAAAAGAATGTGAGTTCTTACAAGACACATTCCTAAAGCACCCCCACCCTCACCCTCAGTTCCCCCTCGTCACATGGAGAGGATCTGAGCTAAAGATGCGTAGGTGTCAGTGTCCACCTCAGATACTACTGCCCACATGCGCACTTCCCACCACCCAACAAAACACAGATGGCACAATGAGGGGTTTCAGGTAAGGGGTGGGTAGGTGGCTCCCCTGCTACAGCACACAAATCACTATGTGCAAAGACCCAGGTTCAAGCCCAGACTCCACACACGGGCGGGAGCAGTAAGTGCTACAGGTGCTTCTCCTCTCTGTCTCTCCTTTCTCCCTCCCTCTCTGTCTCAGCCTCACCCTCTATTAAAAGAAACAAAGAGAGGGAGAGAAGGGAGGGAGGAAGGGAGGACAGGAGGGAAAAACATAGAGTCATCATACAGGCATCAAGCCCCAGCAATAACCCTGATGGCAATAAATTTTTAAAAATCAGTTTTGGGGACCGAGCAGTAGCGCACCAGGTTAAGCACACATAGTATGAAGCACAAGGACCAGCACAAGGATTCCCAGTTCGAGCCCCGGGCTCCCCACCTGCAGGGGGGGGTCACTTCACAGGCGGTGAAGCAGGTCTACAGGTTTCTATCTTTTTCTCCTCCTCCTCTCTATCTCCCCTCCTCTCTCAACTTCTCTCTGTCCTATCAAAAAATAAAAATAAAAAAAAATAGCTACAGGAGCAGTGGATTCATAGTACAGGCACCAAGCCCCAGCAATCCCTGGAGGCAAAAAAACAAAACAAAAAAAAAGTTTTGCTGAGGCCTCAGGGGCCACGGAATCAATCCCTGGCACCACGATGCCAGAGCTGAGCAGTGCATGGCATTTCTCTCTCCTCTCTGTTCTCTCATAATCAATAATATTTCAAAAAATACATTTTTCTAACTGGTTAAATAAGTGGCATTACCAACACATAGATCACATGCAATCTACATGTCTAGTTTAACTAAAAGAAAACTACTCTTTTTTTTCCCAAAAAGGAAATTGTTAGGAACTGGGCAGTGGCACACCTGGCAGAGTGCATACATTACCATACACAAAGACCCAAGTTCAAGACCCCAGGCCCCACCTACAGGCATGAAACTTAAGAAGCGGTGAAGCAGTGTTGCAGGAGTCTCTCTCTCTCTCTCTCTCTCTCTCTCTCTCTCCCTCCCTCCCTCCCTCCCTCCCCCCCTCTCTCCCTCCCTCTCCCTCTCTCTCTCCTTCTGCTGCCCTCTCAATTTATCTCTGTCCTAGCAAATATTATAAAAATAAAATAAAGCAAAAAATGGAATAGGTGTGTGTGTGTGTGTGTGTGTGTGTGTGTGTGTGTGTGTTTTAATCTTCTGGGAGTGGTAGTCACACAGGAATGAAGCAAAGGTAAAAACTCTGGTGGCAAAATAAATAATAAATAATGGAATTGGTTATTTTAGCTATTTGGTGATGATATGCAATCAGTACAGGCTACCTGTTCCCCAAAATGCTAAGAAAAACTTCAAGTGTGTAGCAAAGGTGAAAGAATTTTAGAGACAGCCCATAAAACTACCACCTAAAATGCAACATTTTGTCCCAAACTTAGCTACACACCTGAAATCCACATCTCAATTCAAGGATAGACTATTTCATAAGAATAAATCATAGCGGGAGTCAGGCGGTAGCGCAGCAGTTTAAGCACACATGGCGCAAAGCACAAGGACCAGTGTAAGGATCCCGGTTCAAGCCCCCAGTTCCCCACCTGCAGGGGAGTCGCTTCACAAGCAGTGAAGCAGGTCTGCAGGTGTCTTTCTCTCCCCCTCTCTATCTTCCCCTCCTCTCTTCATTTCTCTCTGTCCTATCCAGCAACAACGACATCAATAACAACAACAATGAAACAACAAGGGCAACAAAAGGGAATAAATAAATAAATATTAAAAAAAGAAGAAGAAATCATAGCAAAAAGGCTACGAGCAGTGAGCCATGAACTGTCCTACGGCCTGGGCTCAGTTCCCCCAGTGACCATTTCCTATTTTAAAAGCCACCTTTTTGCTGTGGATATCCAGCTGTGAGTTCTGCATCAGAATAACTCCTCCTGGAAGGAGAGGCAGTGCACTGCAAAGGGCGTGCTTCATCAGGAGTGAAGTCAGAGGCACCCCAGAAAAGACAGCCTTCTCAGTTTTGGAGCTGCCGCAGGGGAGTTGGTGGTAGCAGCAGTAGCAACAGAGGTAGAGAGGTCCCAGTTCAGCACCATGTGAGTGCGGTCTGTGCCTCCCCAAGAGGCAGCTCTTCCCAGGTTGCTCAGCAAGAGCCCATACATGCCTCTGTTCAGAGCACCATGACTGCAGCCCACTGAAGGGGGCATCCCTTCTCTCTCACTCCTGTTGACAAGGGAGAGAGTTTCATAGGGAATCACCAAGGAGCACAGCAGCCACCTCAGCTCTGCTGGTGTGCAAGCAGAAAGCACGGCAGGGCAGCATCCTCGAGCCCGTGGCGGGCACCTCCTGCCAAGCTCCAGCAGCAGAGCCCAATAACCCCTTTCTAAATCAGACCTCAACAGAACAGAGGCTGAGCCCAGAGCCCACCAGTTCATAAGTGTTTCTAAGGAGGGTGCCCAGCGAGACCAGTGAGCCTGATGGAGACATTTCCCATGGCTGGCACTGCTCCAAGCGCCACAGAGAAACTGTGTGGCTCTCAGCCCTGGCCAGAAACACCAGAGAAGCTGTGACCTCAGAAGTGAATGGGCTGGTCAAGATGGTGTCCGGAGACAAGGCTCTCCTGGCCTGGGTGGTCCTGAGCTCTGCAGCCACTTGAGAGTGTCCCTGACCATGCGCTGCTGCCCACGGCCAGGCCAAGGCTGGCTAGGATGCATTGCCCTGCCCAGAGTGCCTCTATTTGTTAATGAACAGCCATGTTTAGTATAATTAACGCTAAGATCTTCAAAACTCAGTGACTGAGAATAATCACTTCTCTGTTCTCCCCTGAGCAAGCTGAAGCCCAGCCTAAAGGTTTAGAGCTGACTGGGCAAACATAAAGGCCATCAGAGCTCTGACACAGAGCAGGCTGAGGGAGTGGCCACAGCGCCCTGCACTCACTGGCGGTTAAAGTAGAGGGGGGGGGGGGGGCGCGGCCTGGGCACTCACCACCCTGTCTGCTCTGATCTCATTCCAGGGCCATCACCCTCAGCCAGTGTCCCCATCTCACACTGGCCTCTCGAGCACCCTGCATCCTATGGGCTGCCCCAGATAGCAGAAGGTACGCTGGAAAATAATCTTCAGATGATGTGGCCTGACATGATGACAGGCTGCACCTAGAAGGGACTTTTTTTTTTCTCCTTTTATTCCTAGAACTGGGGCCTCACACATGTATGATTGCACAGCTCCCAGGTGTCTTTTTCATTCAGAAAGAGATAGACAGACAGACACACAATACAGAGCTTCCCCCTTCCATGTGGTGCCAGAGTTCAATAGTAGGCCAGGCACCTGACATCTTCTCTGTCCAGTGAGCTATCTCTCCAGACCATCACTATCACCACCATCATCATCACCACTAACACTATCACCACTACCACCATCTCCATTACCAACACCACCATCACCACCTTGATCACCATTACCACAAACAACCCCACTGTCATAATGATGTCATCACCACCATCACCATCTCCAATCAACATCGCTATCACCACTCAACTAATACAATCACTACCATCTGTATCACCATCATCACAACTATCACCACCAGCACAAACCACTACCACTATTATCTCTACCACCACCATCATCATAACATCACCAGAATCAGAATCACCGGCACCATCATCACTATCATTACCACCATCAACATCACCATCGACCACCACCAACTGCCGCCATGTCACCACCACCATCATGGCATCATCATCATCTCCAACTCCACCATCACAATCTCCACCATCATCACCTGCATCATCATCCTTACTAGATGCAACATGAGACAGTGGTTAAAGGATCCTTTGAGTCAAACCCTCAGAGATGACTATAAGCCTGTCCATCATCCTGACCCCAATTTTGTGAGAAACTCTGAACCAAACTCTTGCAGGTTAGCTCTCTTTAAAAAACTGTGTGAGACCATAAATGTTTTAAAGAACTAAAAGAGTGATTCTTATATGGCATGAGGTGACTAGTCCAACCCACCGAGTCACTTTCCCTCATACCCCACTAACCACCCACACCTAGGAGGAGTCTGGGAGTATTCATGCTGGACATACACTTGCTGATTTCTGGTCCTAGTGTTTAGGAAGGGGGGATATCAGGTAGGCAGCTACTCACCTCTGTCCATTCAGCTTCTCCAGGGCCTTCACAAAGGAAGAGAAAGATGACAGCACAGAGCAGAAAAGGCCGCCTCCTCCCTGAGTGAGGAAACAATTAGAGGATACAGTGTTCTAGGAGGGTTTGAGTCTGCAGACAGGGCAATTTGCATTCTACCGTGGGAACTAAATTTAAAACCTGTCTCTGTGCTCCTTTGTCAGTAATCACAGGGAGAGATCATGGGAGATGGGAGGAAAAAGGAGTCAAGAATATGGAAATGCTGTTTTGATTTTTTGGAAAAGGGAAATGAGCATATGTAAAGACGGGAGCAGTAGCTTAGCATCCATGATGAAGTGCTGTGCCAGGTCATTAGCAGGTGGGTTGCAGGAGTCTGGGAAAGGTCAGCCTGCTCTAGAGCAGACGACAGACAGGTGCAGGACCCCAAAAGAGGGGCCTCAAGACCCCCTCCTGCACCTGACCTTGGCTGAGGTGCCTCAGTGTTTCCGAGGTGACTTAGGCATGAAAGGGATGCCTATCACAGGTTCATGTGACACATCTGAGAATGATACTCCTAATAACAGAATCAGAGTTTTAAATGAATGTGACAGCTTACAACACTGTCATTCATACATCCAACGATCTGGATCTGAGGAGTTAGTTCACAGATTTTATCTTCATCTCCCCAAGAAGACATGGAAGTCATCAGGACAGAATGCATCACAAACCTCTAACCCTCCAGCAGAATCCAGCATCAAGCAAGAGACAGAACACTAGAAGAGATGGATTCCCTGGGCTGTGTGGAGGGCAGAGAAGGTGGCACTGGACTCATGACCTCTGCCCATGAGACGCTGTTAACTGCCTGAAGCTCTCTTCCAAATGCTTCTTTCAACACCCACCCTGAGCTGCTTCTGACGCTGTGAGAAGGCTGCCCAGGGGAAGGCCTTGTAGGATGCAAAAGCCTCGGTGCTTCTGCTATTACTGCCTCAGTGTCCCCCCTCTGCACCTGGAGCACTCAGCAGGCCAGCAGGTCCTTCCCATATACATGCAGGACAAAAGGAGGTGCACATCTGACACTCTGCAGAACACACCCAGCACCCTCCTGCTGGAATCCCACTACAGATTGTGTCCTTCTTGAATCCCATCACAGAGCATGGTCCTTCTAGAGCACAGCCACAGAAAACATGGTCCTTCTAGAATCCCATCACAGAACAAGTTCCTTCTAGCATCCTATCACAGAAAACATGCTCCTTCTAGAATCCCATATCACAGAAAACACGATCCTGCTAGAATCCCAACACAGAACATGTTCCTTCTAGAATCCCGTCACAGAAAACATGGTTCTTCTAGAATCCCACCACAGAATGTCCTCCTCGAGAACCCCATGGCTGAAACCACAAACACAAAGCCTATTTACTTCTTTGGTGAAAAAATAAGATGCAAGCCACTGAATCTTAAACCGGGAATGGGACATGGCCTGTCCCTTCTCATGTCAAAATGCCACTGTCAAAGCCACAAGTGACTGTATAGTGGACACTACCTGCAGAGATCAGAGGGAGATCGGAGCAGCCTTCAACCACAGACAGCAAGCAAGAACTGAGTTGTGGGCCTCTGGTCTATGACTGAACAACACTCTGTAGAAATCATTTTCCCATAGTAATAGGGCAGCAAGCTAGCGCACCTGGACAACACACCTGCTTTGCTGTACATATGACCCAGGTTCAAGCCCAGCCTCATCCCTCTGGGAAGTTTCAGTGCTTCTAATGGAGTGTCTCCCTCTTTCTGTCTATTTGGCAGTCATCCAGGGAGGAGAAGCCTGTCCAAAGTAAGCCAGCCTGGAACCTGCTGGTCAGAGGCCATCTCGCCTTCCTCTGGGATGGTCTGCAGTGAGGACACCTGCATGTCCTGGACTAACCCCCCACAGCCTATGTCTGCGTACACTAGCTTGACACTGGGCACCTTTACATCATTTCAGGTAAGGCCTGTGCTGTGAGGACACATCACCCTGTTCAGGTAAGGCCTGTGCTGTGAGGTGGCGGCTTCTATTCTTCTAGAAGGTGTCACCTGGGAGAACTAACAGTTGCAGGCGAAGTGCAGTGTTTTGGATGCGTGCCCACATGACAGCAACAGCATTCCCATCCAAGAACTTAATCAGATTAATGATGTATTTGTTTTATAAAAATGAAGTACATTAAGACCGAGAATACCTAATTTGCATACTAAATGGTTGCTAGGAACCAAAAATACTAGTGTTTTTGTAAAACTGAGGTTACAAAATTATCTATTGTCTAGGAATTTGTTAGTAAATAGCAGTAAAATGCAAAATAATAAACAAATGTTAATCAGGAGCTTTCTGAAGTGTGACTGTGAGGCGGGAGTGGTGGTGTCCCCAAGGGTGGAAGGAAGCCTACACCCCAAGCTGGATGTGAAGTGAGAAAGAACTACTTGCTTCTGATGTCTTCTAATTGATTTAACCTCAAATTGTGATTAACATTCTACTCTAATCTTTTCATTTGGGGTGCTGGCTTAATATATGCAAACAAACAGTAAATTAGCAGTCTAGGTTTCTAACATTTTTTGTTGTTGAAAAATCTATTAGCAACCTTTATCTAAAAAGGGGAGGACAGCCTTCACAAAATAGCTGGATTTCATCAGCTCCTTAAAGGAGGAAAATTAATCTCTGGATGGCCTCTGATGGATTTTCCCTCTGCCTCTCTCAGTAACCCCTCTCTCCTACCTCCCCACCCCCAACACCTCAATAGAAAGCACAGTGACCATCTGAGGCTCTGAATGCTGGGAACCAAGAAAAGGCCAAGGCCAGGAGGTTCCAGTGTTACAATGAAGGGATTTTTTTAAAATAAGATTCTTTATTTATTTATTTTTTGGCTTATAATGTTTTATTGTTTTTGTTTTTTTTTTAATTTTTTATTTATAAAAAGGAAACATTGACTAAACCATAAGATAAGAGGGGTACAACTCCACACAATTCCCGCCACCAGAACTCTGTATCCCATCCCCTCCCCTGATAGCTTTCCTATTCTTTAACCCTCTGGGAGTATGAACCCAAGATCATTGTGGGATGCAGAAGGTGGAAGGTCTGGTTTCTGTAATTGCTTCCCTGATGAACATGGGTGTTGACAGATCAATCCATCCAATTATATTAAATATATATAATTTTTAAAATATTTATTTATTCCCTTTTTGTTGCCCTTATGGTTTTATTGTTATAGTTATTATTGTTATTGATGTTATTGTTGTTGGATAGCACAGAGAGAAATGGAGAGAGGAGGGGGAAGACAGAGAGGGGGAGAGAAAGATAAAAACCTGCAGACCTGCTTCACCACTTGTGAAGCGACTCCCCTGCAGGTGGGGAGCTGGGGGGCTTGACCGGGATCCTTATGCCAGTTCTTGCACTTTGCACCACCTGCACTTAACCCACTGTGCTACCTACCACCTGACTCCCAGGAATGTTTTAACTTAAGTGCTTGAGAAGGAACGGTGCTAAAAGGCACACTGCCCCCCTCCACCCCACCCCACCCCACCCCACCCCACATACACAAGTCCCTACACCCAGAGGTGAGTCCTTGTCCCCAGAACTGGAGCTGTGTGGCTCGTGACTCACCAGCTCAGCCTGAAGTCTCCTGACCTTGCCAGTCAGTCCTCAGTCTGGGGGACTATGGGGCAGGGAGACAGCTCAGTGGGCCCAACAATCAGTGTACTATGCCCAGGGCCCCAGGGATGGTGGAGCAGGATGGTGGTGCTGCTCCTGCCCTCTCTCTCTAAACTAAAGTGGGCACCACACATGATCATCCCCAGCCCCAAGGCACACAATGACTGAGTGCTTGCTCCAGCCATACAGCACAGGGAGGGGGCGAACCAGCCACCAGGCCAGGAGGCCACACCCCTCGTGCCACCTCAGGGACCAAAGAGGACTGCAAGGTGGCTGGCTCAGTGCCCTCTGTGCCTGACAGGGATGCTGGCTGGCTGGCAGGAAGGGCAGTGCCACCACCAGCACACTGCTCACCCGTGTCTAAGCTCAGCCTCCCTCTGCCACATAGGTGAGGCCCCAGGCTGCATGAGTAAGGTTCCAGGTTGCAGGAAGCCACAGCCCAGGCAGTGCTAGGAATGACCCCTCTACCTTAGCACTCTTCCCCAAGCCCCTTCTCCTCATCCATGCTGAGGTATATGTGCCCAACCAGTCATCACATGCCAGGGTGTGTACAGGAAAGCAGCCCACGGCAGGCACATACACGTCCCCAAGGAGCCAGGCCCACCCGTGACAGGCCAGGGCGCAGTAGTGGCTTTCCATGATGAGCTTGGGCTCAGTGTATAGGAAAGCTTCCTTCTAGCTGGTCAACATCATGGAGCAAAGCAGGAACGAGGCCTGGCAATGCTTCTCCTATGGGGTGGGTGCAGGGCTTGATGCTCTAGACACCACACAACCCTCTGCTCCAGGACAGTCTGTCCCAGGCCTGCCTGTTGGCTGGAGTCTAGGAGGACCTAACACCTCTCCCACTGGTGGGTGAATTTTCACAGAACACACTTAGGACCAGTTCAGCACCAGAGCACAGAACTCCTAGACCCAGGTTCGATCCCTAGTACAGAATGTGCAGAGCTGAGCAGTGCTCTGGCCTCTCTCTCCCTCACTTTCTTGCTCATAGAAAGAAGAGAAAAACCTTCAACTCAGTAGAGCCTTAAAGGCCACTGACTTCATCCTCCTGTCCTGACCTATCAAGTGAGTCCAGAGGCCTCACCTGCTCCGGCTCAGCCAGACCTCCCCCGGGAAGAAACGCTTGCAACAGGGCACACAAATAGACCTCAGTGCACTGACAGAATCAATTTCAAATTGTACTAAAGAGCCGGCAGTAAGTGCACCGAGTGGACTGCACATGCTATAATGTGCAAAGACCAGGGTTCAAAACCCTGGTCCCCTACTACAGGAAGAAGCTTCACAAGTGATAAAGCAATGCTGCAGATCTCTTTCTCTCTCTTTCTCTCTCTCTCTTTCTCTCTCTCTCTCTCTCTCTCTCTCTCCCCCTCTCTCCCTCTCTCTCTCTCTCCCTATTTCCTTCTCCCCTCTTGATTTCGCTATCTCTATTCAGTAAATAAATAAAAATATATTTTTCAAAAGAGACACATTCTGGGGCTGGCCGGGTGGTGGTGCACCTGGTTAAATGCACACATTATAAGGCACAAGGACTCGGGTTCAAGCCCCCAGCCCCTCCTCCTACAAGGGGAAAGTTTCACAAGTGGTGAAGTAGGGTTATAGGTATTTTTCTGTCTTTCTCTCTCTCTCTCTCTCTCTCTCTCCCTCCCTCTCAATTTCTGGCTGTCTCTATCCAATAAATAAATAAATAAATAAAGATAATAAAAAATTCAAAAAATAAAGGAGACTCTTAAAAATAATAAATTTTAAAAATCAAATTGAGCTAAGCTAAAGGAATATGTATACACTGACAGACAGCTCAGTTCTTGGACCCCACAACCCGAGGATACTGAGGGGCCAAAGATGATGTTCCTCAGGAAGCCACCGCACCTGTGTGGGGATGGCCACACGTGAACATTCAGGTGGGCCAGGAGGCTACTCCCCAGAACAGCACATGCCACCAGGCCCTGGCTTCAGGACCCATCAGTTATGACAGTATTACAGCAGTTCTGTGGATGATGAAGTGGTACTGTGGTGTCTCACCTCTCTCTCTCCCTCTCTCTCTCTCTCTCTCTCTCTCTCCTCTCTCTCCCCTCTCTCTTCCCCCACCCTCCTCTAGTATGTAAAGAAAGGAAAGGCCAGCCTGGGAAGCTGCTCGGCTGCACTGTGCAAGCCCAGTGCCACATTAAAAGAAGAGACACAAGCAGCGTGCTGTTCAGATCACCAGTCCAGAGGAAGACTTGGCCCCACCTGAAGGATCAAAGTTCCAGAAAGCCACAAAACCATTCACATTAATTAATCACCATCCTCTGCTGAGTCAAACGTGGAGAATAATCTCAAGGAGTCACCCTGTAATTACACCAGGGCTTCTTGAAAACCCATTTGCCATAATCACGGCGCCAGCTGCAGAGGGGGCTGTGCTCCCTGTGGCCCTCCTGCCAGCCCCCTGCTTCCTGAGCCAGGCTCGTGCCAGGCTGCGGGCTGACAATCAGAGTGCCTGGGCGGGCAGGTGGAGGGCTTCCAATCAGAGCCCTGTTCTGGGGAGTCGCAGGCGGGACACCAGGGGTACCCTCCTGCTGGGGACTGAAGAAAGTGCTCCAGGAGGAGGAGGGGCCAGGGGACACACACACGCTGGGGTCCCCACATACTCTGATACCACTTTCCCCTATGTGGATCAGGAGCTGTTCGGCGTTTTTGCTTTGTTTTATTTGCTTGTTTTAAAGTCTGAACTGTTTCAGAGAAAGAGAGAAGGGCAGGCCAGAGCATCACTTGGGCACATGTGATGCCAGGGCTCAAACTCAGGACTTCATGCCTGCAAGTCCACTTCCCCAGACACCAGCTGCAATTCCATCAGGTGGACTGGCCTGGCACCTGACACAGCCTGGACATCCCTCCAGAGCCATTTGGGTCGCAATGCAAAGCTAGGTTTGCGGGACCTGCAACAGCTGGGGGGCAGGGGAGCTCACTGGCAGGCAGAGTATATGGGTGCAAGCTGGGAACATCAGCAGCACTGTGCCCAGCAGCATGGGGCTGCCTGTGACTGCTCACTGCAGCAGCTCTGGCCTTCCTGGAGGCTCCTAGAACCAGTGTGAACACTCGGCCCTCCTCACCACAGAGCTTTGTGTTTTAGGGAAATAGTGAGCCTAGGGCCTTAGGACAGTGTTAATGGAAAATCAAAAACAACAAAAACCAAGCAAACAGAAAAGCCCTTGGGGCTAGCATGGAGCCTCACGGGGTTCTGCCTGAAGTGCAGCATGCGAGGGCACCCACACTTCTGCCACACGACAACCCTTCTTGTCTCCATAGGGCCGCAGGGGATGCTCCACACACAGAAAGGCGCACACTGGCAGATCCTGTGACTCGCTAAGCTGCTGGCAGGCATGGCCTTCTGCCGCATACCCCTAGCCTGAACTGCAGACCCCATTTCTGCTGTGAACATGGGCCTCTGGAGTTAGCCACGTCTGGTCTTCTAGCAGAATCTCGCCGTCACAGTGTTCTCCAGAAGGAAGATCTGGTTCTTCTTCTTCTGACACCACACCCCCATGGTGCAGGAGAGAGGCCTGGGCACCCTGAGAACAGCTAGCCAGGAGCCCAGCTTCAACACACGACCCTGCATACCCAGAGAGTGCTCGTTTCTCCCGAAGGACAGACAGGACTCAGGCTAGTGACAAGTCAGAAGGCACAGTCATGACACTGGGCTCTTACACTCTGCAGCAGAAAACAGAAAGCAGAGGCCCAGAAAGAGGGCAGCTCCCATGAGCACCAGCTCCTGCAGTATGCCTGGGGGCACAAAAGGACTCATTCATCCCTGCAGTCTAGGACTTAGAACCAGCAGGTGCCATAGCTCATCTGAGAGGGCTCCTGTTTTGGCCATGTGCCACTTAATTCCCCACGGCACTGGGGAAGCACTGATACTGTGTTGTCTCTCCTGTCCCTGAAAAAGTCGGCCCAGAGCAGTCAGTAAAGAAAGCACCAGTGGTGACTAAAGAAAAAGGAAAGAGCAGGGAATGCAAGTGGAATGCTCAGATCTTTTTTCTTTCCAAGTTTCTCCTTAGAGGCTCATATGAAGATTATTTATCCCACTTTCTCAAATTAAAATAAAAACTTGAAAGGAAAAATAATTGCTCTACCAAAAAATGTTATTTATGACAGCTTCAGGTTAAAAACACTGATGCAGGGGGAAAAAAAAATAAAAACCTCTTTCATTAAGAAGGAATAGATTAGTTGTGCTGACCCAGTTTATTTTCAGTCAATGTCACTCTTGCTTTTGGCCCCAAGAATGCCACTTGCATATTTATGAGCCAGAAAATTCCCCAATTTAAAAAAAAAAAAAAAGGGAGTTACAGACTATTTCATAGCTGGCACTGTCAAGTAATTTTCCATAATGTGCTAAACACTGGTCAGAGGACTTGCCAGAACCCCACTTATCTGCAGCCGACCTCTCGACCTCTCCACTCCTACAAACCATGACTCATCAGCTGACATCTTCATATCACCCCTAATCTCATGTAACTCATCCTGCTTAATTCCTTGCTTTCTGGATATGCTGCGTTTGCCACCCAAAGAGTTTATTTCACTGGTCATTTACTTTTAACAGTAAAGCCAAACTATTTGAAGGGAATAATCTCCCTGCAAATCCAACACTGGAGAAAAAGGCTCTTAGTTAGCCAGCATTTGGAGCCATGAATTGAAGCTTTATTGCAAAGAGTAAGCAATAAACAAAAACACCTCAGGGGCCTGGGAGGAGCAATGTAACCAATTACATTTAATTAAATCAGGGGATGGGAGCCCCAGGGCTGAGCGAGCTGAAGAACAAATTTGCATTAACACCTAGCAGCCAAAGCACTGCTCGGGCTGGGGGAAGGCGATTGTGCTTCCACTCGGCTCTGAAGGGGGGCCATTAGCTACATTCTTGGGCATTGTTTGTCCACTGATGAGAGGCCGCCTCCTCAACATTTCACTGCAGCACACGGAAAATTGCCTGCGGAAATAAACAGCCCTCAGAAAGCTCTGGAACAAACATCATTACCTGCCTTGCTGCAATTCAGTGGTAACTCTTCAGGGCTGCTACAGGAAGGAGCATGAGAGGAGTGCTTCCAGGCCCAGCCAGTGTGCCAGAGGCAACTCTTCTGTGACACGGAGACCCTAGAGACCCCAAGCCACACCCAGGCCACCTCTGACACCACTGAGCTGTGGAGAAGAGAGCTGGAAGCCCTTCTTACACTCACTGCCACTGCAATACCCCAAAAATGCACTTACATTCTGGGGGCTTCCTCCCTTAGTGACCCTCTATGACCAGAAAAACTTTATCTTAGCCTATTTATGCACACATATCACACACTACAAACTACTGACTTTCATGCAGTGCCAGGGATCGAACCCAGAGCCTCTGTGCAGGTACAATACCAGTGAGCCACTCCCAGCCAGTTTCCGCTTTATCAATATTATCAATGTTAGAGGGGAAGAGGGAGTCCCCAGTGCTGATCATGGTGCTCCCCGTGGCATCTGGAGATGTGCCCAGTGTCTCACACATATAAGTGTCAGCAAGTCTGTGCAACCTGGACCTTTCCTGTCTTTCCAGGACTACATCAGTCCCCCCCTTCCCCAACCCAGGACTAACAGAGGTCTGCGAGTCTCACATTCCGAGAAGTGCCTACCTGCAGTCACAACACCTGGCTTCAAATGATGCACAGCTGGCATTTATTTAATGTTATAAGGTGATGTGCTTTAAATAAAAGTTTAAAAAGTAAGCACAAGGGTCATGAGAGAAGAGACCAGACATGCTGGGCTGTGGAGCTGGGAGCCACCAGGCACTGTGCCACTCCAGAGGCCCTGGAAGATTCCGCACACCAGGAGGGGAGGACCACTCTTGCGGGACCACCCCATACCCACCTCCCCCCATCCACATGGTCACGGGCACTGGGACTGGCTGCCTGGATAAAACGGGTCAAGACTGGCAGGCTTCCCTGGGTGTGATCCCCAGTACTACTTGAAAAAGCAAAGTTTGCAGCAGAGTCCATGGGCACTCTGAGCCAGGCACCCGACTCCCAGCAGGTATAGGGCCAGTGCCTGTGTGGGGTGGCCATCCCCTCATACCCTGGGGCTCTGAGCGGCTGAGGCAGTAAGGGGAGTTCTGGGGACCAGTAGGACTTTGTGCCTCTGCGTTGAGACATTCAGTCCACACACAAGAATCCTGGAAGGCTTGTTCCCAAAAGAATCATCACATCTCGGGAGTCGGATGGTAGCGCAGTGCGTTAAGCACACATGGCGCAAAGTGCAAGGACCAGCGGAAGGATCCTGGTTCAAGCCCCCGGCTCCCCACCTTCAGGGGAGTCACTTCATAAATGGTGAAGCAGGTCTGCAGGTGTCTATCTTTCTCTCCCCCTCTGTCTTCCCGCCTCTCTCCATTTCTCTCTGTCCTATCCAACAATGACAACAATAATAACTACAACAATAAAACAAGGAAATAAATATTATATATGTGTGTGTGTGTGTGTGTGTGTGTGTGTGTGTGTATAAAGAATCATCACATCTCCCAAACATTCCTGTTTCCACCTCACAGGAGGTTTCGAGTCTGCTGGGTATGCCCTCGAGGTCTGTAGCACCTGCCCTGGGCACCCTGTGACTTTGTAGGCAGCATCCTTACGCTAGAGCACCACTGCTTCCTCCTCCCACTGGCATCAGCACCCACCCAGGCACTTGGAGTGGCTGCCTAGATTAAAACAGGTCAGGGCAGGCAGGCTTCCCTGGGTGTGATCCCCAGTACTTGCAAAAGCAGTAGAAGCCCCACTGTAGAAGCCCCTCCCTGTAAGAGCCAGAGGGCACCAAGGAGCCAGGTCAAACCCAGCATGGCTAGTCCCCTCCCCTCCCCCACCTAGACACACACACACACACACACACACACACACACCACACCTGAACCCACTCCCCCATCACTGGACATTCAATGTTCTTAATTGCCTGCCAGGCAATCATTCTCAACAGTAGAGACAGATGCCCCAAAATTCCAGAATCATTACAGCCAAGCAACTACTCCACTGGAAAAATTCTCTTACCAATTATATTGCTGCCTTTACCTAATGCTATTTTATGCAAACAATAATATAGATATTTAATTTCTTTCTTGGAGGATTAATGGTTTACAGTCAACAGTAAAATGCAATAGTTTGTACATGTGTACACTTCTCAGTTTTCCACATTTCCACTCGACCCCCACTAGGTCCTCCTCTGTATTTTTTTTTTTTCTAATTTAAAGCTATGTCTTAGAATTGGTGTGGTTTTCAATCATTCTCATAAAGCAAATTGCTTGTAAAGTGATTATCATGGTCTTTTTTTTTTCTAAGTCATGGACAAAGCTATTAAGTTTTTCGCTTAATGGATTTATCCTAGATAAAACCAGAGGGAGAATTATACCAGTTTCTCTGATAGTTTCCATTTTATAAGCAGGGTTTTGATTTAGCAGCTCTTTTGCCTTTTGAAAAATGTCATGTCATTTACTCATTGTATGTTACAAAAAAAAAAAAAAGAATAATTGAAGGGTCAACCTTTTAAATCTGAAGGTTTTCTTGTAGTTATATCAATGAACAAATGAACCATAGGCTTTTCTGTGATCAAAATAGTTCATATCAAATGTCATTGTTTTTTGATTGCTCTATTAACTATCAAAGGGCCTATAATGACCTATAATGACCTTAACTTTATGATAATTTGCTATACACTGTTCCATTCTTTCAGGCCTAAGATTCTTCCTCTCACAATGTAAGTAAATCATCTCCATCAAAATGGGTGTTCTAACAATAGTTAATAGATACCAGATAGGCAAGTTATTTGTCTCAGACCTGAAATATTGCTGCCTTTGGGTAAGATCAAGTCATATTCAGTTAAAAACCTGGCTATTGTTGCTAGCTGAATAGCTTTCTTTTACTTTTTAATTACTCTTTATTTTTACAATTCACATAAAAGAAGTCATGCTAAAAATACAAGTATCATTTTCTTTATCAAATTTTGGGTTGAATCTTGTTTTAGGAAGTTAGGCACATGGGCCTCCATGATCACCGTGTGAGGAGAACAGAGGAGGGACAAACGAAGACAGGACAACTCGAAGCAGAATCTGTGGCAAAGGCCAAGAATGATGAGGATCTGCACAAATGGAGGAAGTATACTTCATGCAAATTACCTTCTGATGCTCATTTAAAAAAAAAAAAGCTCAACAATTTGTTTGGCTTCGTATGTTAACTCTCTTTTCAATCACCAGGTTCCAGATGCCACCAGGATGCCGGCCAGGCTTCCCTGGATTGAAGACCCCACCAATATGTCCTGGAGCTCAGCTTCCCCAGAGACACACCTTACTAGGGAAAGAGAGAGGCAGACTGGGAGTATGGACCGACCAGTCAACGCCCATGTTCAGCGTGAGTACCCATTCATTGGGGAAACTGACGATCCTTCCTAGCCGACTGAATCCACATGGATCCCAGTCACTTTCAAAGCCAGCAACGGAGCAGCTCCTGACAGCTTTCAACCTGACGCTGTTGACTGGCTACGGAAGAAGGGCAAACGCTAGAAGAAGAAGAAGCGGGGAAGCAATTACAGAAGCCAGACCTTCTACCTTCTGCAACCCTCAACGACCCTGGGTCCATGCTCCCAGAGGGCTGGAGAATGGGAAAGCTATCATGGCAGGGGGTGGGTTAAGGAGATTGGGTGGTGGGAATTGTGTGGAGTTGTACCCCTCCTACCTTATGGTTTTGTTCGTTAATCCTTTCTTAAATAAAAAAATGAAAAAAAAAATAGGCACAAGAAAAAAAAATGAAAAAAAAAAAAAAAGGATTAGGGGCCAGATGGTGGCACACCTGGTTAAAAGCACACTTTACAGTGTACAAGGACACAGGTTCAAGCCCTGTGTCCCCACCTGCAGGAGGAAAGCTTCACAAGTGAAGTGGGGCTGTAGGTGTCTATCTCTCTCCCTCTCTATCTCCTCTTCCCTTCTCAATTTCTGTCTCTATCCAATAATAAATAAATAAAAATGTTTTTAAATATTTATTTATTTATTCCCTTTTTGTTGCCCTTGTTGTCTTATTGTTGTACTTATTATTGTTGTTGTTGTTGATCTCATCATTGTTGAATAGGACAGAGAGAAATGGAGAGAGATGGGGAAGACAGAAAGAGGGAGAGAAAGATAGACACCTGCAGACCTGCTTCACCACCTGTGAAGCAACTCCCCTGCAGGTGGGGAGCCGGGGGCTCGAACCGGGATCCTTACACTAGTCCTTGTGCTTTGCGCCGCTTGCGCTTAACCTGCTGCACTATCGCCTGACTCCCCAAAATATTTTTTAAAAAGGATTTATTTCTAGAAAAGCCCAGGAAAGACTAAAATGAAAAAACACTGTTAAAGTAATGGTAGACCAAGACCCCAAGGAATGTGACTGTTCACAGAAGTTTTCTGCACAGTATCCTCAGGACAGAAGCAAACCTAATGAATAATGATCGCCAGCTAGGTGACAGCCAGAGCACAGACAGATAGGCATATAGGTAGCAAGCCACATGATAAATGGGGTGTTGAGGGGGGCGGGGCAGACAGACAGATGGATAATCATTTTGTTACATTAAAAACTTGAACCACAAGTGTCCTTATTTCGAGAATGCTATATCACTGCTACAAATATTATTCATAGGGAACTGGGTGGTGGCGCACCTGGTTGAGCGCACATGTTACAGCGCTCAAGGACCCGGGTTTGAGCCCCCGGTCCCCACCTGCAAAAGGAAAGCTTTGCAAGTGGTGAAGCGGGGCTGGAGGTGTCTCTCTTTCTCTCTCACTCTCTATCTCCCCTACCCTCTCGATTTCTGGCTGTCTCTATCCGATAAATAAAGATAATTTTTAAAATTAAAAAAAAAAAAAAAAGAAAGCTGCAGTGCCCGGCTGCCTGCAGTGATGACAATAGAAATATATGTGTATATATATTATTCATACTTCCCTCCCCCCTGAAATATGTGCTGAGATGTGCAATTCACTGTGTCCGCATCTAGGTCTCAGGCTCTGACATGCAAATCTGTCTACACTGGCATGCAGTCTACATGGCATTCACTGGCTGAAGGATGGTCTCTAGGGAGTCTGTGCTGCTCTTAGATTGTGTTCTGATTCTGAGTACTGTTAGAGTTCATTGCTGTTGAGCTCTTAATACTCATCAGAGGGACACTTCCACAATGACAGCACTGTTCTAAAACTCTACATCACCCACTGATTATAAACAGTAAACCCCTAAGGACAGTTCTGGCCCCACTCTGCCCTAGGTCCTCAGGGGACTCATTCATACCAGCCTCCCTTCACCTCCTCTTCTCACTACAGACTCAGCCTCACTTGGCCTTCTCATTGCTCACATTCACCTCCTTTTCTCTGATGACTTCACACTCACTTCCCCTTCTCATTGCTAACTCACACTCATCTCCTCTCTGCAGGTGATAGAGAAAGGAAGAGAAGGCTGTGCACCAGAAGACACCGGGCTGCACTTTCAACCACGAATGGGCTCTGTTGCTATACTGAGCTGCTTTCAGGGTCCAGGACCATAGGTTTTGGTGGTTCTGTCACTCCTAGAGGCATCACTATTGACTGTATTTTCCCCAGGAAGGAGGAATCACATCCGGGAGTCGTGTGGTAGCGCAGCAGGCTAAGCACACGGACCAGTTGGAGCCCCCCAACTGCATGGGGGTCGCTTCACAGGCAATGAAGCAGGTCTGCAGGTGTGTATCTTTTTTTCCCCCTCTCTGTCTCCCCCTCCTCTCCTTTCTCTGCATTTCTCTCTATTGTATCCAACAACGAAGACATCAACAATAATAACAACTACAACAACAATAAAAAACAACAAAGGCAACAAAAAATATTTAAAAATTTAAAATATATGTTTTTTTTAAAAAAGTGATCACATCCATAACTCAGGTCAGATCGCAGTGGGGGTGGGGGCTGGAAGTGTGGACTGTGGGGGTTATGCACAGGGTCAGACCCACTGCCCGGCTCCTCCCCCCCATCCATACATATTCCAACTGTCCCACCCAGTGGGGTCAGCCAGCATCATTTCCATGGCTTTGCAACCAAAATCAGCACAGGGCTGGAGGTGGAGAAGGCACAGGAGGACGGCCTCTGACCCATGCTCGTTACCCCACCCTCCCTGCTCTAAAATTGAGACTCGCTCACCTGACTTGCATCTTCTCTGCTTTAATTTAGGAAGGAAAAGAAAATGCTTTCAAAACAATGAAAGAGGTATTTCACCTGAGTAATTGTGAAGCCTAAGAGCCTGGTGTGAATATTAAACCAGCAAATTAATCACAAAAGCATGCTAACTGCTCATTCTTCTCTGCAGCCTGGGCCTGAGCTGGGACTATTTCTACTCTGCAGTGTCACTATGATAGCTGTAGCACCTTTTAAGTTTTCTCAGTAGCACATTACTGAGAACATTTGAAGATGTGTTTATTTATTAAAGGACAATTGCATTTCTACAATCCTAAAACAACATCCTTCACAGAAAGAGCATCGTTATTTTCTGCTTCAATTCCCACAGCTATTTTTTTTAGTCTTTGAAAGAAAAGTTCATGACATTTTTCATCAAACATATAAATATACTCACATGCAAAAGATAAAGCCAAGCCCTACATACATCACTACAGAAATAAACTTAAAATGGACTAAAGACTTAAGCACAAGGCTTAAAACTATAGCTCCGAGGAGAAACAGGAAAAAGCTCTTTGGATGGGTGTGGTCAAAATTCTGGATCTGATATCAAAAGCACAATCAACAAACTCAAAAATAAATACGTGGGACTGAATCAAACCACACACATACACACACACACAGCGGAAAGGACTAATAATGAAGGAGGAGTGGGGAGGGGCATTTGCAAACCACACATGTCATGAGGGAAGTGCTGGGCTCCAACAAGGACCTCCAACAACACACAGCAGAAACACAAACAGTCCAATCCAAAATGGGCAAAGATCTTAAACAGACATTTTCCAAAAGACGATGTTCAGATGGGCGCATGCCCAGCACCATGAGCCACCAGGGCGCCTAACCCAGAACCACACCCCCTCACATCTGCAAGAGGTAAGGGCTAAGGAGACTGAGGCAAGAGAGGAGCCGGCCTGCACCCATGGGAGCAGGAGAATAATGCAGCTGCTATGGAATGACCAGCTGTGTGGCTAACTTTCATATGTCTGCAAATTGCTCTGAGAATAATCTTGGGAGTCGGGTGGTAGTGCAGTGGGTTAAGGGCAGGTGGGGCAAAGCACAAGGACGGGTGTAAGGGTCCCGGTTCGAGACCCTGGCTCCCCACCTGCAGGGGAGTCGCTTCACAGGCGGTGAAGCAGGTCTGCAGGTGTCTTTCTCTCCCCCCCTGTCTTCCCCTCCTCTCTCCATTTCTCTCTGTCCTATCCAACAATGATGACATCAATAACAACAATAATAATTACAACAATAAAACAAGGACAACAAAAGGGAATAAAGAAATAAATATTTTAAAAAGAGAGAATAATCTTAAATAAATATTTTTTAAAAAGAGAGAATAATCTTAATGTTCTCCCAGATGGGAAGCAATTTTCTAGCTATGGGAGGTATTGTGATCAAGTATTCAGTTGACAACACAGACCCATGTCAAATCATTCTGCTGGACACCTTCAACTTACTCTTTTATGTCCATTATGCCTCCTTAAAACTGGGAAAAACATAAATCAAAAGCATTTGAGGGTGGAAACTTTTCTTTACATAGCCAAAAACTTAGTTTTGGGATTTTTGTTGTTTTTGTTTCTGTTTTGTTTTGGCCACAAGGGTTATCACTAGAGCTTGGTGCCTGCCTGTGCAACAAATCCACTGCTCCTGATGGACTTTTTTTTTTTTTAATTTATTTGCTAAGGCAGAAAGAAGTTGGGGGCAGGGGTAGGAGATAAAGAGAGACACCTGCAGACCTGCAGACCTGCAGACCTGCTTTTGCTCGAACCCAGCAAAAATCTTAAAATTTTTAAACAAGGAAAAGGTAGTTTTAAATTTTTCATGAAAAGTGCTTAAAAGGAATTCATAAACAGAAGAGCGTTCTGCACTGCTGAGAGGGGTCCTTAGCTGACTCTTATGCTTGTGACGGCTTTATCCACCTGATGTTCAGCACTGCTCTGACCCCACCTCTCAGTGGGAAGTGCGTGCTCCAATCCAGGCTCCTCCCCGCAGGCAGGGAGCTGTGAGCTGAGGCAGCTCCAACCTGCAAGCACTTTGTGAGTGGGGATTTAGCACCCCTTTGTGACCCTCTCCACCACTGAGATGGATAATAGCGAAAGGCTCTGGAAGTGATTAACAAAGATAATGAGGTGACAGCTAATCCCTGAGACAATTTAAAAAGAAAGAAAGAAAAAAAAACTACCCAAGGGGGAAACAAGATAAGCTGGACCAGCAGCAGAATAAAGGGAGGAGCAGTCTCTCTCTAGAAGGAGGGCTGGGAGCCCTCCATCCAAATGCTATCTGTGAAGACACAAGGCAGCCTCTGAGCTCCAGACTCTCCCCTACCCACAGGCAACACACCCCATGGCCCAAGCTTTGGAAGAATCTTTCTTGCTTCTGGAAGACCCAAGGTATCAACTGGGTCCTAAAGCCGAAGGAGGAAGAAAGATCCTGAGAGCACATCACAGATTCACTAGCAAGCGGCCTGAGACTGCCGAGCTGGTACAGATATGTGCAAATGCCACACAGCAGAACAAGTCGCCTTCTTATCACATCTGCTGGAACATGAGCCTTGAGAAGTTCTGTAAGTCCAAGTCAGAGACTTAAACTCCAACTTTTCATTACAAAATCAAGTCAGACTTGATCAATGAATAGATCTCTATAGGTAATGACCAAAATCAATGATGCAACTCCCCCTCTTAAATGTTTGCCTACACCCTCCATGAGTGTCTCTCAGATGACAAAATACTCTGAATATTAAGGGGGGGTGGAGAGATAGCTCACCAGTTAGGGAGAGTGCGCTGCTATGTGTGTGGCCCAGATTTGCACCCTGGTACAACATGGCAGAACCACAGTGGCACCAGGAAAAGCCCCAGTGCTGTGATATCTCTCCCTCTCTCTCTGAAAAAAAGTCAGCCGAGTGTGGTGCTATCCTGGCTATGGGCGCAGGCATTCTCTCTCTCTCTCTGCAGAAGGCTGAGTTCACAGGCACTAAGTCCCAGTGATGGGCCCTCCTGCTAATAAAGCCTCAGAAAGAACTGATCTCATACTAGGAGACTTTGTGGGAGGCCTCTATGCAACAGGACCCCAGCTGAGGCTCCTGTACCCAAGCGGAGGCTCCTGCACCCCCAGTGATGCTCCTGCACCCCAACTGAAGTCTTGCACCCCAGCTGAGACAGATGAGCAATAAGCCAGCTTCTGTCAGTAGCTGAGAGGAATTTGAAGGAGACAGACCCCTGGAGCACTCAGTTCACAGACCCGGCTTGTTCATCTTCTACTAATGTGTTCCATAGGGAAGTATCAGACTGTGGACACCCCGCTTTTTATGACACCCCACTTCTGTGCACCACATCAGTTCTGCAAAGTCCTGTGGACAAATGTCAAATGCCGCCTCTCCAAAACAATGTCAGTGTTCATGTCCCTGCCCATGTGGGGGCTAAGACATAGGCTGAGTAACTCGACTTCCTACCAGAATTGGATCCTGGGTTCCACCCTGCTGTGACACAGGGCCCAGGTCACTGTGGAGGCCTCACTTGGGTGACCTGCACACCAGCCCCAGGCCTGGCATGTTGCCCCCCACCCCCACCCATCCACACCAGGAGTGGGGCCAGCCCCCAGCGCCTCTGGCAGGCACATTGAGGCCACACTCTTAGGCACTTTGAAGCCAGCCCTCTTCCTTCCTTCCTCTCTCCCTCCTGCCTCCTCCCTCTAGCACATACTAGAGGCACCTTCCTGAATTCCAGATCCCAGAGCTCAAGTTCTGGCTAAAAGAGGAAGGCGCCCATAGCTCATACCCTCACTGCCACCCTCTGCTGAACCGTGGCTTCGCCCCAGAGCTGGCATTGGACTTGGGGACATGGCCAGTGTAGCTGCTTGCTGGCCAAGGAAGGTGCCACACAGCCCCTCAGGGTCCAAGAGTGTCCAAGCTTATCCTGGAACTCAGCCCCTCCTCAGTTACCTCCAGACCCCTGTCCTTTGAAGGAAGGGGACCAGGAGATAGGAAAGAGGCTACAGAGCAGAGATGTGTATGAGTGTGGGTAAGGGTGTGGGTGTGGGTGTGTAGTAGGGGGAAAGCTTTGTTCTGCCAAGTGCTATTCAGACATTTGCAGTATCAGTCATGAGCCAGACAAAATTATCAGCTTAAAAATAAGCACTTAGTGGCTATAAAAAAAAAAAAAAAAGATGCAGTTGGCTTGGCAGGGCCAGACAGAATGATTAGGCCCATGGGTTGGACGTCCCTCAGGCCTGCTCTAAAGACCAGGAGTGAGTAGTGAAAGGTCTGCTTAGGGGTCCAGAAAGATGGAGGTCTGCAGATGGACTGACTGTAGCCTGTGGGAGGAAGATGACTCCTGTCCTACACATCAGACCACAGTAATGGGGGGGAGGGCAAAGGGGCATACCCATATATGTTAAGTAGTTAACTACCTGATAATTTGTTAAAACAGCAACAGAAAATTAATACAAAGCATATCCCTTGCAACACTGTTCAAAATACCAAAAAGTCAAGGAAAATCTGCCCTGGTTAGGGCATCTGATGCCCAAGGGAACTACACAACAATTCCTGAAAAGACCACAAGTGTGAGCAGGGCTGGTGAGGTGCTTAATGTTTACTGCTACATTAGAGAGAAAACTGAGCTCAAATAATATATACATGTATATATGCAGCATGATTTAAATGTATGTTTTTGAAATTATGTTTATGTATGCATTTTCCAGAAAGAAATCCACTAAACACTCACAATGCTAGCCCTCCAGGACAGAATTTCAAGGGTACTTTCACCTTTTTATATTGCTGACATGTTTTCAATGAGAACATATTATTTGGAGAAGCAATAAATATATTTCCATTTTTAAACAGGTAACTGAATGCAATCAATCTCACCCATATGTTAATATTTCTATAATCTTTCTGGAATTTGAATATAAATCACTGACTATACCATTTCTAAATCTTACCCAGATGTGGTAATACCTTCAATCTGACGCCAGGGAGTGGATACTCTCTCTGAACACATCAGGCCATTTAAAGAAAGCTTGTGTTCAATCAAAAAATGCAGTAGTGATGTGTTTTCATAATAAGTTGCTAGCAAGTCACAATAATGAAATGATCTTTTTTCCCCTTTTTTTTAATTTCTTTATTGGGGAATTAATGTTTTACATTCGACAGTAAATACAATAGTTTGTACATGCATAACATTTCTCAGTTTTCCATATAACAATATAATCCCCACTAGGTCCTCTGTGAAATGATCTTTAAAACTAAATAAGATCACGAGAATATTAGCAAAATGAGTCCGTTGAAGTTGAAGAGCGGGGACAGCTGCCGCACCACGCACAGCACGTGCCAAACTGAGAATGAGGCCAGACGCCACAATTGGGGGTTTTCCATAAGCCTCGAGGTAATGACAGGTGGCCCTCAGATCCACTCCAACTTCAGACACAGATGTTTAGACACAGGTGGTTAGAGTGCAGAGGGCAGCCCTCTAACTCACAGGGACACATCACGGGAATGAGGCTCCTCCGACACCTGCCTCATCGAGGGTTTAAAGAGGCTGAGTGGCAGGCGGTGACCGGTGGTGGAGCCCAGGAGTTGTGAGTATGTGGCCCTGGGTCTCATCGATGGCATCACATGTGTGTATGTGGAGGTCTGGCCTCCACATAAATAAACAAAGAAAGCAAAAGTCATATACCATGTGCAAGGACCCAGGTTAGAGCCCTCACTCCCCACCTGCAGGGGAAAGCTTCATAAGCAGTGAAGTAGGTCTGCGAATGTCTTTCTGTCTCTTTCCCTCTCTCCCCCTCCCTTTTCAATGTCTCTCTGTCCTATCAAATAAGGGGGGGAGCAGTGGGTTCATCCTGTGGGCAGCAAGCCTCAGCGGTAACCCTGGTGGCAAATGAAATGAAGAAAGAGAAAGAGGGGAAGAGAGAGAGAAAGGGAGGGAGGGAGGGAGGGAGGAGAGGAGGGAGAGGGGGAAGAAGGGAGGAAGGTAGGCAGGCAGGCAGGCAGACAAGCCGCAGCCCATGGGTGGCCCCATTTCCAGACTCATAAACTGCTGTAACAGCAGCCCGGGGCTGGTGCAGTGGCTATAGCACGGGACCTACAAGCATAAGGTCCTGAGCTCAGTTCCCAGCACTGCATATACAAGAGAGGTGCTCTGGTTCCCTCTCTCCTCCCTATCACTGATAGATAAATAAAACTTTAATAAAACACACACAGTAACTGCCGCAATGTGGTCTTGGCATCAGAGTGTGATCAGTGAGGCAGAGTGGAGGCTCTGGAAGCAGAACTGTGGTATGGAGTCGCTGACTATACAAAGCTGTAGCAGGGGTTGGGGAGGGGCAGTGGATGCAAGTGGTGGTGAACCGGGTTGAGTGCACACATCACCATGCACAAGGACCCAGGTTCAAGCCTCCAGTTCCCACCTGCGGGGATGAAGTTTCATGAGTTCTGCAGGTGTCTATCCTTCTGTCTCTTTCTCCTCCTCTCCCTTTCTCTCTCATTCTCTAGTTCAAAAAAAAAAAAAAAAGTGAAGTAGTATAGGCACTGAGCCCCAGCAATAATGCTCATGCAAAATAAATAAATAAATAAATAAAACCCTGCAGCAGTAAGTTTACTGAGAGTGGGAAGAGCCAGAACACCTGGCTGTCCACTATCCAAACAGAAAACAAGAGTTGATCACAGCCTTGTGCCACATGTAAATGGTCACTCAAATGAACCCAAATGTTAGAAAGCAAAGCAAAATCATAAGCCTTCTAGAAAATGGGAGAATGTTCTCATGAATTTAGTGGTGGCCAGCACTTTTTTTAGGACACAAAGCAAGCAAACCATAAGAAAACAAGTTAATGAACTTCTGTATGAAAATTAAAAACGTCTACTCTTAGGAAGAAAACTAAGATAAAAACAAGAAAAAATAGGGAGCTGGGTGGTGGCGCACTGGGTTAAGCACATATAGTACAGAGCATAAGGACCTGCACAAGGATCCCAGTTCAAGCCCCCGGCTCCCCACCTGCACGGGGGTCACTTCACAAGCGGTGAAGCAGGTCTGCAGGTGTCTTTCTCCCTCTTTTTTTTCCCCTCATCCCTCAATTTCTCTCAGTCCTATCAAAAAAAAAAAAAATGAAAAACTGGCCGCAGGAGCAGTAGATTCATAGTACAGGCACCTAGCCCCAGTGATAACCATGGAGGAAAAGAAAAGAACAAATAAGTGAAAAAAATGATAAAAATAAGAAAGTAGAAAAGATTAACCACCAATTGGGAGGAAGATCTCTCAATACAAATACAACTCGTATCCAGAATATGTAGTGACCCTACAACTCATTATCAGGAAGACCTGCACCCCCAGTATACATAAGTGGGCCAGAGAGGGGCACACACACAGGGATGGGGACACAACATGTGAGAGCACACACATCACACAGCTGTTGGGTCCCAGCTCACAGCTAAACATGCACCTGTATACCCACAACTTCACGTCTGTCTGTGTACACACAACACACATTTTCACAGAAGCTTTGTGCAAATATCCAGCAACAGATGACTGGACTGTGAATATATGCACACTTGAAGACATAAACAACAAAAATAAATAGACTTAAACAGCAAAAAATAGACATATGCATAATACAGATAAATCTCAAAGCATTATGCTGAATAAAAAGAGCTGGAGAAAAGCAGAGGTCTTTTTTTTCTCTCTCTCTCTTTTCCCAGACCACTGCTCAACTCTGGCTTATGGTGGTGCTGGGGGATTGAGCCTGGGACTTGATGGAGCCTCAGGCATGAGAGACTGTTGGCATAACCATTGTGCTATCTAGCCCTGCCCCAGAGGTCTGTTTTATGGCAGGCTGCAGAGCAATCCAGCTGATGGTGACAGAGAGCCTGGGGAGTGGGGGCTGACAGGACAAGGTTGCAGAAGTCTTCTGGGTGAGGGGCACAGCATATATCTGGATTGTGATAGTGTTTGAAGGAGTGGATACAGCTCTGAAGTCTCATTAAAATGTGCATCAAAGGAAATACATTGTATTTCTGTAAATTTTATCTCAAAGCTGCTCTTTCAAAAACATTTAAAAAAGAGCAAACTTAAGTCTTACATAGCTCTCTTGAACATTTTTAATGATCTATAATTGAATTGCTCTGCCACGATGCTAAATTGTCTCTTTCCTAGGCCACTCAAAAGATATCTATTAACATTTAATTGTGCAGATATCCAATTATTACTTTTTTCTTTAAATATTAAGTGCACTAAGCTCAACAATACTTCACAAATTGATATTATTTAGTATAGCATTTAGTTAACTGAAACAATCAGTTTCTTAAAAGGATTTTGAATAACATTAGTCCCATTCAGACATGAGGAGAATCGAACCCACAACCATTCACGAGATGATTGTGTGCAGCTTATCCAACATTAGTACCAATTTCCATTTGAAAACAATATTTGAATTTAAAACATGACACGGTATTATGAATCACAGCGTGATTCAGTGTGTAGGGGTTGGAAATGAAGCACTGACTCTACGTATAAAGACATGCAAAATACTCTGGGAAGGAATACTGTGATTTCTCACACACCTCCCACCCAGGGATTTCAATTTCTATTCTCTGGCAACCACTTGAAGAACTGTGGAATCATTGTTTTCACAAAATTGAAGACTTTAAACGTATAATTCTTTCTCTAAACCGTGATTTCATTATGCATTTCACACATGTATACACACACACACACACACACACACACACACACACGCACGCACGCACCCAATTGCTCTCTGTTTACATGAGCAGTGGCACAGACCCACTGGAAGGCCACAGAGAAAGCCCAAGAGACAGGAGCCATTGCTTTGTCCACCTGTGTTGAGTCCACCACTGGACACCATGGTTTGAGGTGACTAATCCTGGCAAGACCGCCTGGAGACTGCAGACTGGCTGCCCGCAGAGCCTGCAGAACACGCCTCAGGCAGTAGCCACAGGAGAGGTTCTTAGACTTGGTGGTACGTTCTGTCACTGGACACCATTCACAGCCCAAAGGATGGTGTGAGCAGGAAACTATGAACAACAGCACACCATAAAAGTCACATGAGAAGGCAAAACCTAGGCACTCTTCAGAGCTAGAGAGAAAAGAAAACAGCAACATTTGCTCTTTGTCTGCACCTCCGTACCTCTCTCCAATAGCGTGGCACTTCAACACACAGATGGCCTGAAAGCAAGGTGTGTCCAAGCCTGTTCCTCACAGCTTTCAGCATTTGCCCCACAGGAACATAGACTCTGCAGGGCTGCAGCAGCCATGCCTGTGGCCACGCCCTCCCTTCTGCCCAGCAGGCTAGAACTCGGGTTCCTGACAGTCATTTCCATCTTCTCATTTTATTTCTTTCTCTTTTCCTTTTTTTTTTCCTCCAGGGTTACTGCTGGGGCTCGGTGCCGGCACTATAAATCCACAGCTTCTGGTGGCCATCTTTTTTCCATTTTATTAGATAGGATAGAGAGAAACTGAGAAGAAAGAGGGGAATAGAGAGGGAGAGGGAGACAGACAGACAGCTGCAGACCTGCTTCACCACTCATGAAGTGTCCTGCCTGCAGGTAAGGAGTGGAGGCTTGAACTCAGATGCTTGCGCGGGTGCTTGTGCTTAATACTCTTGTGTGCCTAACCAGGTGTGCCTTCGTTTTATTTCTATTACAGTACATTTATGTAGCATCTCAGGCAGTAGTGCACTGGTAGAGTCTGGACTTGCCACATGAGGTCCTGAATTTGACCCTGGGCACTGCTTGAGCCAGGCACTACTCTGGCTTCTCTCTCTCCCATGCTACCTGGATCTCTCTCCCCCTCTGTCTTTTCTCTCTATCTCTCTCCCGCTCCCTCTTTCTGGGTCTCTCTCCACCCTCTCTCTGTTTCCTGCTAATTGGATATCTCTCTTCTCTCTACCAATCTCTCTCTCCCTTCTTGGTCTCTTGCTATCTCGAAACCATGGAATAAGTAAAACTATTCTTTGAAAGAAGTGTGTCTAATATTTTAAATATATTTATTTATTTTTTCATGAGAGATCCTAGAGCATGGCTTCAGCATATACAGTACTACAATATCAGCATATGAGGCACCTAGGACCACACACACGCCAGGCCTGTGCCCTACCCACTGAGCTACCACCCTGGCTGCAATCACTGCCATCTTCTCTGCTGCTATTTTGTCTCCCTTAATGCAGCACCAAAATGAGGCCACAAAACACACTGGCATTGGGCCAGGGATGGCAGCGCATGCTTTGTCATGCAGGAGGCCACAAGTGCAAGACCCTGGCACCATATGGGAGCACAATGGATGGTGCCAGGGAATGCTACATAAATGATGGACTGGCGCGTCACTCCTTTCTCTCTCTCTCTCTCTCTCTCTCTCTCTCTCCCTCTCTCTCTCTCTCTCTCTCTTTCTCTCTCAATCTGAAACTTAAAAGTATAAAATCAGTCTACTGAGAGAGATGGAATTGCATTCGCATGAAACCCTGGTGTCAAAGAAACAAAGGCAAAACACTAATATCTAACTGGTACTCACATGTTCACAGAACTGAAAACATTTTCATTTATATGTTATGTTCAACCAAATATTTGCATGTGTCAGGATAGATATGTTATTACTTAATTCCTGGGTTTTTATATTCTGCTTCTTTCACATCAAGTGAAACTGGCTCCCTAATCACTTCAGACTTTCCTATAGAAACTGAAGTGAGGGGTCAGGTGGTGGCACACCTAATTAAGTACTCACATTGCAGTGCCCACAAACGGGGGTTCAAGCCCCTGGTCCCCACCAGTTTCATGAGTGGTGAAGCAGTACTGTAGGTGTCTCTTTGTCTGACAGGTCTATGAGTGGAAAGACTAGAGAAGAATGTACAGAACCAACAGCAGGGCCCATGGGTGGTGGCTATGCCCAGGACTTTGCCTGCCAGTCAGAAGGGCCACTCCCACAGGAGCTAAACAGACCCTGGGATGAAAGGCTGCTTAGGGGCTCCAGAGGCTCTGCCAACTGCAGGTTAGATCAAGGTCCAGCATAACTCAAAGAATAGCCAAGGCTGGCAAACACCAGGAAACCTGGTCTCTGGAATCTCATCAAAAACCACCCTATGCACACAAACAGGAGAACAAAGCCCGAAGCCAAGAGGGAACATCAGGCAGCAACAGAAGAGGTTGAAGCAGCAAGGACAAGCAGAGGAACAGCATAGGCAGCCGCCACTGGTGTCACAGGGAGCAGGAAGGGACACAGGAAGCCATAAGGTTCTCCAGTCAAGCTTTCAGGAGTTAAGGCTATGTCTGAACGAAGCCCTGCACAGGATCAACTGCAGACTAGAAAACACAGCTGAAAATATCCATGACCTTGATGGCATGCAAGAGAAACTGCCCAGGCTGAAGCCCACAGAGAAAGAGTTGGGGCTAACACTGGCACCAGTCACATGGGGCAAGGGCCAGCCAGCTCAAGCATACCCTCAGATCCCTGAGGGGAGGAGGAGAAATACTTGAAAAAATAATGGCAGACATTTTTGCAAACTGTATTAAAATGCAGATAGAAGAAGCTCAACAAATCCAAGTAAAATAAACCTAGAGAAAACCACACTAAAGAAAAGCTTATTCAAACTGCTGGAAAGCAGTGATAACAGGGAAATCTTAAAAGCAGCCACCAGGGAAAAAGCTGGAATGACTACACCAGTATCAGAGAAAGCAGACGCAGGACAGAGCATCTGGGGTTACAAATACTCCCACAAAGAACACTCCAGGGCCCAGGGCCTTCAGTGGTGAACTCCAGCAGCATTTAAGGAAGAAAAAGCACAATTCAACACAAACTCTCAAAAAACCACCTCCAACTCGGGAAGCCAGCATTCCCCAACACTAAAACCATGCAGGAGGCATTTCACAAAGAGACCCATCGACCAACTAGCTGCCTCATAAACAGATATGTAAAACTTAACAAAACATGAGAGAATGAAATCCAGAAACAGATAAGAGGTATAGCCAGGGGAGGTTCACCCCAGAAGCTCAGACAGCCAGGACCTCTTCCCCAGGTAAGTGGCAGAAGCTCTGGGCTAGCTTTGTTCTATCCTGCAGGTCACCTTTTCTATGCCCAGCAGTAAGGCCACTATCCTGAGAACTCCATCCTTTGAGATTGTTATCACATGAATTCGCACTCAGATTTAAATCAGTGCCCTGCCACTCTCATATGGTTCCACGTGCCCCTTTTGTTCTTTATATGACTTAGGCATGTTCACAGAATCCATTCCCTGGGGCCAGGTGGTGACACATCAGGCACGTTACCATGTGCAAGGATCCTGGTTCAAGCCCCTGGTTCCCACCTTCAGGGGAAAGCTTCACAAGTGGTGAAGCAGTGCTGTAGGTGTCTCTCTTTTTCTCACCCTCTCTACCTCCCCCCTCACTCTCAATTTCTATCTCTATCAAAAAGAAAGAGAGAGAGAGAGAGAGAAAGAAGGAAAGAAAGAAAAAAAAGAAAGGAGTGAAAGACCCTCCCACTCACAAAAGATCCACCTTCTCTTAGGCTCAGATAACATCCAAGTATATTTCCTTCATCACTTACATTTCAAAGAACTATAGTCTTGGATCGCCATGCCCTTGGAGCCTTGGAAATACAGTGATGTCTACAGTCAAAAGCTCACCTATCCTTGAACAACACACATCATACACTACTATGACATAAGCAGTGCATTACACTGTGTGAGCAAAGCAATCAATACATATTCAAAGCAGATAGTAAATATTACACTGTATGGATTATAGTATATAAACAATACAGTCAATGCATGCACATTGAGAGCAGATGGTAAATATTACGCTATATGAATTATAGTGTCAACAATGCAGTCATTATATGCACATTCAGAGCAGATAATGTGTGTTACATAGTGTGAGTAATGTATTTATTCCGTACACATTCAGAGAAGAAAGTAAGTCTTACATGTTTTTCTGCATAATACAGAGTCAGGCACCCACTTCCTGGTTTATTAAGAAAGGAGCTATTCGACATTCACTCCGCCCTTAGTATTGAATTACTAGAAAACAGGCCACAGTAGATAGCAATAAAGAAAGTGGCCCCCACTTCACAAAGCAATGCACCAAGCCCCTCTGAAAATTCCATTTTTATCCCTGTCTTTCTAAAACAGCATGTTTTATAGGTATAGTGTTCCATGCTGTTCCTCTCATCTGAATGTCTGGAATCTCTTTTGTCAGCAACCTCACAAATTCTCAACAAGATTAATGCTGGTTCAGGAGAAAGCATACTAAAATGCTAATTAATAAGATGAAAACAGGTATATTTTTCAACCAATCCAAATTTTGAGATTTTTAAGTTCTTAATTGTAATAGAGAGAATTTCTTGAGCCCTGGTCTTAGATCACCACTTTAAAATGTAATAACACACCTTTCAAAAGGCAACAAAATTACATGGTCTTGGTTGGTTAACGCGGCAATGATTTTGCAGATTATCAGCCATTTTTAAGTCTCAATTCACAGCTGTCAAGTGCTGCTACAAGGTCGACAGTCATCATGGGTGATTACTTAAGAATTCACAGGGGAGACACATGTGTTTCTAAGACCAGAAATGAACAGACACTTCAGACCAGCTATCCGGCACCATCTATTCCCACCCGTCAGGCTGTGCTGAACAACCTTAGCATGTAGTTAGCTGCCAAAGGGCATGTGAGAAACTGCTAGAGAAACATGTTCCACAGATTCCAAAAGATCATGATGTAAAATCAGTGTGTTCCAGTTAAGGAGATAACTGGAAATAGAAACTAAAGAACAGCACAGGAATAAAATTATAATTTAGCACACATCACAAAGAAGAACATTTATAATGATTCGCCCTGGGAAATTCACCATAAAAGCAAGAAACAAAAAAATGAGAGGCTGATAAAATAGCACACCCAAATAATGTGCCTGCTTTGCCATGTGCGCAGTCCACGTTTGAGCCCAGTCCCTGCCACACTGGAGAAAGCTTTGGTGCACTGCTGTCCTCTATCTGAAAAAGCCAGCCTGCAACAGTGAAGCAGTGGCAATGATAAACAAGCATAAGAAACCAAAAAATGATAAGCCAAAACCTTATGTCACACACACACTGATACAACATCAGTCAGAAAATGTGTACACGGACTCAGGTTCAAGCCCCTAGTACCTACCTACTTGCAGGGGGAAAGCTGCACAAACAGTTGAGCAGTGCTGCAAGTGTCTCTCTTCCCCTCTCTGCCCCCCTCCCACCCATTTCTCTCTGTCTCTATAAGAAAAAGAAAGGAGGGAGTCGGGTGGTAGCGCAGCGGGTTAAGCGCAGGCGGTGCAAAGCACAAGGACCAGCATAAGGATCCTAGTTCAAGCCCCCCGGCTCCCCACCTGCAGCAGGGGGGTCGCTTCACAGGTAGTGAAGCTGGTCTGCAGGTGTCTGTCTTTCTCTTCCCCCTCTCTGTCTTCCCCTCTTCTCTCCATTTCTCTCTGTCCTACCCAACGACAACATCAATAACAAAAATAATAATAACTACAGCAGTAAAACAACAAGAGAATAAATAAAATAAATAAATAAATATTAAAAAAAGAAAAGAAAAAAAAGGGGAAAAAATGGTGACCAGGAGAGATAGCATCATCATGCAGATGTTGAGCTCCATCAATAACCTTGGTGGCAAAAAAAAAAAAAGAAAGAAAGAAAGAAAAATAAACTAATGGTAAGAACTCTAAAATAGTGTGTGTAGGCTGAGACTGTCCTAAAAGTATCTGAATGGTTATACTGCTCATAATAAAAAAGTGAGTCTACTTATAATTTCAAAATCACTACTAACTAGAGCACAATTTAAACAATAGATGTCATATAAGTTTCCTGTTAAAAACATTTTTTTGAAAGGCGCTTAACTAAATTTAATCCTTGGTAGGCAAGACAAAAAGGGTGTTTGGCAAGGAGCCTCCAGTGCAGTATTCTAAGTTACAACAGGACATATAATTAGAGGCATACTAAACATAAAGCAAAATGCCCGTAGTCAAAGGAAACCCAAGTCCTTTTATCCACTCAATGTCCTTCCAATACAGTTCTCTCTGCTTAATTAGCCAGAATACATTTCTACTACTTACAGTTAAAAAAAACCTCCCTGACAAGAGTAAGTATCCTAGATCCAGGAGGTGGCTCACCTAGCGGAACACATAAGTTCCCATGTGTGATGCCCAGTTTTGACCTGCCAGCCCCCACATGAGAGCCTCTGCAGGGGGGAAGCTTCACAAGCAGTAGACCAGTGCTGGGACATCTCTCCTTCTCTCTCTCTCTCTCCTCTCCGTTTCTCTGTCCCTCATCCTATACCAAAGGAAAGAAATGGGTACCTTAGTTCTAAATGAAATCCTTAATTGCTGAAAATGGAGCAACATCTTTATTTCTGAAATAGACTGTTGAAATTATTACAGCACAAATGCTTGGATTGGGAAGGGCATCAAGCCTTGAGGGTCCCTGTGTTCATTCAAAAACTAAAGACACTCAGCAAGGCATCTGGGGAGAGCCAACACTCAGTCCTCCTCTGGCTCTTTTCGAGGTAGCCTTTGGTGTTCCTGTGCACTTGTCTTCAGTACTTTTATGTGAGTTTTCTTTTATATTCCACTTCTTTCATATGAGATAGAGATGGCTTCATGTGGGGTAGGGGCCAACACTCCAGCACACACAGAGGTGGACCAGGAAGCTTGGGCATGCACCTGCTGCTCCTTCCCCAGCCTTAAGCATGTCCCAAGCTATCAACACTAAAAATATTGCATCTTGGGAGTCGGGCGGTAGCGCAGTTGGTTAAATGCAGGTGGCACAAAACACAAGGACTGGAATAAGGATCCCGGTTTGAGCCCCCGGCTCCCCACCTGCACGGGAGTCACTTCACAAGCGGTGAAGCAGGACTGCAGGCACCTTTCTCTCCCCCTCTCTGCCTTCCCCATCTCCATTTCTCTCTGTCCTATCCAACAACAGTAACATCAATAACAACAACAATAATAACTACAACAATAAAACAACAAGGGCAACAAAAGGGAGTAAATAAATAAATACTAATATATATGTATATATATTGCATCTTACACTTATGCTTAAAATCTTTAGGGGGTCGGGCGATAGCGCAGCGGGTTAAGCGTACATGGCACAAAGCATAAGGATCCCGGTTTGAGCCCCCAGCTTCCCACCTGCAGGGGAGTAACTTCACAAGTGGTGAAGCAGGTGTCTATCTTTCTCTCCCCCTCTCTGTCTTCCCCTCTTCTCTCCACTTCTCTCTGTCCTATCTAATGACAGCGACAACAATAATAACTACAACATAAAACAAAGGCAACAAAAAGGAATAAATAAATATTTTTTAAAAAATTTTAATCTTTATGACACGGGTCGGGGTGGTAGCCACCTGGCTGAGCACATTACCAAGCACCAGGACCCAGGTTTGAGCCCTCACTCCCCACTTGCAGGGGAGAAGCTTCTCAAGCAATACAACAGGCCTGCAGAAGTCTCTCTCTTTCCCTCTCCCTCTTCCTCTCCCTTCCTCTCTTCCTTTCTCTCTCTTCTATTTCCCTTTCCCCTTCAAAATTTCTGTCTCTGTCCAAAATAAATAAATAAAATTTTAAAAAATCTTTATGACAATTCACCCAAAAGTAGAACATGCTTGAAGCCAAAAAAAAAATGTAAAAATGGAGAACAAGCCAGCAATCCCTTCACAGTAAGCCCCCCTTCCCCCGCAGGTCTGACCCACTTTCAAAACCCACCAATGCTGATGATGTGGTGTGTTTGTATTCCCACTTTGGGGGACATTTGGTTTCTTTTTATAAAAACAGAATCAAGGAGTCGGGTAGCAGCACAGTGGGTTAAGCAAACATGGTGCAAAGCACAAGGACTGGCATAGGATCCCGGTTCAAGGCCCCAGCTCCCCACCTGCAGGGGAGTCGCTTCACAGGCAGTGAAGCAGGTCTGCAGGTGTCTGTCTTTCTCTCCCCTACTCTGTCTCCCCCTCCTCTCTCCATTTCTCTCTGTCCTATCTAACAACGATGACAACAATAACAACAACAATAATAACTACAACAACAATAAAAAACAACAAGGGCAACAAAAGGGAAAATAAATAAATTTTTAAAATCACTTTACAGCCATTAATCAAGTCATGTGACAACATGCCTTGTATGGCTGCCCCTCCAGAACACAGCACAGAACTCCTCCCATCCTTTTTAATCATGTTACTATAAACTTCTGCTGTCAAGTTAGACCACGAGTTAGATCATGATTCTCCTAGCAAAGCTACACTAAGGCAGACGCATCAGCCCATTTCCATCAAACAGTACTGCAGCTTACAGCCCTGAGTGCATGTCCACAGACGGTGAAGGTCATGGCTTACTGGCTCACAAGGAATGGAAACTGACAGACCCTGTATGTGGAGAATATTTAACATCCACCAACATAAAGAGAATAGAAAACATTGAGCTCTCATTTACCCACCTTTCAACTTCAACAGTTGCAATACATTAATATTCCCTCTTATTCCTCGTTTATGAAATGTAAATGAGTCTCATTTTAATAGGTGTCTCTGTGACTCTAAAACTTGATCAAGATCCTTTCTAGAGAAGAAATAGCCAAACTGTCTAAGACAGTGAGAATGACGGTGGTTAGAGCTAGTGGGCACAGAACTCTGGTGACGGGTGCAGTGTGGAATCATACCCTATAGTCTTAGAATCTTGTAAACCACTATTAAATTGCTAGTAAAAATAATAGATGATTTTTAAAAGATATTTTCTGGAACATTGGCTCTATAGTAACCAACAGCATCTGTATTTCCATTCTCTTCCGTACTGTATGTAAGAAGTTAAAAAAAAAAAAAAGCTACCCATAAGATTTACACCAACCCCCCCCCCCCCCCCGCCTTGAAATGGAGAAACAGCAGAATCAATGCAGCTAAGACAGTAGAAAGGGGACTAGGAAAGATCATCCTAAAAGCATAAAAGGCCTTGGAAAGGAACAATATCAGGCAGGCATAGAGGTATATTAAGTGACAGAGGCAACAAAGAGAAAGAAAAGAGTAACATTAAGTAGATTTTTAAAAGCTAGCATTAGCTAGTAGGAGAAGTACTTAAGGGATTGCTGGTGGTCGGAGTGGGAAATTTAAGCAAAGAAATGGCAATTCATGAGGAACAGGACATGCTATTTCAATGTATTTTGGAACTAGCTGCTTAAAATATACTGCACTGATCAAAAGGCGAGGACAATAGCCTTTCAGTGCTCTCCCAGCAAAGATATTTGGAGGGAAAAACATCATCAATGTGTAACAAAATAACATTTATTCCTTTTAAAATAGGAGTTAACATTCTTCTTGAAGAAAAACAATAAAACTGCAAAAGGGATGCTAAATGTCAACATCTTCCTCCCAAGACAGCAGGGTGGACTTTTAACTGCACTGGACAGGGACTATTTAAAGGTTTCAAACTCAATTATTTTGTATAGTGAACAGTTCGTAAAATAATCACATCCTAATTTATTTATTTAAACAGTGGTTTCCTTTTTAAGATATGAGGTGCACTAGTCCACAAAGCACCAACTGACCGTGGCAGCCCCCAGGTGCATACAGTATAAGGAAGAAAGGGTGACTAGCAGACAAAATGAAAGAGATAAACTCATGGATTCTGGCCACAGAACTGGGATAACCTGTGGGGAAGGGGCTGGAGGAGAAGGTATTGGGGGCTGAGAGGTGGTGGTGGTTTTATTTACTTACCTACTTACTTACCTATATATTCATTAAAAAAAAAAAAACCAGCTGATGGAAGATGAACAACTTTGTAAAAGTAGACAACCTTAATGAAACCAAAACTGACTAAACAAAAACTCCACACAGACCTGGAATGATTAAGCAGCTTTCCACAAGAAGCTTGCTCTCAGCTGACGGCACTGCTAAATTCTATGAAAAGGAGTTACACAAAATAGAAATAAGAATCCAACAGAGGGAGTCGGGCTGTAGCGCAGCGGGTTAAGCGCAGGTGGCGCAAAGCACAAGGACCGGCATAAGGATCCCGGTTCGAACCCCGGCTCCCCACCTGCAGGGGAGTCGCTTCACAGGCGGTGAAGCAGGTCTGCAGGTGTCTATCTTTCCCTCCTCCTCTCTGTCTTCCCCTCCTCTCCCCATTTTCTCTCTGTCCTATCCAACAACGATGACAACAACAATAATAACTACAACAATAAAAAAAATAAAAAAAAAAAAAAAAAAGAATCCAACAGAACAGTGAGAGATAATCCCCAAGAGTAACACACACACACACACACACACACACACAAGACAAGAAGATGGAGAACATGGCAGATGTCCAACTTTCAAAACACGAAAGGCTCAAAAGAAAGAGCTGGGAAAACAGAAGGAAGGAAATCACCAGAAATAATAATTCAAGGAATTTCCCCTGAATTCAAAACCATGGCATTCTAAATTAGAAGTGCCCGCTAAATGCCACACAATGTCTGAAAAATAGGACCACACCAAGATGTTCTGTCCTAAGATTCAGAAGACTGAGAATATGAGAAAATTGACAAATTCCTAAAAGAACTTCCAGGTTTTGTAGGAAGAAAGGAGTTAGAACAGCACTGGACTTCAGCCAGGAGCAGGCAAAGCTGGTGAAACACAGGACTGCATGCCTGAGCCTCCCATTCCACTTCCCAGAGTGGTTCTCTGGCCTGCCCAGCTCCATAGCAAACTCTCCCATATGAATTAAATAAAATAAGTCTTTCTTAAAAAAAAAAAAAAGTATTTGACTTGCTACATGCAACACTATAACATATTGCTGTAAACATTTTGAAAGGAACTATTTTAATTTCTGCCCTTTTACATCTAACCAAACACTGTTCAGCTCTGGTATAAGGTTGTACTGAAGACTGAACCTGGGACCTCAGGGGATCAAGCTTGCAAATTGGTGTTCTACTAGGCAAAGCTAACTCCCTAGCCCTACTTCATCTTAAAAGAAAGGATGTTCTTGATTAAGATCCTCAAAAAGATAAATATCGAATGCATCATCTCCAACAACCAAAATTTTTTAAAGTTCAATTTAGGCTTCAAAATGTGGAAGAAAATCGTGAATAATGTAACAGATAAAAGAAATCTACAGGTGAGATTTCTGGCAGACCTAGTTCATAGAGCTTGGCCAAACACCAGGCTGCATCAGACACTGAGCTACTTGTCCGGGTTTTGATATGGATAGTGTCTTCAGCGTGTACAGAAAAAATGTTTCACTCCTTTGTCAAAGCTGAGAAATCATCTAAGCACTGAAAATGCAGGGCAGCACAGGATAGGCACTTAATCCACATTGTTGAGACTGCTTTCTTTTGTGTTCTACAAATAAACGAGAAGGAAATGAAGACAAAGCTAGCTCTGCATCTTATATAATATGCACATCTACAGACACTCAGATATTTTAGATTTCTCCTGTAGCACTATCTTACCGTTACACTGTTAATATTTCACAATTTGGGGGCTGGGTGATAATGCAGCAGGTTAAACGCAGGTGGCGCAACCCAAAGCACAAGGACCTGCGGAAGGATCCCAGTTTGAGCCCGCGGCTCCCCACCTGCAGGGGAGTCGCTTCACAAGCAGTGAAGCAGCTCTGTAGGTGTCTATCTTTCTCTCCCCCTCTCTGTCTTCCCTCCTCTCTCTATTTCTCTCTGTCCTATCTAACAACAACAATAATAACTACAGCAATAAAAAACAAGGATAACAAAAGGGAATAAATAAATAAATATTTAAAAATATGTATTTCACAATTTTAACTCAAATGATTAGGTCTCAGATACATTTTCTTAAAGGTACTAGCTGTTGAGAATATTTAAAATAATACCCTTTTTTAATTAAATAGAGCATAAGAAATTTTAAGAGGCTTGTCTCTCAAAGAATGTACAAGTACTTGATTAGCTTTGATGAACAACATGACTAATTAATTCTGAAATAAATAACTAAACAATCTGAAGTGAGATCATTACTATTCTCTAAAAGAAAGCAGAAATCTAGGCTCTTAAGTAAAATTTGCTCCTCTGAAATCTTGGCAGTGATTTATTTTCTGTTAGTGATTTGCCTTAGTTCTAATGTAGTAGTTCCTCTTGGTTCCTGGGGCTGGAGCTGGGGTCCCTCAGAAAGTGGAACATTGCCTGAGACTGGCAGGGGACAGGGAGGTCCACAGCAGGCATGGGGAGGTGGGGGATGCCAGTGTGGTCAGGTGCTTCCCTCTGCATTCCCAGCACATGTGAAGACCCCCATCCTAATTGTCTGAGACCTCCTGGAAGCTCCTGCTCCCTACAGGGAAGGTTCCCTGGTTTGGGGGAATCGGGAGGGAAAGAGCCAAAGTTAGCAGCATGGAGGAGAGTTTCAACAAATGGGGGGGGCGGGCCTGTGAGTAAATATGCGACCCCAGATGACCAGGCCTTCCAGGACTAAACAGAGGGCACCTGACCCTGATAACAGTGATCCAGAGATGAGGCCACCTCTCCTGTCTCTGAGGGGCTGACCACTCCAGATTTTACACAGGGGGCAAAGAGACCTCTTCAAGCCCCCCTCCCCCAATCTGGAGTTGTTTCTCCCCAATGTGGGTTCACAAGAGCGGTTGCCTGGACCCCAGGAGATGGGAGGCAAGGGACACAGGGGAAAGGGACTGTCCAGGAACCTGGCCGCCTGCAGAAGGCTGTCTTCCTTCCTTTTTTAATTTCTCTTTTATTAAGAGAGAGAGCAGGGCAGTGCTGAACTTTGGCATGTGTGGTACCAGAGATGGAAGCAGGGTCTCTCATCATGCCTCCTTCAGCCTTCTGGAAATGTCAGACACAGACCCCCCCCCCCCAAGCCCCATGGCACTGTTCATGTCCCTAGTGGCACACTTTCCTCCCTCAGGCCGGATGGCACACCCACCATACCCCCACTCCCCACCCTGCCCACAGAGGTAAGGGCATGCAGCCCTAGTATTTGCTCCCTAGCACAACTTAAACTTACCAAGCGATCAATGCCCCAATTACTGAGCTCCAGCTGGGGCTGCATACCTGCCAGTGTCCCCACACACGCCCACACCCCTGTGCCCTGCAGTGTGAGGGTCTTGACCCTCAGGAGAGCAGGAGGCCAGCCATTAACACTGAGCACACTGGGGGCTCCCTGGGGTAAAGTGCGGCTGAAAACAAAATATTTCTGTTCCTGCACGGATAAAATGGACTGCTCCTTCTCACAGAGCTGCCCTTCTCACAGAGCTGTCCCAGCAGCCTCAGACCTTACATAGCTTGGAAGTTAAAGAGGGCCCATACTTGTTCAAGACGAAAATCACATTGCTTTTTAGCATATGCGGTAAAGGTACTCCTTTTTATTTATTTATTTATTTATTTATTTATTTATTTATTTATTTATTTTCCTTTTTGTTGCCCTTGTTGTTTTTTTATTATTGTTGTAGTTATGGTTGTTGATATTTATGTCGTCATTGTTGAATAGGACAGAGAGAAATGGAGAGAGGAGGAGAAGACAGAGAGGGAAGAGAAAGATAGACACCTGCAGACCTGCTTCACTGCCTGTGAAGCGACTCCCTTCCAAGTGGGGAGCCGGGGGCTCGAACTGGGATCCTTAGTCGGTCCATGCACTTAGTGCCACCTGCGCTTAGCCCACTGTGCATCGCCCGACTCCCTGTAAAGGTACTCCTACGATGCTGAGAAGTGGGAGTGTGGAAAGTGGTACCACCCACAACACCCCACAAAACACCACAAACATGAAGACCTGAGTCTGTCAACACACACACACTATCTCTCTTTCTCTCTCCTTTCCTCCCTCCCTCTCTTCCTCCTTCCCTTCGTGGGTACAAGGAGCTTCACAGAATAAATCATCCCCTGCCGTAACTATTAATACAGAATGTTTGAGAGATCGTGAATTGGTGCATGATATTCCATTTCACGAATTATCTATCAGCTGAAATGAAAGCTCTGTCTCCCAACTCTGATTGTACTGCAGCGAGTCTCCTGACACTCCTGCTTTGACACTTCATTACTGCCTCTGGGAAATGGGAATCAGTGCACTTCCTGCCAGCAGGAACCCAGAACATCCCTGCCCTGCAACCCTTGTACTCATCTGTTTTATAAAGAAGAGTCACATCTCACTTTGTGTGCTGCATTTCACCATTTCTATGAGAAAAAAAAACAGCCTTCTTGGTGTATATGTAGAGCACTGGCATTTCTTCTGTGACACGCCTCTTGCTAAGTTCAGGCTACACCTTTTTTTTTTACTTTTCACAAACCTGTACTCTGCTTTATGCTAGTGCTGGATGAGGACGCTCTATATGATAAAGTGAACACACCTTGATCTGTATATGTCATAAATAATGATTACTAGTTTGTCTTTCAGGGTTTGTTTTTTTGTTTTTGTTTTTTTAAACAAAATGACTTTAAGCCTGTCATCATCCTACTCACTCTATTCACACTTAGAGGGCATTCCAAATTTCAGCAGCAAATAATTACTCAGCTGGCATGCCTGCGCATCAGGACTTTCAATTCAAGACTCAATCTCAGGGTGGGAGTAGATAGCATAATGGTTATGCAAAGAGAATCTCATGCCTGAGGCTCCAAAGTCCCAGGTTCAATTCCCACCCACCCCCCAACTGGCACCACTATAAGCCAGAGCCAAGCAGTGCTCTGGTAAAAATATATAATAAGAATAAGAATAATAATAAATAAATATTCAATTTCCCACAGACTCACTGTGGTACATACCTTTAGGGAATTTGAACTTTGCTATGTTTCCTAGACTCCTAGTCAGTTGTCCCAGTACTATTGCTGATGACTCACTCCACCACCATCTGACATGTGGATCTCTCTCTGAGTGTTCCATTCTAAACCACCGGTCTACATGAGTGTCCATGCACTCCCCAGACTGCTTTAGCTGCATAGCTTTGTACTGCTTTCACCTAACAAGATAATGCCGACTCTTCCAACAGTGTGGCCCACACCAAAAGGACTTCCAATGCTGTATAAATGCCCAATGTCGAAGATAGTGGCAGGTTCTAGAAGGGTAAGTGGGGTAGATGATATAAGTCAGCAATGAAAACTAATGGAAATATCATATACAGTGTACACACGCTGTCTCATGATCTGCTGCTATGTTCTACAGGGTGACTATTGTTTCTTATGTTAATAAGGAGTGAAGATTTGTTCAAGCCTTGCTTATGACCAGTTAGTAAGTGGCAGAGCTAAAATTGAAACCTCACATTCCAAGATCCTCCAAGGCCCTCACTATATCAAAACCAGAACAAGGACATATAAAGGCCTAAACTTCTCATTTTACTCAAAGTGCTTTACCTATATAACTTACTCACAGAGACTGTGTGGAAAGAGAAGCATGTATGAATATATACAGAGACACACACACACACACACACACACACACACACACACACACACACACGCGTCATATGCTTGCAGAGTTTTGTTTTTTTTTGCCACCAGGGTTACTACTGGAGCTTGGCAACTACAATGACTCTACCATTTCTGGTATTTCTGGAGGGCTTTTTTTTTTTTTTTTTAGAAGAGAGAGAGAAAGAGAGAGAGAGAGAGGAGGAGGAGAGGAGAAACACGCGCACAGCACTCCTCTGCTACTTGTGAAGCTCAACCCCCCCCTGCAGGGGGTTAAACCCAGGTCCCTATACATGGTAACTAGTGTGCTCTACCAGGTGAGTCACCACTCGGTCCCAACACTTTTCTTAAAATGAGAGAAATTTAAATCCCAGTTGCCATTGCAGAAATTTTCATCGTGCTCCTGATGTCACTGTTCTGATCAAATGATATAGTAACAATGAAACAGAAAAACTGGCTGGACAGTATTACCTTTGGTTTCACAGACTCTAGAAAAAAAGTGGAATGTTGTGGTGCAGGAGGTGGCGCAGTGGCTAAGGCACTAAACTCTCAAGCATGAGGTCCTGAGTTCGATCCCCGGCAGCACATGTCCCAGAGTGATGGCTGGTTCTTTCTCTCCTCCTATCTTTCTCATGAATAAATAAATAAATTATAAAAAATAAAAAAATAAAAGTGGAATGTTCTGTGTCTTAATCAGGACATGTCCATAGGGAGTAGCAGGCTGCCACCACAGCAAGAAGGCTTTGTTTAGGGTGAGGCACAAGATGGGGCACCAGCAAGGGGGCACCCAGAAGCGGAACCATGGGGCTGTGTGCTGGATGCCCCGCCAGGCCTGGACCCAGGGCAGAGAGGGCCCTGCTCAGGTACAACGGTAGAGTGGCAGCAGGCTGGGCTCAGAAGAGCATGGGTACCAGCAGGCACAGGTTGCTCACAGATGGTCCAGACAGGAGAAGAGACAACCCTGGAGAATGTAGGTGGCAACTGAACACAGCTGACACTGAACAGTTCCTTCTGCCCTGTCCAGCTGTCACACTGCAGCCACATGTGCAGGACACAGCACAGACAGCAGCCTGGACACCTGGTTCATGTTGTGCAGCGGGGCGAGGAGGCAGAGAGGACCGCAGCTGAGGTGCTAAGGCCTGGACCCAATCCTTTTTTGAAATCCTGTGACTTGGGAAAAGGGGCAGCTATGGAGGAAGAGCAGCTAGCTCTGGAAGAGACAGGGCGAGCCTTCTGATGAGAGGCTGGGTGGGTGGGTAGGATACGCCCACAGCACAGAGTAGGCACCAGTGGCTGCTCCCAGAGTGTCACCCAGGATGCAGGGCAGTGCCCGGGGTCAGAGATCACCCTCCCGTCCTGGGGTTTGCGGACAAGCCTCCAGGAGGAGCTCTGAAGCTCCCTCTACAGCAGACTCTCAGGCCCAGAGGGACCAGAGCACCCCATTTGCAGGAGGGGGAGGCCGGGAAAGAGCCCCACTCCCACAACGGCAGACACAGACACAGACAAAGGCAACTCTGAGGTGGTGGGCTCTGTAGCAGCAAGCCACTGTGCCAATGATCGTGAGAGTCATTTTAATTTCTCCCGATAGCATTCACAGGAATTCACACGGTGAAAGGATGTCTCAGAAACAGAGAACTCTGGGCATGGCATACATTCAGAAACACAACACTTCCAGATAATGAAGGTAAATATGAAGAATAATGGCTTTTCTAATCATCAAGAAACAATAAACCATCTAGCGGCTTCATTGATATTCCAAAATTAAACATTTTCCAGACCCCTTTGAGAATGAACAAACTCACAAAGCAAGACTGATTCTCTCATCTCTGAATACTAACATGAAAAAAAATTCACTACTTGATTTTAGATTAACTTAAAATTGAGGTTAATGGCTCTTCTAAACCGCAGACATGTTCTGTTTATTGCATGTTCCCACACTGGGTTTTGTAACTATAAATTGTCTATTGTTGTTTTTCCTATAATCAGAAAGCTCTATCAGCCTAGAGAGCAATTCCTTCAAGAAGTGGATGATTCCACCTACTGGTTCTCTCATTCTAAAACAGCCTTCCCCACACTCTCGTGGCATGACTTAGGAAGTGCTATTCTTCTAGAAGACTTTTGTCTATCAAGATGAATAAGACTAAAAATTCCCTTTATTAAAGCTAGAAGAATAAAAAACTGAGTTAAAACAAATCTAACTCAAAAACATTCAGGGAAATCTATTTTCCATGTTAACAGGTTGATGAACAGATTAAACTTAGCAGAAATAAATCAGATGGAAATGTTTAAACATATAATTCGAGGGGCCAGGTGGTGGTGTACCTGGTTAAGTGCTCACATTGCAGTGCACAAGGATGCAGGTTCAAGCCCTTGGACCCCATCTGCAAGGGGAAAGCTTCCCGAGTAGTGGAGTAGGGCTGCAGGTATCTCTCTCTATTTGACCCTCCCCTCTCAATTTCTCTCTGTCTTTATCCAATAGTAAATAAAAATAAACATTTAGTTAAAAAACAACTCACATAAAAAAATCAAACATGTCATTTGAAATACTACAACTATTACTCAGGTTCACTCCCTTTCTGGTGAGCTGAGACAGAACTATGATTGTGGCGCCCTCTGCTGGCTACTTGGTGGCATGCTCAACCCCATCTCACTAGTCACATAAAATCAAATGTTTCAGTGAGTGAAACTTCACTTTTTGATACTGGATTGCTTTAAACATTGGCAAAGATTCTATAAAAATTATAATCAGCATCTATTTTACAGGAATAGGACTTTACCAGTGAATTAAGTGAAATATCAGCGTAGAGTTATAAAAGGAACAGAAAAATCACACCCAACTACCTCTTCTGATGGGTCTTAACTTTGCTACCATTCGTGTCACATTAGTGCTATGTCCAGGTTTTTAAGGATGTGTGTGTGTGTGTGTGTGTGTGCACGTGTGTGTGTGTGTGTGTGTGTGTGTGTGTATTTTAAATTTCATGTTCTGGTGAGAGAGGCACAGAGTCAGAGAGAAAGAGAGAGAAAAAAGAGGGAACTATGCAGACCTGACAGTGATGCCAGGACAGAACCTTGGCACCACAGGGCCTCAGGTGTCTAAGTCCTATGCTCTAACAGGCTAAGTTAGCTCCCTAGTCCAAGACCATGCTTATGACAAGGCATCTTAATAGATTCCAGTTTTAGTGTTCTCATCTATTCTCCCTGCCTTGTTAGCTGGATCTCAAACAGCAGGCTGGCCCTGATCTGCTATCAGGCTCAGGAGTGGTCCAAGGGCTGCAGGGGAGCCCAGAGCCAGCAGCCAACACAGGAGTGTGAGCGTTCCCACCCAGCAGTGAGGACCAGAGCCCGTAACACATGGCCTTCAGGGAAGCCTGGCAGTGAGGATGCCACAGGGAGGATGGGCTATTACATCCTGCCAAAAGCCACAGCCAGGTCACAAGAACAGCTCTGCAGGGGCACACTGGTGCCACCCCTCATGTGGAACCACCTGAACCACATGTGCCAGCTCTAACGCTCATGTTACGGAGCACACACCTGCCTGGATGCCCCTCCATGCACTACAGGAAGCCCAGAAAACAAGAATGGGCTGATCATGTGACATATAGAAATGGCTTATTCCCTCAAGAGCTGCAGAGGTGGGCCTGAGAAGGAAGCCAGTGCCCACATGCTGGTGCCAGTCTGTACACTCTAATTGGGAGAGCCTCTGAGAGGTATCCTGGGCACAGCAGGCTAGACCTGAGTACGCAGTTACCATTCCAAATTTCCTCTGAGAATGTAAAGTACGTAGGAGTGGTTTTCATATGTAAAAAGGTCACACCTCACATAGAACTCACTGTCTCAAGGGAGAGCTGTACCAGTAGGAAGCTAGACTCCACATGCAGCTTTGTGTGTGGTGGAAAGACATTCTTAAAAAAAAAAATTTTTTTAATATTTATTTATTCCCTTTTGTTGACCTTGTATTGTTGTACTTATTGTTGTTGTTGATGTCGTCGTTGTCGGATAGGACAGACAGAAATGGAGAAGAGGGGAAGACAGAGAGGGGGAGAGAAAGACACCTGCAGACCTGCTTCACTGCTTGTGAAGCGACTCCCCTGCAGGTAGGGAGCCAGGGGCTCGAACCAGGATCTTTATACCAGTCCTTGTGCTTTGTGCCACCTGCGCTTAACCCACTGCGCCACTGCCCAACTCCTGGAAAGACATTCTTAGGTGATTCTTTCATTTTATGACAGGAGTTGAGAATCAAGACTTTCTCAGTGGAGAAACCCATGTGGCTTAGTCAGAAGCTCAGATGAAAAGACAATGGATTCTATAATCTGGAGTTGCAAAGAAATAGAACAGGGTTTTGGCACCAAGGCAGGTGAGCAGGAAGCACAGCAGGTGCTGGGTTTATTCTCTAATGACGGGGTGGGGGAGAGGGTGAGTGGGCCCAGGCAACAGGGAGGGAGGCAGGCCATCAGCGGGGTTCACTGAGGTGGTCACAAAATGGGTGTCACCCCTCAGACCTGCACCTGCTCCATGCAGCCACACTCACAGCACTCACATTCAGGAGGAGCAGCTGGCACACACTCATCCTGTAGCTTTGAGTGACGAAGCCTTTGACGGCACTGCCCAAGTCACCAGCATCCAGGTCACTGAGGACCAGTGCCCACCACAAGCTCACCCTTCAGACAACAGCTATGAGGCCCACACACACGCAGAGACTTACACACGTTGCCCGTGTTGTCGAAGCTGGTGAGGACATCCTGGACGTTCAGGGGTCCGCCGCGGGGCCTGGAAAGGGAGAGCAAACTGATAAATGTGTCTCAAAGACCCTTTTCTGAAGGCCAGCGTGTGCACAGGATACACAGTTAAGAATAAGTCCTGGGGGTCGGGCGGTGGCGCAGTGGGTTAAGCGCATGTGGCGCAAAGCGCAGGGACCGGCGTAAGGATCCCGGTTGGAGCCCCAGGCTCCCCACCTGCAGGGGAATCGCTTCACAGGTGGTGAAGCAGGTCTGCAGGTGTCTATCTTTCTCTCCCCCACTCTGTCTTCCCCTTCTCTCTCCATTTCTCTCTGTCTTATCCAACAACGAATTGCATCAACAAGGGCAATAATAATAATAACCACAACGAAGCTACAACAAGGGCAACAAAAGGGGGAAAAAAATGGCCTCCAGGAGCGGTGGATTCATGGTGCAGGCACCGAGCCCAGCAATAACCCTGGAGGAGGAAAAAAAAAAAAAGAATAAGTCCTGAGTCAGGCTGTAGCGCAACAGGTTAAGCGCATGTGGCGCAAAGCGCAAGGACCAGCATAAGGATACCGGTTTGAGCCCCAGCTCCCCACCTGCAGGGAGATCACTTCACAGGTGGTGGAGCAGGTCTGCAGGTGTCTATCTTTCTCTCCCCCTCCTCTCTCCATTTCTCTCTGTCCTATCCAACAACGATGACATTAACAACAACAATAATGACTACAACAATAAAACAACAAGGGCAACAAAAGGGAATAAATAAATATTTAAAAAAAAAAAGTCCTTCTGGGAGTTGGGCAGTAGCGCAGCAGGTTAAGCGCACGTGGCACAAAGCACAAGGACTGGCGGAAGAATCCCGGTTCGAGCCCCTTGCTCCCTACCTGCAGGGGAGTCACTTCACAAGCAGTGAAGCTGGTCTGCAGGTGTCTTATCTTTCTCTTCTCCTCTCTGTCTTCCCCTCCTCTCCATTTCTCTCCGTCCTATCCAAAAACAACGACATCAATAACTACAACAATAAAACAACAAGGGCAAAAGGGAATAAATAAATATTTTTTAAAAAGAAAGCCTAAGTCCTTCCACCTTTTATCCTACAATGTCTTCTGTCCCCGGAGGCACCGGTGGCAGGGAGGGAGGTGGAACATTCCATGTGGGTTGCCCTGATGCCCCTACCTTTTGCAGAGGCCAGAGCTCCTGAGAGTGCTGTTGCTTCAGATATGTGCAGGTGACCTCATGGAAAGCAGCAAAGCAATGCCCAGCCCCTCTGAGAATGCCAGACACAAGCAGTGTTCCTTCAAAGCCACCTCTACAGAAGGCCAAGTGTCCTCCAACGGTCTCCAAAGCCAGGGCCATGTGCCAGCTCTCTGGGCTCCAGACCTGTCCCCGTCAGCTCAGACCTGGCTCCACTCCCTGATTCTCTCTCCACTCACTCAGGCTCCTCTATTCAGTCTGATAGCTGATATCCCATAACACAGAGAAAGGTTCCACCTTCTCACACAAATGGGTTCCGTAGGTCAGGGTGTGAGTGCATAGAGCCTTCCCAGTGTGCCAAAACCAGCATTTCCACACCCGTGACCCCCAGTCTCCCCCCACCCCCACTCCAACGTGTGCCTGGCCTAACTAAGGGGCTATAATTACAGTCCTTGAAGAGCAGCAAGGGTTCAGAATAGATTTACTTTGGCAGCACTGCTTCAACCATGTCATTACAACTGACTACAGGGCCGGGCACATAGAGCATAGGGTTACACAACAGCTTGAGGCTCCAAGGTCCCAGGTTCAATCCCTGGTACCACCCAAAGCCTGAGCAATGCTCTGGCTAAAGAAGAGAAATAAAATTGATCATCAACAATACAGTGTCCAGACTACACTGTTCCCCCAGTTCACAGGTCCCCCTAGGACCTGAGAGTGTGAGCATATTAGGAGAAGTGGCCTGTAAGGAGATGACTCGGTTGAAGGGGGTCTGTGAGGTGGCCCAGTTCTGCTGGCAGCTGCCTCTCTGACACGTGAGTAAGGCCCATGGGGCCCAAGCCCTGTGCAGAATGACCATGAGGACAGCAGAGGGCACCCTGCTCCTGGGAGGGGAGGGGAGAGAGCCAGCAGCAGCTTTGCCCAGATCTCAGCCCCAAACTGAGGAAGGAACCCAAAGGAGTAAGCTTTGGCCTCAGTGGGCTTGTGATCTAGGAAAAGAAAGTCACAAAGTCACCAGCACCAACCGCGAGCCCAGCTTCCACCCCAGAGCACAAGGCTGCTGTGGGCTGCTTGGGTGCTGAGGGTTTCTATAAAGAGGAGGCCAGTCACTAACACAGAAGGCCAGACACGCAGAGCAGGCAAGAACGGCGCTTCACATCTGAAAGACAAGATGTGACTACTGAAGTGATCAGCTAGGCGGCCCGAAACTCAACACCCATCTAAACATAAAAGAGACGGTTCCTCCCAGGATAGCTCCACCAACCCATCCCTCAGAGCCTTCAGGGTCATTCCATGCTCGGTTACATTATAAAAGCAAGACAAAGCGAAGCCAAGCCAGACTGAGGTAATTACAGTGAAATGCATGTTTAAAATGAGAGGTGTGACTTTTTTTCAATTTCACTGAAGTGGAACTTGTTTCGACTTGAAAGTATTATATATCTTGATGTCAAAAAACAGAAGCTGAGCCCTGTGACACTTTCAATGCGGTGGGGGCTGGGGGCAGACAGTCCCCACGCTGATAAATAATTCAGGAAATAAAATCCATCTGTGCAGCCTAGAATCACGTCAGAGATGGCACCTGGTGAAAGAGCACCCTCACGGCTGCTGCTGAGACTGGGAATAGGTGCCGGTGGGGGTGCCACAGTCACCGGATGTGATGCTTGGGCTGGAGGGTCCTGCCTTTCATCTGCCCAGCGTCTGCAATGGACAGAAGTGGGTGGGGCAGTGGAAGGATCTGTGAGCATGCTGACATATTAAGATGGTGACTGACGCTGCATGACTTTTGCTAAGCAAATGGACACTGCCTCTTGAGTACAGAGAACTTCCGGCCAAACGTGGGCTGGCCATGAGCAGCAGCTGAGGAAGACAAAGCAGGCATGAGGAGAAGGGGAGAGTGAATGGCTTGGTTGCAGGCGCCCTGAAGTCCAAAGGGCTTTCAGAATAAGCAGCTTGTGAGATGGGTTTTTGGTCTTTTATCCACTAGTTAAAGGAAGTTAGCTGATGATTCCTCTATGAAATATACAAACCTTTGAGGAAGATCTCAGTTTACCAAGACTTGGGATGTGCGTGAGTCAGAACAAGAGCAATAAACAATCACAAACACAAGGAGGCCCTGCCCAGAGCCCGTGGTGCTGCCCTGCAGCCTACAAAAACCAAGCTGTAAGCCTGCAGCACTCAGGGCTACATAATGGAAACCCAGGGAGGAGGCAGACCATGTTCCCAGACTCAGCAGTAAGTGCTGGCTCCATTCTAGTCTACTTCAGCACAGGGCTGACTGACCTTTTGCTCAAAGAAACTCTTTTTAAAATTTTTATTTGCTAAACCAGAGAAGAGTCGAGCACCACTCAGGTCTGGCAGATTTGGTGCCAGGACTCCAACCTGAGGCCTGAGATTCAGAAAACGTGCTGAACTGTCGCCCCAGCCGCTAAAAAAAAAGGGAAAACTGTGGTCTGGAAGGTGGCACAATGATAAAGCATTGGACTCTCAAGCATGAGGTCCTGAGTTCAATCCCCAGCAGCACATGTGCCAATGTGATATCTAGTTCTTTCTCTCTCCTCCTATCTTTCCCATAAATAAATAAAAGCTTTAAAAAAAAAAAAGAAAGAAAAAGAAAAGTAAGTTGTAGTTAGTCTGTATATGTGATTTAAATTACTTGAACACAGACTTCGAAGGACTCACCTTCTAAATCTCTGCACATTCAGGATCAGATTTTAGGTTCTAGAAGGTTCCTTCTAGAGTGTAGCAAAGTGCAGGGGAACAGACGTTGCTGCAGTGCTCAGTGCTCGCCTCCACAGGTGTGTACTACACACCACAGCTCAGCCCTATCACTACAGTGCAGTGCTCAAGTGTGTCAGGATGTCCATCCAGCCTCACGTCCCTGAGTACCCCACCGTCCCCAACCCACCGGCTGTGGTGCCACCCCCTCCACCCTGAGAGAAGCAGCATGTGACCCCACTGCAGAACCGCTGCCACTTGGGGAAGACACAGTGCACTCAGACAACTGCTCTTGACCTGTTCTGTTCTCAGTGCCCAGGATGCTGGGACTGACAGTGCTACCTTCTAAGGCAGCAGTAGTCATGGCAACGGTGCAGGCACAGACGAGAACTCCAGCCACTCTGGCTCCAGGTCCATGGAAAGCCAAGAGCCTGCAGGCCAGTAGGAGTGTCGGGTGGGGAGCTGTGCACAGTATCTGCAGTGGCCCTAAGCAACACACTCAGCAAGAGACAGGGAGGTGTGGAGCACAGCATCTGCTGGCAGCATAGCTAACAGCAAGCATCACGGTGAGGGTCCCAGCTGGGAACAGGGCTCACATCCGGAATCTAACTCCGAGCACCCCTGACTCTACTTGTAGCATAGGTGACTATCCTCAGTCACACAGATACTTTTTTTTTTCTTTGCCTCCAGGGTTATTGCGGGGGTTCAGTGCCTGCACTACACATCCACTGCTCCTGGAGGCTATTTTTTCCCTTTTGTTGCCCTTGTTGCTTATTGTTGTTGTTGTTATTGTTATTGCTGTCATTGTTAGATAGGACAGAGAAATGGAGAGAGAAGGGGAAGACAGAGAGGGGGAGAGAAAGATAGACACTTGCAGACCTGCTTCACCACCTGTGAAGCGACCCCCCTGCAGGTGGGGAGCCGGGGGCTTGAACCGGGATCCTTACGCCGGTCCTTGTGCTTTGCACCATGTGCACTTAACCCGCTGTGCTACCGCCCAACCCCATATAGATACTTCTATTCATTGAGATTTCTGCTTCTGGTGAAAAGTCACCAAGTAAATTCTGAATCCCCTCACTTTAAGCAGTTTCACATAAGACAGAGGAAGCAACAACTGATTTTCACTTAGGCTACCTTTTCCAGCTCTAAACAAAGCACAACATCAGCTTTGAGTTCACACATTTCAAGTCATTTACCTTTGCAAGGTATGTATACAACTCAAGACTAACAAAACTTTTTATTTATTTATTTATTATTTTAATATTTATGTATTCCCTTTTGTTGTCCTTGTTGTTTTATTGTTGTAGTTATTATTGTTGTTGTTACTGATGTCGTTGTTGTTGGATAGGACAGAGAGAAATGAAGAGAGGAGGGGAAGACATGAAGACATAGGGGGAAAGATAGACACCTGCAGACCTGCTTCACTGCTTGTTAAGCAACTCCCCTGCAGGTGGGGAGTTGGGGGCTCAAACAGGGATCCTTATGCCAGTTCTTGCGCTTTGTGCCACCTGCACTTAACCCACTGTGCTACCGCCCAACTCCCAAAACTTTATTTTTTTTATCTTTACTTTATTATGATAAACAGAGAACAGATAAGAGAAAGAAAGAGACACCTGAGCACTACTTAACTCTGGCATAAGGTCATTCTGGGAATTGAACCTGCGACCACTGGGATCTCAAGCCTGCAAGGCAGTTCCCTGACAGTGAGCTATCTCCCGAGCCCTAAAGTCTAATCAAACTTTTCAGGGACATAAATCAATATGTAGGAGAGACATTAAATAGCGAGAAGTTCTGATCACCATTCTGATCATCACCTGTTGAACCACAGTGGCCCAGCCTTGGTAGGGGCGAGGAGGAGAGGGCTGCCCTGCACAGGTTGTGATGACCTGAGGGCTCTGACCAGCCCTGAAGCAGACATGGTGTGAAAGGTCTTGGCCAGCACCCTCTCACCCACCCCAACACCCCAAAGGTCTGTCTGCCTTCTCCAGGTCTCTCTTGAGTCTGCCTGTGCTTTCGGTGCCTTGATCCTCAGCTGGAGTGGCTTCTCCATACCTTCCAGAACTTTCCAGTACCCCCAGCCGCAGATCCATATAAACTCTGGATCCTTCCAAAACTCATGCCACCCCATGAGCTTCTTGTTTTGTTTTTGGCTCCAGGGTTATTGCTGGGGCTCGGTGCCTGCACTCGAATCCACTGCTCCTGGAGGCTATTTTTCCCTTTTTCTTGCCCTTGTCATTGTTATTGTTACTGCTCTCATTGTAGTTGGATAGAACAGAGAGAAATCGAGAGAGGTAGGGAAGACTGAGAGGGGGAGGGAAAGATAGACACCTGCAGACCTTGTGAAGCGACCCTCCTGCAGATGGGGAACCAGGGGGCTGGAACCCGGATCCTTGAGCTTTGTGTCATGTGTGCTTAGCCTGCTGCGCAACCGCCCGACCCCCACTCCCCATGAGCTTCTGAAGTGTGTGTGGTCCCACCTTCACGAGTAGCCAGCTCTGTACTCTCACAGCATCCTCAGGTGTTGTATGCTTTACATTGGGTAGTTCTCCCCCGCCAAGAGAATTGGATCAGTCCAGTTAGTTTCGCGGGCCTGCCCCGCGAGAGTTCCAGAGTTCAGAGGGTTCCAGAGTTCGAGAGTAAGAGAGAGTTGGAGAGTTCCAGAGTAAGAGAGAGTGCTTGCGCCGCCGGAAAGAGGCAGCAGAGTTCTGTTTGGTGATTAGTTTGTCTTAGTTTATGAATCGTTGTTCGTGAATAAAGAAATACAGCTTCCCTGCCCAGCCGTATGTCTCCGCGTCTCTGTTACCCGCCCGTGAAGCTAGCCCGCCCGGCAGGAGCGTACGAATTTTAACAACACTCAGGTGATGCTCAGCTCTCCTCCCTCCCTGACTCTTCTTTCTTTCTTTCTTTCTTTCTTTCTTTCTTTCTTTCTTTCTTTCTTTCTTTCTTTCTTTCTTTTTTCTGCCTTGAGGGTTATCTCTCGGGCTCAGTGCCTGCACTACAAATCCACTCCTCCTGGAGGCTATTTTTTCCCTTTTGTTTATGATTGTTGTTATTATTGTTATTGTTGTTGCTGTTGTTGGATAGGACAGAGAGAAATGGAGAGAGGAGGGGAAGACAGAGAGGGGGAGAAAAAGACACCTGCAGGCCTGCTTCATCACATGTGAAGCATCCCCCTCTGCATGTGGGGAGCCAGGGAGCTCAAACTGGGATCCTTATGCTGGTCCTTGCACTTTGCACCATGTGCGCTTAACTCACTGCACTACCACCTGCCCCCCCCCCTTTCTATTGCTTAGTGCCTCCTATATTTAGGTCCCTGGGTGGGAGTATGTCTTACAACCTTTCTGTTCATCTAATAGGTGGTATTAATATTCATTTGAATGTATTTAAATAAACTAGGCACCATTTTTTCCTATCATTCCATGATGTTGATGGCACTTCTGAAAGTCTTTTTTAAATTTTAAAATGTTCACAGTACAGATAAGACTGAAGATAAGAGGGGGCTGGGTGGTGGCAGGGCGGGTTAAGGCCATATGGTACGAAGCACAAGGATTGGCATAAGGATCCCATTTTAAGCCCCTTGCTCCCCACCTGCAGAGGAGGGTCACTTCACAGGCGATGAAGCAGGTCTGCAGGTGTCGTATCTTTTTCTCCTTCTCTCTGTCTTCCCCTCCTCTCTCTATTTCTCTCTGTTCTATCCAGCAATAACAACAACAATAAATAGCAAGGGCAATAAAAGGGAAAATATAGCTTCCAGGAGCAGTGGATTCATAGTGCAGGCACCAAGTTCCAGCAATAACCCTGGAGGAATAAACAGATAAATAAAAATAAAACATCTTAGGAGCCAGGCTGTAGCACACCTGTTTGAGCGCACACCTTACAGTATGCAAGGACCCAGGTTCAAGCCCCTGGTCCCCACCTGCAGGGGGGAAACTTCACGAGAAGTGGGGAAGTACAGCTGCAGCTGTCTCTCTGTGTCTCTCCCTCTCTACCTCCCCCTTCACTCTCAGTTTCTCTCTGCCTCTACCCAATAATAAATAAATAAAGATCTTAAAAAAATAAATAAAACATCTTAAAAAAAAAAGACAGACCATGTAAAGCGCATGTGGCGCAAAGCGCAAGGACCGGCGTAAGGATCCCAGTTCGAGCCCCCGGCTCCCCACCTGCAGGGGAGTCGCTTCACAAGTGGTGAAGCAGGTCTGCAGGTGTCTGTCTTTCTCTCCCCCTCTCTGTCTTCCCCTCCTCTCTCCATTTCTCTCTGTCCTATCCAGCAACAACAACATCAATAACAACAACAATAACCACAACAATAAAACAACAAGGGTGACAAAAGGGAATAAATATTTTTTAAAATTATAATAAAAGAAGGCAGACGATAAGAGACAAAGGTCATGAAAGATGTTCAAGGAGAACAGGCTACTGAGACAGCAGAGGAACAGGGGTGGTCAAGGGCAGGTGACAGAGCACAAGGAGACAGAGTCACAGAGCAGCAGTGTGGGCGAGTGAGCACAGGCTAGGAGGTGAGGCGGGACAGGCAAATGAATAAATGAGCTCACAGCTGCCCCAGTCACAGGTGTGTGAGCAGGTGCATGGGAGCAGGCGTGTGGGCAGGAGTGTGAGCAGGCATGTGGACAGGTATGGGAGCAGGTGTCTGGGCAAACATGTGGACAGGTTGTGTGGGGGCAGGTATGTGAACCAGATGTGTCGACAAAGGTGAGCACGGGTGGGAGCTCTCACCATCGGAGAAATTCACAGCGTTGGGCTGAGTGCAAGGCGGGGACTCCCTGTGCTAGTCCTGCAGCTTGCTGAGAGTACAGCATACCTCAAAATGAAAGTTTCTCAAAGTCTGGGTTTGGGGAGCAGATCCATGGGGTTTGAGTAGAGATTCCATCTGCTGCTGGCTGTTTGACCTCCACCCAGTGGGTCACCCTCTGTACTTCCCCTCCCAGTCTGCTAAAGGGGAACAATAAGAGCACGCTGGGCAGATTAAACAAAGTGACACAGAAAGCCGCTCACTGCATTGCTGCTAGGACTTTGCAAATGAACTCCAAGATCATAGTCAGATCTAGACTTCTGAGTATGGAAGCTGCTGGTGTCACTCTAGTCCCTGCCCTGCACAGTGGAGAGACATGACAGTTTGGCAAAAACTCTGGAAAGCCATTCAGACCCAGTCTTTTTTTTTTTTTTTTTTTTTAACCAGAGCTCTAGCTTCTGCTGGTACTGGAACCTTTGATGTGATAGATATGAAGGTCTTTCCATATAACCACTGTTATCTCCCCAGTCTAAAACCCAAATCTTAGCTTAGTCACCTGCCTTCTGTGCACAAGTGAGGACTTAGTGTCCGCATGTGACAGGCACACTTGCACTGATTCACGCAGAGGTGGTGTGTCCCAATGAGGGGCTGCTGGGAGGCGTCTGGGCCTGTATTCTGTCAAGGTCTCCTCCCAGCTGCAGAACCAGTCTACCTCAAAAGCTCTCAGGAACAGAAGGCTTCACCCTCTTGCTACCTAACACCAAGACTTGGCTGAGTCTCCGCTTATTTAATCTTCTTATCGCCCATGGGTGGAGAAGATCAGCTTTAGAACTTTCCGTCTGAAGAGCCCTACATCCAGTCACTCTGGTTTCCTTCTTCCTTTTCGTGCAGATTTTCTTCAGCTGTAAATCATCTTCAGTTCTGTCATTGTGAAGCCGCAAGAACGAGAATGCCTCCGCACCTCACTCTCTACCTGTGAGAGGCACTTGCCTTTCCCTCTGAGCCAAGGGCAGAATTCACTGTCCCCACCAGAAAGCCCAAGTCCAGACAGCACAGGTGAGGTCTGTCAGCCCAGAGTTCCCAGGAAGCAGTCTCCTGAAGCCAGGTATGGCTGGGGCTTCCATGCCCACTCCTGCACATCTTGACCCAAATCCCAAACCTTTAGCTATTGTGGGATCTTTGCCTTAAATGTTATGGAGTCTCTGAAAACCAAGATTATTTTAAACTAAAATAGTTCAAGAAACAGATACTATAAATAGATATCCTTTGTAATATTTTTTCCTTAAAATCCCTCTCAGCCTGGATTCAGTCACATTTCCTCTTAAAATGTGTTCTGCTCTTTGTACAATTTCTATAAATGTGTTCCTCCCTTTCAAAATGTGAAACTTTTTCAAAAAGGGGGAAGGTTTTATCAAACACTGGGAACACTGCACCCTGCAGAGCAAGCGGGGAGCAAAAGCCCAGTGAAAGTGGGGTCCTGTGACTTCAGCTGCCACCCACATGTCTCTGAGGGTCTGTTAAGCCCATTCCTCACAACACCAATGTTTCCAACTGGATTTTTCTCCTCCGGTACTATGATTCTATTCTCAAAGTAACAAGACACGTATGGGTAAAAAACAAGCTTGATTTCCCAAGTAACCCCACTTTGGGAGCAGTTGAGAGAAAATTCTGCCTTCAGGTTCAGACTTCCCGCCTCAGTGAAACCTCACCTGTTTATGTGCTCAAATACTCTGACAGTAGTTACAGGGAGTCTGATCTGCACCTCCACACACCCCCAAATGCACTACATTCCCAAGAGTCTTTCTCAATTCAGAGGATTCTGGCATTTGCTCCAGAGGAGGGTGAGGGGCTGCGTGCCTGCCCCAGTCGCTAGCTCACCTCAGGTAGACACTGAACTCAGGGTAGAAGACGCTTGTGTAGCACACCCAGGCCTCAGCTTCCGCTTTAGTCTTCCCATCTCCAGCCTCAGTCACAGAAAACAGATTAAATGACTCAAATCTCCTCACAGATACATGTCGCAGGGAGTCATCCAGGTGTTTCCGCTTCAGGACCTAAAGACAAAACCAGACACACAATCACAGTCTGTAAGCATGGTAGTGTCCCAGGTGGACACAGAAGGGATATTGGGTGAGATCATGCAGGCCCAAGTCTCCCAGATGATGACACAGATGACAGCATGCTTCCAAACACTCCTGGAGTGAAGGCCCCAAATGCAGAGGTGAGCCTAGCTCTGCCGCTGTTGTCCTGGGAGGAGGGGGCTATCACCTGCCTGGTATTTCCAAAGGAAAGCACTGAGCTTTCAACAGCTGGTCACACTTACAGAAAAGTCACACAGGAACTAGAAACTCACACTTTCAACAACTAGTATGCTTGGGGGAGGGGAAGGTGACTTTCAAAGCTTTGTACCCAGGCAGGAGCAGTCTGTCAGTCTAAGCCTAGACACATATGTCCCAAGAAAAATTAAATGAGCAGTCTTGCTGGTGTCACTGAAAAGTGGCGTTGAAGTGCAAAAGAAAGAACTTGAGATTAACAAATCTATGGGCGGAAGCCAGGCAGTAACACACAGGGTTAAGCTCACAGAGTACTCACTGAGCACATGGATCTGGGTTCAAGCCCAGCTACTCACCTATTGGGTGGCGGGGATGCTTCACAAGTGGCAAAGCAGATCTACAGGTATCTTTCTCTTTCCCTCTCAATTTCTCTGTCCTATCCAATTAAAAAAAAAAAAAAAAAGGCCACCAGAAGCAGTAAATTGCTAGTGTCAGCACAGAGCCCCAGCAATAACCCTGAAGGCAAAAAAAAAAAAAATCTATGGCCATATCCACCCTGAACAAACCCCATCTTGCCTAAAAAGATCAATAAGATGGATAAATCCTTAATGAGACCAAGAAGGAAAGAAAAAGGATATAAAACTAGTGCGACAGAGAGCAAACACTGCAGGCTGTACTGCACTGAAAATAGTAAAGGGAGAGCTTGGAAACTATGAAAATTTAGGTGACAAGGACAGATTCCCAGGAAAATGCAACCCTAACCTATTTTTAAGTGTAGTACACACATAGAAATCTTGCACAGAAAAGACTCCAGACCCAGACTGTTCACCAACAATTTGCCCCAGAGGATGGTGAGGGCTGCATGCCTGCCCCAGTCGCCAGCTCACCTCACACAGACACTGAACTCAGGTGGTTGGTTTGTTGCCACCAGGGCTATCACTGGGGCTTGGTGTCAGCATTACGACCGTGCCCCTGGTGGTCTTTTCTCTCCATCTCACTCTCTATATATATATTATCGACAGAAAGAAATTGAGAAGGGAGGGAAGGTAGAAATAGAGAAAGACAGACACCTGCAGACGTGCTTCACCGCTCGTGAAGCACCGCCCCCCACGAGTGGGGAATAGGGGCTCGAACCCAGGTCCTCGTGCATGACAATATGTGTTGGGTAGTTGCCATCTCCCCCTGGCTTCTGCTTAACCATATGCCTATATAGGGATTTTACTGATCCAAAGCTTTGGTCTATTTACATAAATCACTTTTACATAAAGCACTCCAGGGCATTGGTGGTTCTATGATAGGATTCTCTCCTGCTCCACCCCCTCCTTGTCACACACTGTTCCCTTCTTTGTCACACTCTGATTTTCACCAGTCACTTTTCTCTCCACCCTCTCTATATCACATCCTGTTTCCACCCTACTTGGAGAGTATAAAAACAGCTGCTCTTCTGATTAAAGACACTTGGAAACTGCTTTCCGGCTCCGAGAGTTCCAGAGTGTATCTCCTGCGGAAGTTGGTGCAGCACGAGTTCCTGATCCCTCTCCCACACAGCAACCTAGATCAGCTCCAGTTGAGTTCTCTCCAACCCAGAGAGCACTAGCTCGGGAAGAAGTACCCTCAGGCTATCCCGGCAAATATGTATGCTTAACTGGGCGCACCACCACTTGACTCCCTTCACCAACAATTTGCACCAAAAGTCTAAGTAAGAATTCATGCAAGTCTTACCACAATCCTCACTAAATCCTCAAGCAAACCCATGATGTGATATTCATTCTGGGAGAGGGAAAACTGGGAGGAAGGAACATTCATTTGCTCAAGGTCCTAGAACTAGTCAGAGGCAGGCACAGAAGTTAATGGAGACAGGGCGGTCAGCCACAGAGCCATGGTGTCACCATGGTAGACCACACAGCCTTCCTCTCGAAGGAAGCTGCTAAGCTGGTAAACGGTGCATTCACCCCAAACTGTCAATCAAACTAGTAGTGTTTTTCTTCAAAATGAAAAACAAAAAAGTCCTCCCTTCCTTGGAATGACTGCATTTCATCATATGCAGGACATCACAGGTTGTGGGATACATTTTCTTTCCCTTCTAAATCCACGTATACTAGACTGGTCAGAAAAATTGAAATTTCCAAAATGCTAGAATTAAAACTATACATCTTAGGGCAGATGATAATAATGGTGTCCACTGTAAAGGAAGTTTTAGTACAGGAGAGAGAAAACTCTCCCCAAAGTACACCATTCATAGAAAGCACCCTGAATCACCAGAAATGAGGAACTGGGAACCATCCCCACAAGGTTCATCTCACAAACCGCCAACAGCCTCTATCTTTGGTGGTGTGAAAATCAGGCTTCTGCTAATATAAAAAGTCCTGTGATGGTGTCATTTGTACACACATTTTTTTCATATATACCCAACATGGAACTTTTTTCCATGCTTGTATATATTTTACTTATTATTTGTATTGAATAGACCAAAAGAAATCGAGAAGCAAGGAGGAGATAGAGAGGAAGAGAGACAGAGACGCCTATAGTCCTGCTTCAACGCTTGTGACACTTCGTCCTGCAGGAATGTTTCTTTCCCTTTATTGTGGGATTAATGTTTTACATTCGACAATAAATACAATAGTTTGCACATGTATAACATTTCTCAGTTTTCCACATAATAATACAACCCCCACTAGGTCCTCTGTCATCCTTCTCCAGGGCCTGTACTCTCCTCCCACACCCCAAGGAATGTTTTTTAATGTTAAACATAAGTCAATCAAATTCTTGTTAGGTGAACAAAAAGAACAAGATTAGAAGACAGAAAATGAAATTTTCTTTCTGTGGTCTGGGAGGTGGCAGTTGATAAAGCAATGTGTTGGTATGCTTCTAATTCTGCTTCTAAGACCCCTTCTGTTTCATTGGTTTAATCCCCCTGCTTAACACTGTATTCTATTTACATAACCACTGTTAACTAAGCACCACCCTGCCTGCAGGGCATTGGTTTAATCCCCACTGGTTCACGATGTCTTTTTGCTCCGCCCCCCTCGTAGTCACCCTGATTTGCACCAATCTCTTTTCGCTCCATCCTCTCTACCTCACATCCTGTTTCCACCTACTTGGCGAGTATATATATATATATATATATATATAAGGACAGGATTGTGATTAGGGATAGCATAGCTTAGTTTAGGTTGAGGTGCCTTCCACATGAATAAAGAGATACTGCTTCCCAGCTCAGCCATGAGTCCCTGGTCGTCTGTCTCCTGCCAGCGAAGCTAACCCAGCAGCAATGGACTTGGGATTAGCGGGTTAAGCACATGTGGTACAAAGCACAAGGGCCAGCGTTAAGAACCCCGGTTCCAGCCCTCCCCCCACCTTCGCTTCACAAGTGGTGAAGCAGGTCTGCAGGGGTCTTTCTCTCCCCCTCTGTCTTCCCCTCCTCTCTCCATTTCTCTCTGTTCTATCCAACAATGACGACATCAATAACAACAATTTTTTAAAAAAGGGTAACAAAAGGGAATAAATACAAAAAAATCTTCTTAAAAAAGCATTGGGCTCTTCAAGTACAAGGTCCCAAGTTCAATCTCCAGCAGCACATGTAGCAGAGTGATGTCTGGTTCTTTCTCTCCTATATTTCTCATTAATAAATAAATAAAATATTTTAAAGAAAGAAAGAAAGAAGGAAGGAAAAGAAAAGAACATTTTTATGACCCTGGAAAATAATTTCACTTAAAAAAAATAAGAGCGGTATAAGGATCCCAGTTTGAGCCCCCATCTCCCCACCTGCAGGCGAGTCCTTTCACAGGCGGTGAAGCAGGTCTGCAGGTGTCTATCTTTCTCTCCCCTTCTCTGTCTTCCCCTCCTCTCTCCATTTCTCTCTGTCCTATCCAACAATGACGATATCAATAACAACAACAATAATAACAGCAATACAACAAAATGGGATAAATAAATAAAGATTTTAAAAAGTCAGAGGGAGGCACGGCTTTGCTCTCCCCATCTATTAGGAAAAGCAACAACAATCACCTGAAAACTCAACCAAAAAAATTAGAGATAGAAGAGGTCTTAAGGGAGTCGGGCGGTA